>NW_017732242.1:394432-435486 GCF_001890085.2 Hipposideros armiger | reverse complement strand
TGTGTGTGTGTGTGTGTGTGTGTGTGTGTGTGTGTGTGTATTTATGTGCCAATGATAATGGTGTGTCCTAAGGGGTTTAAAAAATAGTGAAGATATACATCAAAGGCTTATGAAATTCCAAAACATTAAAAAGTTTTGATTTCCACTAATACCAATGGTGTCATATGGTTCTACTTCTGGTTATCACTTTTTCAAATAGTTCTCCAGGCAAGGAATTATTAAAATAAAGATGTATACTTTGTTTTCAATCCTTTGATCAATATTCTATGGCTTAGAACCATCTTCTATCCTCAAGGTTGATAGTATAATAAAGCAACACACTTGCACTGCTAGAGTTAAGGATCTATCAGCAATTCCATAGTAATCTCTCATTTTCAGGGGTTAATAAACCATTGAAACTTGCTGTAGGTTGAATCTTGGCATATGAAGCTCAGCCTGAAAATGGATTTTGTTTATTCCTTCCCCATCTACTTCCCCCCTAAATCCCTCTCCAACTTTGACAGGAAGCGCACGCGCGCGCGCGCACACCCACACCCACACCCACACCCACACCCACACACACACACACACACACACACACACACAGGCCTTTTTTTTTAAGTTTTCAAGAAGGTATTAGTATCTATTTGAGAACCTCAAAACTATCTTCAAATTCTGCACTCTATTAAAATATCTGTATCACCCATGAGAAAGGGCCCAAAGGACAACATTAGAAGGAAAATCGCCCACCTAGAACAGTTATATTAACAAGAATTTACAAAAATTTAGAGGCAACCTCTGTCATTTCTTAACATTCTATTAATACATACATCATCTATATATAATGATAGGTACAGAAAGGCTATTTTTCAATTTACTCATGGGGCTGGTCACGATACATATTCTGAGGAGAAAATAGCTCCTTATTAAAATGTCCTGATGAAAACAGGAAACTTGCCACTCCTGAGTACACAGGGGGACACAGCTCAGTCCTTCTACAGACCAAACTTGCTACAGCCAAAGGGCACAGTGGTTTACCTATCCAGAACAATGTTTTATGAGGTGCAGGCTAAAGGGTGACACTTTGAGGAATCCTTATAATATACTAGAAAAACCATTACTTGACATTTCTATGCTGAAAAACAGAAGCGAAGTATTTATTATGTATTTCCATAATCACAGATTAAAGGTTTACATCACAGACTAGTGACAAGAGTCGGCAACTACATTACAAGACTACAGAAGTCATGTCTTCAACACCAACATTAGAAACTGGAACCTTGGAGTCAGCTCTTTCTATATGATCCTGCAATCATAAAACTGAACAGGCTTTGTACCCCTGCCCTAAACTACTAACACGCTCCTCTAGCCCAGTGGTCTCCAGTGGAATACAGGGAGAAAAATATTTGAATTTTTCTTTTTAATTTCTTATTAAAAATAAATTATTAATATATAGTAGAATATGCATATAATTGATAACTAAGTACACATATGTGGAAGTGTGTTCAATTTTTATACTCTAGGAATAAATGATGAGAAAAGTTTGGGGGGGGCGACTGCTTTAGCCTATCTAGCAAATTTCAGTTTCCTGTTCCTTATCACATATACATTATGGCTCTTTTTAGGTAAAAACTACCTTCTCCTTGCGAATCCTGCCAGTACTCTCATTAGGCTCATCCCTTTTCCGTCTCCACATTAACTTCACTGCTAGCTGGCCATCATCTTCTCAACCCTCTCATAGCCAACACCGTCCCCTATACTTTCCATTTCTTTCTCATGCAGTCCTTTTAGCTGTTTACCTTGACTAACCCACTTCCATGGCACGACCTCTCTTACAACCTTCTCCCTAAAGTAGTGTTCCTCTGACTCACTCCTACTCAAAGAGCAAAGGGAGGTCGGCAGAGATTTGCTCTATACTGCTGCTTTGGGAAAAAACATTCCACAACCATTATTTATCTATGTCTTCTGTTGAAATCCACTGCATCTTCATTGTTGCTACTATATTTGCACCAGGCTCATCTTCCTCTTCCCCCTGCCATCAGCTTTGGCAATTCTACCATTCAGTATCTTCTCTAACTTCCTTCACTCAGTTTAGATCTTCAACCCCAAGGAGCTTCACTGTCAGCCAATAAAACTTGAAACCTGCCACAACTATTCTCCTCTTTGACTACAACCTTCCATCACTTTATTTCTTCCAATGCTTTGACCCAGGAACTACTTCAGGGCACAGAGTTGATCTTTCTTTTCTTTTTTTTTCTTTCTTTACTTTCATTACACCTGTACTTTGAATTTATAGAGGGCTCCAGTTTCTTGTTCCCTCTGTTTTCTCCTCATTGGCACCTTCTTACCCCAACTTCTTTCCCTCATCAAACAGAAAACAGTTATGCCTAAAATAAAACACTCATGGTTATGTGCTTTATCCTCTGTATTTTAGTTTTCTGTATTACTTTTCTACCCTGTTTTCTTGCCTTCCATGGTTTTTATTACTTCTCTTTTCTTACTGGTAAAAACACATGTAGTGAAAGAAATTAATTTTCCTCCTACTAAAGTCCTAAAGAGGTCAACAACTGTGGTGTAACTCTGTCAATCTGTCTCCTTTGTTATTTCCAAAAATATTTTCCTGGTGTTACATCAAATCATGTTACTTCTGTACAATTTCTTTCCTGTATATTCCAAAACCCATCATGAAAATAGACTATAAGAGAGCTATATCATTCTTCCTGTAGATTAGAATTCTAGAAAACAAAATCCTAAGGGGTGTGTATGTGTGTGTGTGTGTGTGTGTAAAGAGATAAAGAGAGACAGGCTCGGGGTGGGGCAGGAGGGAGAGAGATGAAAGAAAAGCAATGCTTTAAATGTAGGTTTAACTTAAAATCTAGGCATTGCTTTAGAAAAGGAATGTTAGAAAATTAATAATCCTCATTTAAAAAAACTGTCCATGACCTCTCAAAGTGGCAGTAGTGGAGTTGGTGGGAGTGAATTCTTAGCTCATGCTAGGCATTATCTATGGCAAACGCACACTAAGTCACACAGAAATTCCCACTACTAAATAATCTTTCCCCTCAGTCTCTTTTTATCTTTCTTGATGTATCTGGAAAAATGTTATTTTACTTCCTATCCAGTTTACATTCCACGGCTCGGCCTTTCAAAGACTCTCCCAGTACTCTAAGCACCCTTGTCGCATAGCCCTATTGTTTCATCTACTTGGTAGGCATCTATCCTATCTACCTTCTCCCGACCTGCACCCAAACTCTAGGTGATGCTGAGAGGAATACATTCACACTCTGTATTTTCAGAGTCATCAATCTCATCTAGGTACTCAGTACACCTTAGCAACCCTATCGTGATTCTCTGGTAAATTCGCTTCCCCACTTTCTGCAAAGACCAGTTATATTTCTCCACTTATCTTGAAACTGCTTCTCTATCTCAGTCGATGGCCTCACCTACTTTACAGACAAAACAGAAGCTATCGGAGAGGAACTACATCAACTTCCTGCTACCACATCTACACATTTACCTGCACGCATCCTTTCCTCTTTTCCATCCTTTCCTCTTTTCCACCCGATAAATAAGGAGGTGGCTCTTCATGTAATGTCACGTGTTCCTGGATCTTTCTTCCTTCCCCATATGGAACCTTGGGCTATGGATTATTTATGTCTTCTCCACTCCCACAGCCTCCTTCTTTCAACTGGCATCTTTTCATTGACGCTTAAATATATTCAAGCCTCTTTTATCCTGTCTTCTTTGTTTTATAGCAAAACTATCTCAGGAAGTCATCTATGTCTTATATTTTCTCTTTATTCCTTCTACTTATGCTGCATTTCCTGCAATTTGGCCTTTATCCCACCATGAAAATGATCAGAGCCTTAGGTAATTATAATAAATATTGTTTGTTTTTTTCTTCCTACTTCTTCTTCAGTCCTTTTTGTAGATTCCTCCTATTCCACTTAAACAATAATGAGCTCTTCAAGGTTGGATTCTGGGTCTCTTCTTGTCTCACTCTAAACCTTCTTCTCAAAATGTATCCTCTGGGTCAGCAGATTACCTGGGAACCTGTTAGAAATGCAAACCTTGATCTGGTAATACATATAAGGCAGTCACAACAGTTCCTGGCAGAGTACATGATACCTAGTATTTTGGGCTATTCCCACTCTCTCTGTTGTAGCTGCATGACTTATTTCAAGCCTTTCAACATATCTTTCTTACCTCAGCATTTTAGTAGAAAGTGTCCCATCCCCCATCTTATTCATTCTTCAAGTTTCATTTTCTTTCTGCACATATTCTTACTATTATATGGTCCCAAAGCATCCTGTACTCATTTGTAATAGTTACTACACTGTTAATTAAGTAAACAGTACCTGTCTTTCTCACTAGAATGTAAATTTCTACAATGAGGGCCAGAAATGGATTGGTCTTACCTATTGCTGTGTCTAGCACAGTACCTGGGAGATAGCAGGTACTATTGGGTTGTTGGAAAAGTCATGACACATTTTTGCAACAAAAAACATAGAAAAAATATGTCATGACTTTTCCGACAACCCGATATATAAATGTCCGCCAAGTGAATACATGTTATCTACTTCTGTTTTCAAAAAACTTTCTCAACCTTAAGTTCTATTATATTCGGCTTTTCTATTTTTCCGCATATCTCTCTCTGACTACTCTTTCTCTGGCTCATCTTATCATTGTTGTTCTTGGTACTGATCAAGTATCTGTCCTTGTCTATCTTCATTAGTTGTGGCACCAATTTCTTCCCTGGTAATCTTATGTATATCACATTTTCAACTATCATCTCTAGGCAGATAGTTTCATGTTTATCCCTACTCCAATCTCTCTTAAATTCGAATCCCACAAAATTGCTCAACAGACACATTGGCCTGATTGCCCTAATAGTATCTCAAGTTCAACTATGATTAAAATTAAGATTATTAATATCTTCCCCAAAAGTTCCTTGTCCTACAATTTCTTTCAATAAATGACACATCTCTCTATTAATCAGGTCCGGGGCTTAAATCTATCCCTCACTGATTCCTCCTCTATTCCTTATATACAAACAATCAGCAGGCCTTTCCTGTGGATTCTGACTCTGTAACATTTCTCACATTTGTTCCCTATTTTTTTCACTTCTACTGCTACTACTTATATTGAGATCTTTGTTAGCTTTTTTGTACTATAGCAATAGTCTATTTTAACACTGTTGACTTTAACACCGTTGCCATATTAATATTCCTGTAACACATTTTTCTTTTTAAATTTTTGTCCTCAAAAATTAAGGCTTCCCACGGCCTTCAAAATAAAGCCCAATTTCTTGGCCTGGTGTTTAATATTCATTAACTGGCACAAAAATTTTAATTCTTCATCTTGATCTTCCTTACAGCAGAGCCATTAGCTGGCCTTGCCACTTATACTTATTTATTTTTTCTCTGTCCGGGAAGCTTTTTAAACCATTTTTAGATTTCCAACTCCTATTTAGATCCAGTACAAACATTACTTCTCAGAAGGAGTCTACTCACAGCTGGTGAGTCTTTCTCCACCCCAAATACTACTAATAATCTCCTCCTAGGATGTCTTGTAGTACTTTCTCATGGTACTGGGACCTTCTACCTTGAACCATACATACTCTTTTTTTAATTTTTTTTATTTTGCACAAGTATTATATTCCCTATAAAACTCTTCAGCATTTTATGGGGAAGGCCTACATTTATCTTTTTGTCTATCACTTTGCTAGTTTGCAAAGTACCACAAAATAATGGCTATAAAATTATTAAGCAATCAAAGTATAATGGCCTTTTCTCTCCTACACAATTTTAACCATTTCCAAAGCCCCTTCACAAAAAGCAACAGAAAAGAAACTCAAACCTATCATTGCCCTTCCCCCAATCCCTAAACATCAAAAAAACCCAAAAGCAAAAACCGAAAACAGGTCTTTCATGACTGGGGCCTTGTACAATGCTCCTATCTGCAATGCATACTTCCCTATCCTTCATCTGGTTTAAATTCATTAACCCACTGAACTGTAAATTCCATGAGAGCAGGGGCTTTTTAAATTATTATTATTATTCACAGTTATATACCTAGAGCTTGGAACTTGACAAGTGCTCAAATATATTTATTGAGGATTTTGTTGACATAACGGGGCGTCTGAGATCTCTCCAACCTAAACTGGGTCTTCATATATAAATATATGCTTTCCCCTGGATCCTGTTTCCCACCCTACATGCCAATCTTAAAAGAAGCCCAGAGTTGATCATCTGCATGTGCAGCACATGAAGGAAATTGACCCTGCTCACGCAGAGTGCAATATTAGGCTTGTCATCTCATAACGGCTCTAGTAAGCTTTGCCCTTTATGTCTTTGCAAGTTCTTGCAATGCTTTCTAATAAGCATCCTTTTAAAGATGCTGCTCTTTTCATTCCTGCACTGCGATCTTGGCCCTGGGCTATACTGATACCTTAGGGACACGTATGGAAACGCAGGGAAGGTTAGGAGGACCCCAATTCCAAACCAACCAAGTGTCAGAGAGCCTGAAAAGCGACAGCGGACACTAAGAAAAGGAATGCCAATCTTCTGATCAAAACACCATAGGTCTAGCATGGGGGAAGGTCCTTGAAAGGGAGCCCGAGAGAAGATGAGTGACGGAAAGAGGAAGGTGTACAGAGAAGTCGCCATAACCTTCCGTGGAAGGTCCGAGACCAGGTTCCCAGGACCTGCCCCGGGGGCTGCGTCCTCGATCCGAGTGCCCCAGCCCGCAACACCCTCGGAGGACGCAGAGCCCTCAATGGAAGGGAAGAGCGGTCAGCCTGGGGCGCAAGGATCGCCCGCAAATCACGAGGTTTCCCACAAGAGGTGGGGAAACTAAGACCCCACGGAACTATTCTCCCACCTCATCGCGCGCGGAGGTCTCGAGCCTCCCAGAGGCGGCTGGGAGGAGGGTCGCTCGTCACAACTCACCGCTCCGCCCCGCCACTCCGTGGGTTCCCGTAGCCCCTTCCGAACCGGTCCCGGCACCAGGCAGCTCTGAGAAGTTCCCGCAGCAGAGTCGAGGGGGAAAACTTTCGCTGTGCCACGGGCGGAAGTGACGTAGCCCGTCTCCTTCCGGTCCGCCGGATTATGAATAACGGCCGGCGCCGCTATTTTTCAGACGAGTTGTCTGTTGTTTCTCTCCCTGCCTGTCTGGTAGCCAGTGGTCCGGCTGGCGAAGACCCCAGAAGCGGCCTCGGAATCCCGGCTCTGACGGGACTGGAAGGCGCAGGCGGCCCCTGTCGCCGATGTGCACACGCACCCTCCCTGCTTGGCCGCGCCTCTGCGACCAGGTAAAGAGGGCGCTCGGGCCGCCGGCTCCGCAGTCCCCAATGCTGCTTTTTGCATCCAAGGGCGACAGGACTGATGATGCAGCGGTGGGGCAGAGGCGTGGGATTAGGGTCCTGATCTCTCCCCGGCCCCTCTGGCTACAGCTTCGGAGGGTGCAGGTAGAGGGAGGACTCCAGGCCCCTTCTTAGGTCCCCAGGGCCGATCCCCAGTGGCTTCCTCTGCTGGCGGGGGGAATGGAGCAGCTTCTGCTTGTAGGAGTCAGTGGGGGATCGTTTGCTGTTTGCTGCTGAGACCTCTTGGATCACGCTTTAACTTCTTTTTTTTCTCTTTGGCACTTACTTTCCCATTTCAGCCCTTTCTGATGGGAGAAAGCAGTTCTATGTGCGTACTGCTTAGCAGTTGCTCCTAAGCACTAGCTTCAGTTTGGGCTTTCGCTTCTGTCGCACCATCAGTGTTTCACTTCGGTTTTCAACTTCTGTAGAAAGTTTGAGTTGAACTTGCATGAGAACTGCTTTGGCTTCAAAAACGTTTACTAATAATACACGTACTTCCCACCCCAGCTCTATACCTGGTTTTGGGATTAGATGACATTTTTTTTCCCCTCTTTTATTCTTAATGCCAGGATCCCTTAATGCCAAGATCCCATTTCTTGTCGTAAGTTCTTGACTGTCAAGGAAATGCCAGCATTTAATAATATACCTTGTGCTAAATTATTGATAAAGGAGGTAGAGGACTACTTTTGTAAGCTTATCTATAGAAAGTATTTAAAGGAGAAAAATGCAAAAGCTGGCAAGAACTAGTGATGTGACCATTTTAAACATGTAAACATGATCATTTAAATATTGTAAAAATAAATTGTTATAAATGCAACTGAGTGATTTTCTGTCATATTTAATAAACCAAAACATTAAACTATGCGAGTTTTTTTTTTAACTTCTTGGTGGGGAATATACACTACTGAGGATTGCCTTAAGCATACTCATCATTTGAAATTGTGTTTGAGATATACCTGAAGGCATCATTTTAATAGGTCTCAATAAGCTTGTGAAAAAAATCAGTGAGATTTGAGAATCTTTTTTATCAATTCTTTTGTTATTCTTTTTACACTTCTACTACTGGTTTGCCTGCCTTAAAGCTCAAACTTCTGTGTTTGGCCTATCAAGTTCATTTTAAAATCTGTGTTTACTTTGTAGCTTTTGTATCACCTGTGATTTGAAATAATAAATACTGAGTATCTGCTTGGCCTTTCAAACAGCAACAATTTAGCAGTCCTTGAAACTTAAATTCTGAGGCCAGTCAACTAAAACATCTGTAGTATACACAATTCTTTAGTATATGTTGTTTTTACCTTCAAGTAGTCAAAGTAGCCTACTGAATTTTGTTATGATTAGTACTTGGAATGCAAGGATGTAAAACCATTTAGATCATAACAAGCATAGGTATTGTTTGCTGTGGGGAATCAGTAATTTTATTTCAGGCTTGCTGTTGTTTCTAACATGTTAGCACTTCATGTTGTGAATCCCTATTAATTATGAGGTCAGGCTTAGCTACAAGCATTATGATTATAGGGCAACAAATGATTACCTGATTCTCCAGAGATAAGATGACACCTTTCTCTTATGGCTAAAGTTACAGTAAGCTTTTTTACTTCTAAACAGTTTTTTCACTACTGTCCAGATAAGAAAACAGCATATTTTAACTATAGTAATGTGATGAGCACTGAAATAGCTCTTTTTTTCTGTCCTTTGTTAATTGTCAGTATTAAAGTATTTAGCTGCTGTCTAACTCTTTAGGGGAAGGTGTTTTTTTTTTTCTTTTTAATCTGTATTATTGTAAGAAAAAAGTGTTAGATTTGCAACCAAATAGTGTTGTTTTGTGAAATGTGTAAAACATGAGCTAAGTTCTAATATCCATAATGTTGAGCATTTGGTATATTGGGTTGTCGGAAAAGTCATGATGCATTTTTGCAATGAAAAACAAAAAATACGTCATGACTTTTCCGACAACCCAATAGTAGGGAATTTAAATGGGTTTAAATTTAAGTCCTAATCTCTAAGAAAAATAAGAGTTTATAGTTTTTCTCTACATTTAAGTCCTAATCTCTAAGAAAAATAAGAGTTTATAGTTTTTCTCTACTTGTAAACTGTTGAGCTATTTATTTTGTACAATATAAGCAGTTGATATGCATGTGAACTTAGGGTTTCATGTTTATTTCTACCATTTTGTGAGTCCCTTGTTTTCAGCCTCGGTAACAGATTTTTTTCACTATTTGGGGGGAATACCTTTTTAATCCACCATGAACTCCTTACCTTTCCTGAGAAGAAGTTTGGCAGTATAAAGCATAATTTGAGCTTGACCATCAAAATTTGTGCATTTTAAGAGTGTCAATGGATAAGAAATTCTGGGATGCATTATAAATAAATAATAATAGCTAATATTACTAAGGGGCTTATGAATGTAATAGGCATTGTTCTGTTCTTACAACACACTACATGGTAAATGCTGTTATTATTGTCCCCATTTTGTAAATGAGGAAACTAAGGCACAGAAAATCTTTATATATTGCTACTACATATCAGGACCAGGATTTGAATATGGTTAGTTAGCTCCAAAGCCTAGACTCTTATTCACTACTTCATAATTCTTGGTATATTAATATTCTTACTTGTTAATATACTTACTTGCTAAGTAAGTATACAGAATATAGTTAGATTCCTACTTCTCTTGCCAGAATATCAATATACATAAAAACATCTATGCTTGCTTTACTTACCTGTTTTGGTGGATTCTATTTATTCATTTTCCAGTTCAGCTCATAGGTGATCTTGTTTCTTCATTTTAATTTATACATAGATGGCTCTTCAAATAGATTTATTCATCTGGAAGAGAAAGAATGGTGTCAAGAAGATTGGGGTTCATCTTGTGCCAAGACTACAGTTCAACAGTACTCTCATTACAGTGATTACTGATATTCATTTATGTACATTCATTCATTTATTCATTACTTGGACTAAATTTTGAGTACTGTTAAGCATTGCAGATGTAATGTCAGGTAATAAGTGCTATACAGTTAAAGAAAGCAGGATAAGGGGCTAGTGAGTGATGGGAGTGCTTTTTCAATTCAGGTTGTCAGGAGAGGCTGCTCTGAGTTAATATTCAGAGACCTCACTGAAATGAAGGAGCAAACCATGTGACTATCTTGAAGAAGAGCATTCTATGCAGAGGAACAGCAAGTACAAAAATTCTCCAGTGGAAGCATTCCTGGCATCTTCCAAGAACTGCAAAGAGAACTGGCTGGAGAGGAGTGAGCAAGAGTCAGGCGGGGTAGGAGATGAGGTCAGAAAAGAAGATAGCTGGGGTCACATCACATCGTATAGGCCGAAATAGTAAATTTTGATTTTATCCTGTGTGTACCTATGTGGAGCCATTGGGTGGTTGTAAATGGGGCATGATCTGATCTTTGTTTTTAAAGGATCACCCTCACCATTGTTGGAGCACTGACTTGTGAAGAGTGGAGGAAAATAGTTAATAGGCTTTTGTATTGGTCCTTGTAAGAGCTGATGATGACTTAGATTAAGGTGAAGGTGATAGTCGTAGAGGTGCTAAGATGTTGGATTTAGTATATATTTCAAAGTTAGAAATAGGTTATGAAAGAGAAGAAAAGACTTCAGAGTTCCAGGCCTGAGCATCTGGATGTATGGTTGTTGCCATTTTGCCAAAAAGGAGACTACTAAGGTCCACCCATGCCGCTGCAGATGGCAAGAACCCATTCCCTTCCCTGGCTGAGCAATATTCCACTGTATATATGTACCACCTCTTTATCCATTCAGCCATCAATGAATGGACACCCAGGCTGACTCCACATCGTGGCCATTGTAAACAATGTTGCAATTAATACAGGGATGCACATGTCCCCTTGAAGTAGAGTTTTGGGTTTCTTCAGATAAATACCCTGAAGTGGGGTTATTGAGTCCTTCTTTGTCTCTTGTTATATATAGTCTTGGTTTTAAAGTCTATTTTGTCATACTGGTATCAGTATTGCCATCCCAGCTTTTTTTCTTTTTTTTTCATTTCCATTTTCATGAAATATCCTTTTCCCGTCCCTTTACTTTCAATCTTTGTGTGTCTTTTGATCTGAAGTGAGTCTCTTGCAGGCAGCATATGTGGGGTCTTATTTTCTTATCCGTTCAGCCACATTGTCTTTTGATGGGAGTATTCAATCCATTTACATTGAAAGTAATTGTTGATAGGTATGTAGTTATTGCCATTGTATTATTCATATTCCTTATCTTTTTTTTTTCCATCTTAAAGAAGTCCCTCTAACATTCCTTGTAATACTGGTTTGGTGGTGATGAACTCCTCTAGCTTTTTTTGTCTGGGAAGCTCTTTATCTGTTCTTTGAATCTAAATGATAGCTTTGCTGAGTAATCTTGGTTGTAGGTCTTTTCTTTTCATCACTTTGAATATTTCCTGCCAGTCCCTTCTGGCCTGCAAAGTTTCTATTGAGAAACCAGCCGACAGTGTTATGGGAGCTCCCTTGTAGGTGACTAACTGCCTTTCTTTTGCTGCTTTTAATTTTCTCTTGTGTTTAACCTTTGTCATTTTAATTATGATGTGTCTTGGTGTGGAACTCTTTGGGTTCATCTTGTTTGGGACCCTGCTCCCTGGGCTTGTATATCTATTTCCTTCACTGGCCTAGGAAGTTTTCAGTCATTATTTCTTCAAATAGGTTTTCAATTCCCTGCACTCTCTTTTATCTTTCTGGTACCCCTATGATGTGAATGTCGGAATGCTTGATGTTCTCCCAGAGGCCCCTATATATATATATATATATATATATATATATATATATATATATTTAATTCTTTTTGCTGTTCTGTTTGGATGTTTTCTGCTACCTTGTCTTCTAAGTCACTGTTTTGATCCTCTTCTTCATCTAACCATTGATGCCCTCTAATGTCTTCTTCATTTCAGTTATTGTACTCTTTATTTCTGACTGGTTCTTTTTATATTTTCCTTCTCCATTTTTATGTTTCCTATCTCTTTGTTTAAGTTCTCCCTGAGTTCATTGAGCATCATTATAACCAGTGTTTTGAACTCTGCATCCGGTAGATTGCTTGCCTTCATTTTGTTTAGTTATTTTTCTGGAACTTTGTTATGTTCTTTCATTTGGGACATATATATATATATATTTTTTTTGTCTCTGCATTTTGGCCGCCTCCCTGTGTTTGTTTTTATGTATTAGGTAGGGCTGTTATGTATCCTGGTCTTAGTGGAGAGGCCTTATATAGTAGGTGTGCTGTGGGGCTCAGTGGTACAGCCTCCTGGTCACCTGAGCTGGGTGCTCCAGTTGTACCCCTTGTGTGAGTTGTGTGTGCCCTCTTGTTATAGTTGAGCCTTGGTGGCTATTTGAGCATCAATGGGAGGGACTAATCCTTGGGCTGATTAGTTATGAGGACCATCCGTGACTACAGTGGATGAGCTGTTGTGCAGGGGTTGACTCTACAGAGCAGGATTTGCTTTAACAGGGCTCTGGTCCGCCCAGTGTGCCCTTTGGGTGTGTCATCCCCAGAGGTAACCAGGTGATGCTCTGGCCAGGTCTGAAGCTGGCCACTGGGTGTGCCAGCCCCGGGGCCTCCTGTGAGGGGCCCCACCACAGGCCAATTTTAGTTGCAGTCTGTGTCTTGTGCAGGGCCACTGGGCATGAGCCACAAAGCAATCCACAGATGGCCACCACCTGCAATGGGATTGGAGGTGTCTCGAGAGGCCAAGCCATGAACTGAGGCCAACTTTTGTTATTGCTGGGCTTAGGGGCTGCTCAGCCAGAGGTACAGGACACACTGAAGCTAGGTACTACTTATTTGGGTTTTGTGAACATTTGAGAGATTTTAAGAAAGTCTGCAGCATGAGCTAAGTCCAGCTGTTTATATGGAAAAGCGACTGGAAGTGGCTTGGGTGGTCCTGAAAGTTGGGTGAGGCCTGCTCTCAGGGAATCACCAGGGTGGAGCATACAAAAGGTGATGGCCCGGTTGATGTTGACTCACACATGGCACTTGCCTACATTTGCATTCTGGGGAGGACTCAACAAAGAAACAATAGCTCTGCCAATTTCTCTGTTCAGGAGAAAGTTGCCCCTCCAGCCCTCGCCTTGAAGCTAGACAATTCAGTTCTTCTCAGTATATGTCTCAGGCGCCTTTTGAGCTGCTGTCCCAGTGCTGGAGCTCAGAGCGAGCGAGTCCGTCAACACGTAAGGCCATGCATGGGCTTTTAACCCTCTGTTGGGTGCAATGCAAAAGTTATGAGTTCGGGTGCAATGCATCTACTAGATGCATGTATGACATTTATGTATTTAAATTGAAAATAACATGTAAACATGCTTATTTATTCAGAGTGAAATTTTAATTTGCCACAAAGTAAAAACTATATGTTTATTACATAAATTCAGTATAAAAACCAAAAAATGCAAAACAATCTGTGAGAACAGTTGCACCCGACACAGGGTTAAGAGGAGTACCTAGGACTGCAGCTGCCCTCTGTCTCACAAAGCCACAATCTCTGCTTGTTTTCACAGCCAGGAGTTATAGGGATTTCTCTCCCTGGCACTGAAACCCTGGGCTGGGGAATGTAGTCTGTGACAGGGACCCCTCACTCCTCTTGGGGGGACCTCTGCAGCCGAGATATCCCTCCCAATCTTTAATTGTCACATATGGGTGTGGGACCAGCCCATTCCACGTCTCGGCCTCTCCTACCAGTCCTGGGGTGGCTTCTGTATGTCCTTCATTGTAGAGCTTCTGTTCGGCAATTTCTAACGATGGTTGTTCTGTAGTTTAGTTGTAATTTTAATGTGTTTGTGAGAGGAGGTAAGCACAGCATTTACCTACTCCACCATCTTGATCAGATCCATCCTCCTCTTGCCTTCTTGGCTACACTCTTCAGTTGAGTTGATGACTGAACCAAAGTAAGCAAAATCTTTTAAAAATTTCAGTCTTCATTGTGTTTGTTAAAGTTGTGTATTTCTTTTGTAGTCATGATTTTTGTCTTCTTGTTCAAATGCAGTCCTGATTTGGCACTATCTTCTTTTAGATTCATCAGAAGTTGCTTCAAATCATGGCTACTTTCTGCAATAAGATGGTATCATCTTCATATCTTCAGTTATTGGTATTTTTCACCAATTTTTACTCCTTCCTCTGAGTGTAGCCCCATTTTTTTGTATATGTTCTGCATACAGATTAAACAAATAGGGAGTTAAAATGCACTATTATCTGACACCTTTGCCTATAGGAAACTGAAATTATAACTGCAATAAAATTGCAATATGCTTCAATTTATGAAATTCTAGGTTTATAAAATAATGCTATGAATATTAGAAAAATACCAATTCCTGACTTTTCAAATAAGACCCCTTTATAGATTCAATTAATACTTTGAATTGATGTACAGTTCTCATCCATGTAATGGGAGTAAATCGTACTTTTAAGATTGTGAAGATTAGAAGCATTGTCTAAAATTCTCTGTGCTAAGCACACAGTAGGTAGACAATAAAATGTACGTAATATTATTTAGGATTGTATTCTTTGTTTATTCATTTAACATTTATTAAACTCCTATCAATTCCAGGCAGTGATAATTTATTTGAACAAAGCAAATCAACTAGTCAATATTTTGTTGCAGTAATGTACTTTTGTTCTTTATTATATAATATATACCTTATCTATTTATTATGTCAACTTAGCTGCCATAAATCCAAACTTGAATTTTTTTCTTTTTTTAAGACTTTTATTGGGGAATTGGGGGATGGGAACAGCGCTGGGGAATTGGGGGAAGGGGAACAGACAAGTTGCTGTCGTTTTTTTGTTGTTCTTCTTCAGTCTAATTGTGGAGGACATTGCTTCACTGGCTCAAGTTGGCACCATCATTGTGCTCCTCCTGGGCGAGGCAGATCAGTCGCCAGCTTCTGGACAGCCGCTCATGCTGGCTGCTGGCTACACATGGTAGCCCATGGCAACCCACTGCAGCAGGGGCTGCAGCCTATGCCATCGCCGGTGACTCATGGCAGCCCAGCTCCAGGTTGAACTGTTGTTCAGCATCTTAGCTGTAGAGGGCAGTGTCACTGCCCCTCATATGTGGGATTCGAACCAGGGCCTTCTGGAATCCCAAGTCAGCTCTTAACCAACTTAGCCACTCGGCCGGCCCCAAACTTGAATTTTGAGCATAAAACTTTCAAAAAACTTTTTTCAGCTTCTGAAGAAGTATGCTTATTTTCAATATGTTTATTGTATTTTTTTCTTTCTCTCTTTCTCATATACACATGCAGATGGAGTGAAGTAGTAAAGTGGTTTTAGATAAGAAAATGCCTACAAAACTCCCTTCCCTTTTTATATGTGAAGTATTTCAATTTGTGAACACCAAGATATATTAATTAGAATGAGAATACAAAAAAAGTCTAAATGCCTAAAATACTAAACCTCTGATGATTTCAGTTGTTTAAAATATCTTTGAAGACTCCCAAGTAACGAAACCAAGATTTAAACATTTCCTTTTTACCTGTTAATTCTCTCTGCAACATTCTCACGCAAACTGGCATGTCCAGGGAAGAGATACACACTGTGTTAGCTCTGTTCAGCTCCTAGAGTTTATTGTTTTGTCTGCTGCTTTCTCACTTCCTTTCAGGAATAGTTGAAGGTGGCACCTGCCAAAGCTGAGAAAGAGCAAATGACACTACTTCTGTGCTTGACAGCAATGCAATATGGAGGAACATTAGGGCTGTGCCCCAGAAGCCCTGGAGATGGCAGAAGATGATTTACAGGACCTATCTTTTTAAAGCTCATGACATAAAATTAGTGAACTAAGGAATTCTCTAGGTAGAAATGGAGAAGAAAAAGAGGGGTTTCTTTTGCCTTTAGTGTTTGTAAACTTTAAGCAAAAACTGTGCTCTACTCTTGAAAAATTAAAGACAGTACAAGCCAAAAACAGATATCAAATTTGTACAAGTTTGCAAATACTTAATATTTATTTTGGAAATTACATGAGTATGTAATAGGGAGAAACAGCCCAGGGAGAATAATTTTTTTTAACTCCAAGATCATTAAGTAACATTTTTAATCTCCCAGGAAAAACAAAATCAACATCTATATTGGAAAAAAATAAATTCTGTTAAGAACCAACAGTACTTTGCATTTTCTCTCAGGCATCTCATTAATTTTTAGATATCTCCATGGGCAGGTTATTGCTATTCTATCTCACTGACATTTAGTATTTATTAAGTGCTCACAGAGAGCATGGTTTATAGAACATGTAAAAGCCTATTCTCAAGGTTCTTACATGCCTTTGAAAGTGGCAAATATAATGTACCCTAATTAAAAAAAAAATTCCACATATCCTAAATCAAAAGCTGTAACATAGCATGAAATTTTTATCAGTTTTTGTCTTGTTTTGTTTTTTAAGTGTTAGGACTAATCTTATAATTACTGTTTCTTAGACTGCTGGACAAATGAAATTGGTCATGTTTTCTTTCAAATCTGGCTCTTGAAGCACTTAGGGAACTTCATAATATTTCACTGTCAGAAGAGGTAGTTAAGAGGACTGGTAAATTAATCAGCAATAGATTTATAGGAGCAAACTCCTCAAAGGGACTGTCAGTTTCCTAGAAAACATTGGTTTATTTTGCTTGTGGGCTATAATAAACACCCATTAATGTTTTGCTTTAAAATCAAGTCTAGGTTAAAAAAAAAAGAAAAAAAAAAAAAAACCAAAAGGTAATTAAGCTCAGGGAGAAAATGGTTTCATGGGTTAAAAAGTTGTTGCTTTTAAATTATATGAAATAATTTTCCCCTAAATAATCTTTTAAAGAAGTAACAAACCATGGTGCAGATCTGTTATGTTTTAATAAAAGATACATAAAATAAATCAGTAGTGATTATTTATTTGCACTATCGACAAGTTTCCTAAGACAGTATCTTACTAACTATATCCCTTTGTTATAATGGATTATTAGTGTCTCTTTAATAAAAAAAGTTGAGGACCAAAAAGCTTAAAGAGTGTTTGACTATTTTGCTTTTGATTTAAAAAAACAAAAATAACCCTAAGAAATTTAGGATATTAAAAGAAATTTAGTATGTTGAAGGTTTCCTAAAATTCAGGGTACACTAATATTTCAAATACACTTAAAAGAGTTGTATGTGCACTTCTTAAAGGCTTTCAAAATAATTTTTCCTCTGATAATACCGTCCTGTTACTACATGCTTCCAAGGTAAATGCTTTTAAGGAGTGCCATCTAGTGTCAGTTTTGGAATTGCAATTTATGGATTAGAACATGGAGAATTTTAGACCCAGGATATGAATAAATGAAACAAAAAGTTATGATAATTAACAAAAGCCTTAAGGAGTATGACTTGAAAATACCCATCAGTAATTTGACCTCAAAAGTGTGTATGTTTGCATCTTTAAAATAACCAGTGTATATGTTAATCCATGCATTCATTCAATAAATACTTTATTTCATATACATGGTAGGCCCTGTTTTAGGCATAGCAATGAACAAAAAATATCTATTCATGGAACATTTTAGTTTGGACAGGAAAAACAAATACATAGCATGTTACAACAATGATAAGTGCTATGAAGAAAAGCATAGAAGGGGATAGAAAGCTTTGTTCAGAGAGGATGGGGGTTGATGTTTGTGATTTAAATATAGTAGCCAGGGAAGATCTCAGTAAGAAGTTGATATTTGAGTAAATACCTGAAAGAGCTGAAGGAGTGTTCCAGGAGCTGGAACTGTCGAGTGCAAAGGCCTTGAGGTGGGAATGTACCTCTCATCTTAGAGGAATAACAAGATACTCTGGCTGGAGCAGTGAGCGATGAGGAGAGCCTATGAGATGAACTCAGAGGCAAAAAGAGAATTAGGTCAAAGAGACCTTTGTAAGCCATTGCAGGAAGTTTGACTTTAACTGTGAGTAGGATGTGAAGACATCGGAAGGTTTGAGCAAAGTAGTGACATAATCTTCATTTTTGACAGGATAACTTTGGTTGTTACGTTGAGAATAGAGTAGATGAGAAGGTAGGATGGGAAGCAGGTTAGGAGGCAAATGCTATAATTCAGAAAACAGGTAATGGTGCCTTTGATCACAGTGGAAGCAATGAATATGGTTTAAAATGATCAGATTCTGGATCTATATTGTAGGTAGAGCCAAAATACGTTTGTAATGGACTGGCTATGCAGATGTGACAGAAAAGAGTAATTCACAGTGACTCCCTACGTTTTTGGCCTGAGCAGCTAGAAGGATGGTATTCTATTAACAGATGGGACAGATACATGACGTATAGATTTGGGGGGTAGGGGAGAATAAAGAACTGGATTTTGGACATGTTAATTTAGAGATATCTCACCTATCAATCTGTAAGTTATAGGGAAATTCAAATGTTTTTCTTTTGTGATTCAGCATGCAATCAATAGCGTATCACATATCAAAACCCACTTACTTTATGAGCATATATTTCTCGTGAGGGAGTAACTATACCTCCCAACCCCCCACCCGATTATTATATTGTAAGGTCATAAAACAAAAACTGTGGGAGGACCAGTTGTCAAAGCTTCCCAGGGCTGTTATCCCCAGACAACTCTCAGTATCCTTGGTTATTTCTCACTTTCCATTCTATTCATTTCTTCTTCATACCTGTTGTGAAACCTTAAAGTACTTGATTGGAAGGGTTCTGTTGCAAACACCTGAGTTTGCTCATTTAAAAGGAATGGAGTGTAAAATTACCCCTAGAACTAGTTAATTACATAGGGTGGAAATCTTTCTTTTGGAGGCCATTTATTCAGTTCAGGAACAAATTCTTATAAAATTGTATCTATCACAAATCTTTGCTGATTTTTTAGAACAGGGTTTTAAAATATTCATGTTTTATTTTACTTTCTAAATTATAATATTCTAAGACATAACCATTTTATTTATTTTTTAATTTTATTATTTTTTTTAAATTATTTTTAGCTGAGCCATCCTGCCACCTGTTGGCAGGTCAGCGCCAGCTCAGCTCAGGCCGGGAATCGAACCGGCGATCCTATTGCTCAGAGCTCTCACTCTTGAGCGAGCTCTTAACCAACTGAGCCATTTGGCTGGCCTATAACCATTTTAATTTATGCTTCAGGTGACCCAATGAAAAAAGAAAATGAAAGGCATTAAGAAAAAAAATCTTACAGAAGAGTATCTATATCTCGACTTTTCTCACCAAATAGAAGGATGCATCTTTCCACTTCATACATCTGTAACTTTGTTTTTGTTGTCATACTGTGACTGCAAAATCTTTAAAATTTGCTTAGTCCTCACCAGAGAAAGTACAGATATTCCACTACTTAAAAATGTACTGTCCCCGGATGTTGAAATACAGATTATTTCAAGGCAAGAGCTTCCAGCAATAGTCCAGAATTGCTGTTTACCTGCAGTAGGACAAAGACCAGCCAGTTTCTGTAGAGCAGGACTTGCTGTTGTCCTCAGACACATCATTCAGAAATCATACGAAGCCGACCCCTCAAGGAAGGAAATCTTGGAACTTCTGGGTTTTAAAAAGACTTGCTTGAAAGCCTGTGCTGAAGTAAGTACAATGTCTCTTTTCTGTTATTTAAAGCCATATAGTGATAACACATTCACTTAAACATGTATTTTAACTTTCTGCTAGAAACAAAAGTTTCATTTCCTTAAAATAACCTACAGTAACCCATGAAATAAAGTAGCCCATCATATATTTAGCCCAGCAAATATTTCAGAGCAGTATTGAACAATAATTTAAAGATTTAATTTATGAGTTTTGGAGACTATTTTTAGAGAATGACTTTTTTAAATCTTTTATTTTAATTACATTGAGGATTTTAAAGGGAACTTTTACCCATGAACAGGAACTTAAGTAGCAGTACTTTGGAACCCCAGCTCTGTTAGAGGGCTATGTACTTTAAAGACTTTGGGGAGTCAGGATTTATTCGGTAAGAGGATACAGGAGGTTGGCATGTATTCCAGGTACAGGTGGACATTGTTTAATGTTATCACTCCTGAAGCACTGGAATATGTCTCCTCAAGACCTAAATTCTCTAAACCAGTTTTATTTCCCCAATAGAAGGTTACTGTCCTTCAAGCGATGTTGAAAAGTAAAGAACCCTTTCATTTCTTACTTTGTTTTGTAGGTTAGTCAGTGGACCAGGCTATGTGAACTCACCATCCCTTTAGCTATTGAGAAGTTTCTCAAAGAATCTTCTGACCAGCAGCCAGCCATCCCTGTGGAAATACGACAGTTAGAGAAAAAGCTCAGCGAGCCTGTTAGGGTGCATAATGACGACAAACTCCGCAGGCAGAAGCTGAAGCAACAGAGGGCTGCCGGAGCTGGGCCTCCCCTCGCTGCGGAAAAAACCAAGAGTGAGGTCCACAGTCAGGAAACGTCTGAAGAGTTGGACTCCTCGTCCCAGAGCCTGGAACTGAAAGTGGCGTTCTCAAAACTCACAGTACAAGACGAACCAGCTGCTACCAACAGGGAGCCTTCTCACATCAGAAAAGCGAAGGCTTCCGACCTCCCACCTCTGGAGCACGTGTTTGCAGAAGGCCTTTACTTCACTTTGGCAGATATTGTGCTCCTCCCCTGTATCCATCATTTTTTGGTAAGAGTCATCTGGAGTGGATACATTACTGTGAGTGTCTGTGTATGAAGATGCTTAGGTACAAATCCCAGTTCCACTTCTTACTGTCAGTATGCTCCTGGGCAAGTGTTTAATACCTGTCTCCATTTTCTTACCTGTAAAATAGAGATAACCGTAGTACCTACCTAATAAGACCAGTGTCAGGAATAAATGATAACTTTTGTAAATTGTGGAGAACAGGGTTTGGCATATAGTAAACTCCCAATGTTAGTAATTATTGTGACTTCAATTTTGAGTTATTAAAATGTTAGCAATTGTTATTTTCAAATTGCTATTGTGATTACCTTCTAATAGTAGAAGGTCCACAGTTTAAAGCACTAAAAAATCTTGTCAGCTATGTTTTATAATTAGTCACTTAAATACTAATTTAATTGTGTTAGCTGTTATCAAATCAGAAATATTTTATCCTCATCTGTATTTTTCTCTGTTCTCCATAAGATTACATGCAAAGTTTCCTTTCCTAGTAGGGGGATGGAGATATATATTATAGATTCCTCCATCCTCCACCTCCTCCCCTGTGTGGATGAAAAAAGGACAAGGTGAAAATAACATTGAGCTAACATGGGAAGCTGTCGTTCTCTGCAGCTTTCCAGCTGGTTTTTAAGAGCTGCATTTTTCCGACTTTGAAGCATTTCATTCTTTCTCCTCCTAAGGAATCGCATATCAAATGTCATTGTCATTATATTATCATCAACACTTAAGGTATCTCTATTGACAGATGAGAAAAGACTTTTAATGAAAATCTATATATTTGGAGGCCAGATGTTCACTAAGTTAGGTGGTATTAATCAACTGGCATTTTCTTAGAGAACATTTCTCTTTTCTTCAAAATGGGAACAAAACAAGATTGGAAACCAAAATAACTTCAGAATTAAAGGATGTGAAGAGAGATTCAGGAATTGTTCAGATGTTGATTAGTATTTTAAATGTCATGTATTCATGTTGTCCATTGAGCTGGGTGGGGAGAAAACACCAATTTCGTTTTTATTGTCAAATGATTTCTAAATTATGCCTTTCTCTCTATTACCAACTTTAGTCATTAGAGTAGTCATTTGCTAAATATTATGAAATACTGTTCTTGGTCTTCTTGGATAACTATATTTGTTTCTAATTTCATAAAAATTGAATCAAAGTGGCACATCTATTAATTCATTTGAGAAAATTATGGAAAGCCTGCTATACATGCCAGACACTGCTATAGGCACTAGGAATACAGTCACGAACAAGACAACCCTCATGGATTAATATTCTCGTGGGGAAAGATAGAAATGAACAAGTAAATAAATAAATTTTAAATAATGGTGATTGCTACAAACAAAATAAAACAAGGTGATAGAAAAGATGAGTATTTATTTTCAAACTCAGCAAAACAGACAAAAAAAATTGGGTTCATCTGCATGAAAGTATTTCTAGATCATTATCCAGACATCCGTCGTCAGCTAGTTTGCATTTGATTTTAGCTTAATTTAAACACTTTTTACCTGATTAGGATCAATCGAGGTTGAAGCATTCCTAACTGGGAGGGGTTTTTCCTCCTCTTTAATCAGTCAGGACATGTACTGACTACTACTGAGTAAATCTACCTAATACTCCAAAGAGAAATTGTGTTTTCATCTCAGTTTTAAATAGAGAAAACTTGTACACTCAGCCTTTCCCACTACATGTATTCTATGATTAAATTCTTCTCTCGACATTTAGATGTAAACTAATTATCAAAGTATTTTCTTTTGTTTGCTTGTATTTTTTTCTGGATCTCTACCTTTTCTTTTAGGAATGAATCTTTCTTTGCCCATGCCTTCGTGCCATTTCTGTTACATTTATTTTCCTCCTTTAAGTCAACTTGGGCTATGAGGAAGTCTTTTTAGTGCAGGAAGTGGCTATGATGCTGAGCCTTTATGCTTGCATTGGCACACACTGAGGTGATGGAGCAGGAATACAAATGACAGAATCAGGATCAAGGTCATGATCAGGAATCAAGGTCAAGTTACCAGGTTAGGATCAGAAACAGTGCTGAACAAGAACCAGGATATTTAGTCACAGGAATAAGGCCAAGAATATAGAAGAGCAGTCAATTTTGTTAAGTCAGGGTTTGGAATACCAGAAGTCGAAATTAAAAGAGTTAGGGAAAATACGCAATTCTGCTAAACAGAATAAAGCCAATGATGCCTAACAATAGCAGGTAGACTGGCTGAGGTGTTGTGTCTACTCCAAGCTTCTCTTCCTCTTCGGTGGATATGAGTTTGCAGTGTTCATCCCTGATCGGCCAGCACTTTTTTGTGGAAAGTGCCTGACAAAACCCTCCCTTCTGGGAAGTTTTAGCGACACTTTGACAGAACTGTTTGAAACATTATTCTACTCCTAGAATGCATAGAAGTTGACATTTTATGAGATCTTTTTGTAATTTGAACACTTATGGCTTAATTTTCTACATTTTAACTTATAATGCTTTGAATTGAGATGTTTAAAAGTATAACACCTAGTTATTGCTAAAGTAAAATCATTTTAGAAATTGATTTTTGAGCAGAAATAGCTATTGTTAAGTACCTCTTTAAGTGTCCCTATTGACATAAAATGGGGGGGGGGATGGAAATCTCACTATTGGCTGGCATATTGCAAAACTCATGGATGCCACTTATTTAGTGGTTAATTTATATTTTCCATATTTTCTCCTATGCATTAGGTCCTTGAGAGTTTTCAGTTGTAACCTACCAATTCTAATCTGTGTGTAAAAAACAGAACTGCAGTTATATTTCCATTTGGATAGGTGGTTTACAGTCTTTCACCTTGCTTATTACACTGTTCACCAAAACATTTGTTAGTTATGACATATTATATTTTGAAAAAGTAGACATAACTAAACAAATGATATAAAATAATTGCAAAATATTTTATATAATAAGTGATTGGAAAGTAATGCAGAGGAGGAGATATTTTGGATAGATGTAGCATCTTGCTTCTCTTTTTATTCAGACATTTTTTTCTTCCCTTTCTACAATTCACTACAAAGCCACTAGAGTTTCACTTTGTGCTCTTGGTAGTATCATTGTGACAATGTTTTAAGAATAAATGCTCTTATTTCCTTGTCCTTAAATAACTTTTATTATTCATAATAGTTTTAATCTTTCCAGCCTGGGTAACTTTTTTTTAAATCATTTTTTAGGAACAGATTTAGTTTTCATCTCACACATTTTTTATTAGCCCTTCCTGAGCTGTCTGGACATTGTAGAGCAGCCTGGCGTGTTTGATTAAGTGGGATGATCTGTCATGCAAAGTAAAACTCCTCAGTTTCTTTTAAACATGAGTTATTGTTACTTAATCACAACTTATTTTCAAAAAGAAGGAAAGATACCATATATTGTACATCTAACAAAGAAGAATAAATCACTACCAAGGAGAGTAAAAGAAAGGTGAGGACATGAGAACATTTTTCATCTGATTAATTTATCGTGGATTAAGCTCAGTTCCCTTAACACATCGTGTATTTCTAGGCAATTAAGAATTTTGGTGAGAATTATAAAATTTTTAGCTCCTAGTGTTTTTCAAACTTTACTTCCATAATAAATAATGTATTTTACAAAGTGATTAAGCAGATACAAATATACATCTTTAGATCATATATATAAATATACTTATACTTCAAAAATAATCACTTTACTATATTCTGTGTACTCTCATATTTTCTATGTTATTTCAGCTTTTTTTATTGCCATTCCCCCACTCCCTCTCCTTTGGCAACCATTAGCTTATTCTCTATATCTATGAGCCTGTTACTGTTTAATTTTATTTATTGATTCATTAGGTTTTTTGGTTTTTTTGTTTGTTTGTTTTTTACATTTCACATATAAGTGATATCATGTAGTATTTGTCTTTCTCTGTCTGACTTACTTTACTTAGCATAATACCCCCTAGGTCCATCCATGGTTTCACCAATGGTAAGATTTCATTCTTTTTCATTGCTGCATAATATTCATGTGTGTGTGTGTGTGTGTGTGTGTGTGTGTGTGTGTGTGTGTGACATTCTTTATCCATTCATCTATCAGTGGGCACCTAGGTTGCTTCTATATGTTGGCTATTACTAGTAATGCTGCAGTGAACATAGGGGTGCATATAATCTTTTCGAGTTAGTGTTTTGGATTTATTTCGATAAATACCCAGAAGTGGAATTGCTGGGTCATAAGGTAGTTCTAGTTTTAATTTTTGAGTAATCTCCATACAGTTTTCATAGAGGCTTAACTAAATCACAATCCCACCAACAGTATATGAGAGTTCCCTTTTTTCCACATCCTCGCCAAACTTTTTATTTGTTGATTTATTGCTGATTTGTTGATTTATTGATGATAGCCATTCTGACAGGTGTGAGGTGATATCTCATTGTGGTTTTGATTTGCATTTTCCTGGTGATTAGTGACATTGAGCATCTTTTCAATGTCTTTTGGCCATCTGCATGTCCTCTTAGAAATGTCTATTCAGGTGCTCTGCCCATTTTTTAATTGGATTGGGTCTTAAGTTATATGAGTTCTTTACATAGTTTGGTTATTAACCCTTTGTTGGATATATCATTTGTCAATATCTTCTCCCATTCAGTAGGTTGTATTTTCATTTTCTTGATGGTTTCCTCCTCTGTGCAGAAACTTTTCAGTTTGATATAGTCCCATTTATTTCTTTTGTCTTTTGTTTCCCTTGCTTGAGGAGATGTATTCAAAAAGATATTGATAAGAGCAATGTCAAAGAGTTACTGTCTATGTTTTCTTCTAATTTTATGGTTTAGGTCTAACATTTAAGTCTTTAACCCATTTTGAATTTATTTTTATATGGTATAAGAAAGTGGTCTAATTTCATTGTTTTGCATGTATCTGTCCAGTTTTGCTAACACCACTTGTTAAAGAGACTGTCTTTACCCCCATTGTATATCCTTGCCTCCTTTGTCATAGATTGACCATATAAGTGAGGATTTATTTCATTCACTGAACAGTTTGCATTTTTTTGCAAGGCAGTGTTTTAAGTGCTTGCAATGTACAGAGAGTTAGACATAAATCCTGCCTTTATAATAAATTACGTATGCTTATTTAACCTTAAAGTCCAGTTAAAATAGAGTAAATAAATATACACAAGTGAAGTTTTCATTAATTTTCTGTGCTTCCTGGCTCCTGCTTTGGTACTGATTATTGCTAGGTATATTTGTAGAGATTTTCTGTAACTTGACCTTTTTATCTATCTGTTCATAATCATACGCCATAATCTGTTTGTGACATTATAACTGTTTCTATGGAAACAATGTTCAGTGCCTCACGAAGAAATAAAAACATTCTAATTTTTAAAGAAATTGGAGTTTGGTGGTCATGCTAGAGAGAAAGCATCTGAGCAAGAGAAAACAAAAAGAAATATTAATTTACATCAGGAATAATGGTTTCAAATTTTTCTAATTTGAATAAATAGAAAAGCACTTACTTTAAGTAAAAAAGAAACTACTGATAAATGCAACTGCATGAATTTATCTCAAAAACATAATGCTAAATGGAAAAAGACACATTTTATGTTTCCGTATATATGAAATTTCAGAAAAGGCAAAATTATGTACATGGAAAGTAGATCAGTGGTTGCCTACAGCTGACGAGAGGAGCAGAGATGGACTGCAAATGGTCACAAGGGGACTTTTTGGTGTGACTTAAGTGTTCTAGGACTGGATTATGATGATAGTTGCATAACTGGATAAATTTACTAAAACTCATTGTTTGAACTCTACACTTAAAATGTGAGAATTTTATGGTATGTAAAGTTACTTCAATACAGCTGTCATAAACAAGCAAAAACATATATAATAATGTTTTTTGTTCTTTTCCTGCCTAGTTAATTATCTGCAAGAAACTTTCTGAAAAACTGGTAGAATTTCCACTGCTTTCCGCTTGGTACCGGAGGATTCAGGAAGTGCCGGGAGTGAAAACGGCAGCTTCTCACTGTGGGATCCACTTTCTCCATTTACCAGAGCTGCTGAGCACCTCAAATGAACAGCATCCAGACTTAAAGGAGGCCCCGGGTGCAGAGGAACAAAATGAGCCTTCATTTATAGGAGGACCGAGACCCACTATGACCAAGTTAATGGTACTTAAACTGTTTTTTTATTAAAATTTTCTTTAAAATACTCCATGTGATAATGTTGCTGAGCATTCTACTCCAACTTGTAATCATTTGTTGACATTATTTGTTATAAATTTTATTTGTAGATATTTTTTTCTTTATTACAGAACCAAATATTGCTAAGTTTTGTTAGCCTAGTAATGAAATGATGAAACTGGATTATATAGTTGATTTTAGAAACTATTAAGGCATGTCCAAAGTTTGAAGTGCTTTTATTATAGTTACACTGTGTGGGGATCTCTTGTTCACCTCTGAGTATTCTTAAATAAATAATCATCAGGAGAATAATCTGCTTTGTATTTAAATACTAATTTTAAAAATTTTAACAAACCAAACCTATGCTTTTAATTCATACTTATGCAGAGTTTTGAAAGAAAGATTAGCAATTCAGATTTTTCTTCCTATGCTTTCCCAGCAGTAAAATGAATTAGGAAAGATATTTGCATTTTATACATTTAAAAATGTTTCTAAACAAAGGGAGATAAATAACTAAAATTTAAATTCAGAAAAAGTTAATAAACAATTGTCAAAATAAGCCTTTTGTAATAATATAAAAATACAATGGAATTCTGAATTTTTAATTTACAGGGGATTTGTTAGTTCAGTTCCTCCAAGAAGGAGACTCCAAGATAGAGTTAGATATGCTAGAGGCCTCCTGAGGAAAACACCTGTGAGGGAGAGTGGGGAGGGAGTCGGAGGGGGCTGAGACAGCCTTCAGTCCATGGTGCATGAGATAGGAAGAGGAAGGCTGAGTTGGAACGTTCTTAGACTTAAGGCAGTTCTGAGGCACTTTTGACAAGCCAATGGGGAATCCTTGAGCTTGAATCACCCGTCAGAGCGTTCCATGTTTCTTGGGAATGGGCCAGCCTTGGTATCTGTGCCACTCTCAGTCACTGAGTTGGGAACAGTCCGTGCGAAGACTATACTAGGGACCAGGAGACTTGGATTCTAGTCTCAGCTTTATAGCTAAGCCAACACTGCGACCTTTAATAAGTCATGTACTAAAAGGTCTCAATGTCTCCATTTATAAATTGGGAGAGTCTAATAAACATTCTGTATGATTCACTTCTGATTTTAAATCTTATGGTTGTATAATATTTGATGGGGACATTACATTTACAATTTTAAAAAAGGAACATTCAAATTTGAAAATAAGTTAAATTTCTTGTTTTCATTTAATTCAAACTTGATGGTAGATACAGTAAAATTTCTTTTTAACAGAGCATTATTTTTGCTACTTACTAGTGGATTTCTCTATGACATGTTTTGAAAGACAGTAAATATTATACCAAAATAATATAATCTGTGAATGTATTAATTTTTGTTTATGCAGTAACTTTTCATTTCTGTATAGTCACAGTATTTTGTGCCAATTACATGAGGATTCATGAAATTAGTGCTAAGTGGAAGTGTAAAATAGTAAAGTGTTTCTTAAGAACACTCACATCTCACCTTTTTTCTCCCTCTTCTGTATTCTTTGGCACAATCTTACCTCCACAATTTCCCTATTCTCCAGAAGTTTTAAATTTATTTATTTAGTCAATCCAAAAAATGTGCATATGTCAACTAAACACCATGCATTGGTCTGAATATTGGATATATGAGGAGCAAATCGGACTGCCCTCATGCTGCTTGCATTCTGGTGGTGGAGGTAAAAACAAGAAAAACACAAATGTATATAACACATTAGGTAATGATAAGTAGAGTACAAAATAATGTAGGATACAGGGTAGAGGTGATTGTGGTCGGAATCCTTTTTAAGTAGGGTGATCAGGAAGGCTTATCTGATGAGGTGAACACATTAAGCAAATAACCTGAATGAGCTGAAGATTTGGAGGAAGTGTTCCAGGCAGAGAATTTAGCGAGTAAAATTACCCTGAGCAAATCTGTAGAGACAAAGTAGACCAGAGTTGTCTAGGGCAGGGAGCTGAGAGGGGAGCATGGAGGTGATGAAAATGTTCTCAAATTAGATGATGATAGTTGTTGCCCAACTGTGAATATTCTGAAAAACATTTAAATGTATGCTTTAAAAAGGGTAAATTTCATGGCATATAAATTGTATCTCAATATAGTTGTATTCTTAAAAAGCCCCTAAGGTAGGAATGAGTTTGGTAAAATGAAGTTCAATATGGCTAGACTAGAATAAAGAAGACGGAGAGAGGTAAATGATGTCAGAGAGATACGTGTGTTTATCTTTCTAGAAGCAAGTGAGTGCTCTAGTCCTCTAGACCTATAGCTATATCTCGACCCCAACCAGAGAATTTCTATGCTATTTCCTTTGGGATAGGAATTCTGCTAGTTTTCATAATGGAAAATAATCTCATGAACTAACTGAAGCAAATGGGTTAATCATAGGTTCTCAGGGATTTTTCTTTTCAATAGTATATTCTGGAGATGAAAAACAAAAAACAAAAAGCAAACAAAAAAAAACAAACCCTGAACCATGGATATCTATTCTGTGGGCTGTAGACCCAGAATATGATTGGAAGAAGTCTGGGAATCCATGTGTATGCCATACCACTGTCTGTTGATCAAATAAATAAATGTACAACTTTTAACATGGGAAAGGAGCCTGAGCATTTTGTGACAGATTAAAAAGCTGTCCTCATTCTTGAAAATGTTGGGAACTGTTTAGTTAAACCAGAGGAATCCTTTCCTAGAGACATTGCAGGCATTTGTAAAAGACTGGTATGGATGCTATTTTGGGGTATATGTTGAAGTGGGGGCTTTTTGGTCCTGTAAATATAACTCCTAGGCTGTGGCAATTTTCACATATGTAAACACAGACATTGATGCATATATGCAGAGTCAGTTTTTTATTATCTCTGTGTGGATTGTTTTTGATATTATTTTTATCCTCAGGTAACTTGCCTTTTTGACACCCAATACATTTCTAGGTAGCTGTTACTTCTATGTATTTTCAGGTAATAATTTTTAAATATTACTTTTTATTATCTCAGTATAAAATTAATAGGAAAGTAACTGTGCTGTCAAAAAACACAGTATATCATATTTATTATATAACTAAACATTTTGAAGAAAAATTAATGATTGTTGATATTTATGTTCCTCTTTACTAGTATAGAAAATAGAAATTTGGCCTTGTAGACCATAACAAGATGTTATTAATTGATTAATTTGGAAAAGGCCTATTTCCTTTTCTAGGAAAAAGGCATTGAAGCAATGTTTTCTCCTCACCCTTGCCCTACTTGGACCCTTGACTGGAACAGTCTTCCTGCAGCAGTGAGCCCAAAGGAAGGTGAGTTTGTTTTTCTCCTTTAAATTTTTCTCATAATCTGGATACTCACATCAGATCCATCTTCCAATTCTCCAATTCTCTTTTTGGCTCTACCTAATGTTTTGATTATCCTATCTATTGAGTGTTCATTTTTTTTTATTATAAAATTTTTATATGTATACATCACTCAGATTTAATATCCCACATTTTTCTAACATTTGCTTCATTTATTTCTTTTTTTCTTTGCTGGAGTATTTTGAAGCAAATCTCAGATAACATGTTATACTATAGTATATGCAGCTAAGAAATATTGACAGCTTAATAATCACTATGTCATTATCACACATAATAAAAATTTACAAAAATTCCTTGAACATCTAATAACCAGCCCATAATCATTTCCCCCAATTGTTTAAAATACTGTTTGAAAAAAATAAATTTATAGTTTTTAGTTAAATATGTTTTTCATTGCTAGAAATTATATTTGATTTGTTTGTTTTTGATAACGTTTTCCTTGCTTATGTTCCCATTTCCTCTTTTTATAGTCTGTATTTGTTATTTCTAATACCTGATGATAATAGAGGTCTAATTCTGCTATTTGTTGTTTCTGTTGACTTCACTCCTGGTTTCTTATTTCCCTATCAGTTTTGTAATTTTAGATTGTGAATTCTTTTTGGGTTACCTAAATATGTGGGAATCTTGTGGGGCCTTGGGAGGTTAGGAAGAAATTCCCATAGAAAAGAAAATTTATATTTGTTTTGCTGGACATCTGAAGGTATTAGAATTTAAGACCACCTAGCATTAATTTTTCAGCTTGAGATTCCGTCTGCCTTTTCTATAAGGAGCTGAGGTTTAAACAAACAAGTTACCTTTTATCATTTTCCTTCGCTGTTGAGTAGACTTTTAATGCATACTTTCACAGGGAATATAGGTTCTCAAGGTTTCTGCTGTCATGTAGTGATATTAATTCCAACTTGTCACCATTCTAGGGATCAAGGACTAGCCTCTCTTCTTTGTCTTACTGCTAAAGCTTAGATTCCTATTATTAGCAAATACAATGTAGGCAGCTGTGGTATCAGTTCAAGATTATAATATTATACTGCTTTTCAGTTTCCTAACCTCGTTTAAAGGCCTTATGGATTTTCCCTATTCTGAGATATCCAGTTAGACATGGACAAAGGATGATTGTTGAATTTTAAATACCATTTTAGGTATTTTTATGTGGAGAACTTTTTGTAGCTCAATATTTTATTTCTTTAATTGTTCATGTATTCTTTAGTTTTATACTAAGCCAAATATAACTTGATTTGCAAATGCTCTTTGAAATCATTTGCCTTTCTTTTTCATATTCTGTTCTGTGATGCTTCCTAATGTCTGTATCTTACTGATCAATTCTGTTCTGTCAATCAAGGAAATACTTTATGATTCTTCCAGAATGGAAGAAGATTCTGTTGGGCAGTTAAAAACTCTGCCTCAAAGATATTTTATAAAAATAAAATTCATTTTTTGGTCTTTTATTAAATATATAAAAAATAGTCACTAATGACTTCATTAATGTTTTAATTTTAAATATTCTTGACATTTTGAAAAATTTAAATGATTGAAAACATTTAAATATTTTTATTGTACTTATAATTGGATTTTGTTTACTCTTTGGTTATAATATAGATTTTAAATAGGTTAAACCTATAGTTTACTAAATAAAAATCAGAATTTCATTAATGTTTATCAAGAAGTAAAAAACAGAGTTTTATAAGTGCCACATGTTTTGCTTTATCCATAATTAATTTACTAGGAGACCAGAATAACATTTTCACTTATTATATGAGCAATCAATAACCAACTCAGAATTCTGACGTTAAGCATTCATGTGTAGTTGTTTTACTGGTTATAAGTGCCTATCTAATGGAGTTTATGGAATGCTTATTATATCCTTGTAAATGGTTCACCTTGTTTTCATAAATATTATGATAAAGGGAGCTATCACAGAAGAAAAAACAAGGTTTATTCACATTTCAATGACTTTCTTAAAAAGTTTATGGTCTTGTTAAACTAAAGCAGAACTGTGGCATTTTGATTTTTTGTTTTCAGTTTTGGCAATTTCAGTGTCACATGGTAACAGGATCTTTGTGAAATAAAATTATCATACATAGGGGTATTGAGGTAACTATGAAAGTGTTCTCATGGTTTGTGTTCTGGTGCTTTCCTTTAGACAGATTGAATTGTAGTAAGTTATTTTTGACACTTGGTTCATTTGGATGTTTCAAAGACTGACTCCTTATACTGAATTCATTGTGTTATATCAAGATTGTGGCACATATTATAAAAATCTTTCTCTTTACTAACAAAGTCTATGTAATCCTCATGGTGAAGTCTAATATATTTCTTAAGCCTATCTAATCTCCTACCCTCTGCTCTTACCTATTTCTCTCCACATCTTACATACTATTCTCTGAACTTTCATTCTTTTCCTTATATAACCTATATTTACTATCTCTGTACTTTTACTGTTGTTTTTCCTGCAGCCTTAAATATCCTTCCCGCTTCCCATTCTTTTGAAATTATACTCATCTTTTAAGGGTCAATCAAATGCTGCTTCCTTTAGTAAGCTTCTGCATAAGCTATGAAGTCAGCCTTCCTGAGTTTGAAACCTGGATTACTAACTAGCTGGATAACCTATGGCCAGATTCTGAACTTCTCTGTGCCTTAATTGCCTCATCTGTAGAATGGGAATAATAGTGCCTACCTTATGAGGTTGTTGGTATATTCAATGAATTATTATATAAAGCACTTAGTACAGTGCCTAGTAAAAAATAAAGGTTAAATAACACTAATATAATAGTCAGAATTAATCGCTCCCTCTCAACATTCCTTTAGCACTTTTTTATACTTTATTTTTGGTACGTACAGTATGCTTCTCTTACATTGTATTTATATGCATGTTCTCCTTCTCCGATAGACTGTGAGCTCTTTGAATATAAGAACCCTGTGTATAGGTACTCAATACTTTTTTTTAAATTGAATTGAATTGAGGCTATAGATTCTTATTTTTTTGCTTTCCATTTCTGTTTAAAATAGACAACTTTTAAAATCATTTGTGTCATGTAGATTTAAAATGCTAAAATAATTGAGATTTTTAAGTTTGAAGAAAGGAAAACTGAAGATTTAATATACATCATCATTATTATTATTATTATTATTATTATTATTACGTATATTTTTTAATGGACTGTTTGGGAATAAATTGCAGACATCATGCCTCTACTTCTAAATACTAACTATCTTCTTTAAGACTAAAGCTATTGTCTTACAGAGCCATATAACAATTACCTAAATAGGATATTTAATTCAGTACATAATGTTATCTAATCTACACTTCAGTAGATTGTGATACATTTAATTATCTTATCTCTTTAGCCTTCTTTAATTGTTTCCACATGATTAGATTCAAGTTAGGCATTTTGGGCAGGAATGCCACAGAATTGATGTTGTGTCCACAGTATCAGGAGGCACATTATGTCAATTTGGGCCCAGTGATGTTAACTTGAATCATTTGGTTAAGGTAATGTCTGCTCCCAACATCACCCATATGTTTGTTTATTCGTTGAGTTCTACAATATATAAACAATTTCAGAATAGCTATACCCACATCTCTGTGAAAAAAATACATCTACTAAGATGAATCCCAGATTGTTTGCAGTGGTTTTCATCTTTGAATTAAGGATATGAGGTCAAAGTTCTCATGCAGATAGTTGTGATCAGGTGGTTCTCTATAAGATAAATAATAAAAAGTGAGGCATGAAAGGTTTAAGTTAATATTAATCATACTCCCTGATTGAAAATCTTTAACCAGCAGTCTCCTACTGCACTGATAAGATCCAGGCATTACTATTTGTCCTCAAATAACAGTGATTTCCTACTCTATGAACTAGGATAAATATTGCATGAGCCTGCAGACTCCCTTTTGTTAAGTTGAAGGGCACCTCTATTCTTGTCCTGTGTGACATTTTGCCCTTTGAGTATGAAGGAGGGAATGGGTGTAGTCTTTTGCCTTAAGACCTAGAATAGAGCTGCCCTAAGCCATTCACTCCACACAGTATTTCTCTATGGTCCGCTTTGATCTCCGGTAGTTTTTAGGTGGATGGTTCCTATGTTAGGAGTAACTCCTAGACCAAAATAGCCATGTCAATCATGTAGGAAGGAGGAGAGTCAGAAGCATAACCTTGTAGAAAATAAAGGAGAGAAGATAGTTGCTTAGGTGCTGTTCAGTTATAATTTCTTTTATTCTTATATTCAAAGTTCCACTGTCGTAGAATTATGGCCCAATTAGGTATACCTGAGGCCTTGGTTTTGCTTTTGAGCTACATGCGAGCACCATCTCCTAGGAAGACTGATATGGAGGCAGTGCATAAAAATCTTAAATATCACCTCCCTCACCCTCTACCACCGAGGTTAGCATATATACTTATTAGTTGATATAAAGGAAATATATTTAATGGCAGAGTTTTACTAGAAGGAAATTGCAAGTTCTCTCCTTTCTAGAGAGTTTTAAACCCAGTAGATTTCATTTGTTTTGGATAGACATGTATGAATTCTTAGAATAAGAATTACATACTGGTATGTTCTAATTCCTTTTATATAAATCACTGATTGAATTTATGGTTCTAGGAGAAGATATGATTTTTCAATTCTAGTGACAGATTATACTGTCTTAGTGGCAAGATATTTTTCTTTAATTAACCTTTATATATATAGGAATTATATATGACTAACGTTTTGAATTTAAAAGTTTATCTTGGTAAGAATCATTTATGTAAATATCCAGTTTTTTACCCATTTGTTTTCTGTAAAACATTTGGGGTTGAAAAGAATGGGTTGATATTTGACATTAGTTAAGAACAGAAAATAAGATAGTGATATAAGATATAAATAGTAAAAAATTGGCCTTGATGCAAAAAATGTGCCCTCACCCCTACCCTTTGGTTGTATGCTTCTATAAATCAACAGGATCACCCTTCCGTTTTTCTTCCAGAAGTGATTTGGGTAAGCAAGGGAAGAATGTGGTCAAGATCTTTGGAGAGGGCTGGATCCAAGGTGGACAATAGAAAGACTAAATTGAGCCTTTCCCCTATCAGTAGTTCTTTCCAACCCTAGTGGATATGGTAAATAGCATTATTTATTGCTATTTGTTCCAAAAGGCCAGGAATGCTAGAAGTTCACCATAACAAGAATTGTCTCACCCACAATATTAGTAGTGTCCTCCTTTGGGGAATCTAACTTGTTTTAGGGCCGCTAGACAGGGTATAAGGATGCTTCATTGTGCCAAACTTTTGCTTTTCAAACCAGGACATCGATTAGAATCATTTGGAAGACGTGTTAAAACAGATTGCCAGTCCCAACCCCAGAGTTTCTCATACAGGTCTCCCATGGGGCCCTGAAATTTGCATTTCTGAGAAGTATCCAGCTAATACTGTGTCTGCTGTTTTGAGGACCACACAATGTGAAGTGTTGCCCTAGGTAACTCATACAAGTGCACGATTTGGCTGCTTTAATTTCAATCTTTTCTAGCATAAGGTCAAAAACAAGATTAAAGCTTCCTAAAATTTTTGTTTACAACCTAAAAAAAATATTTCTACTTTTAGCATGGCGTATATCAAATATAATAACTATGCATACATCTGAACCATTTGGTAACAATGAAAATACCTTTAAGTTAATTATACGAGTAAATATAAACTGAAGTAGAAGTATCTTGATAATGTAAATAAAAATAACTTTCAAGAATTTTTTTCTAAAATACAAGTCTCAGATTCTTATTTTTCCCACCTCACCACACTAGACAAAACTCAAAATTATCATATTTGTTTTCTTACTTTTTAAAAAATGATTCTCTGGAGAGAAAATATAAGGATATACTCTCCCCAACATTTTTTTTGTTTATATTGAATAACTTTAGATTATAAGGATGTTATAGTTGGAACTTTTTCACATTTAAAATACTAAACCACACCAATTGAATGATAGCAAAGAGGTTTTTTTTGTTGTTTTTTTTTCACTTTTTGGGGGAAAAAATTCCAAATATAAACATTTTTCATTTCTCTAAGTTATACTTAGCTGTGAAATCCAAAATGTGACCATATTTGACTCAGAACTCTACAAATTTACAACTAATTTTTTCTTCTTTAAAGAGTGAGGTTCTTAACAAAGATTTTGGTGTTTTACCAAAAGTAATACAATCTTTTATTTAAACTACATTTTAATCTGAAGCTAAAGGCCTCTAAAAGATAGCATATAGAGATAGAATTTATATTGAATGTTTTGAAATATAACAAGATTACAAAGAACAAATTTGTTATAGTGGTACTCTTGATTCAGTGCCCCTATTCTCCCCAAACATACACATGCAAAGACACACACATGTGAAGATACACACACACACACACACACACACACACACACACACACACACACACACACAGATTAGGATACAGACAGAGAGATATATATCACATATGTATTATAGTATTATATATTATGTATATGAATGATATAGAGCAGACCATGTGTTAAATTCATCTCCCTTTCTAGTAAAAAGTTAGAAAAGTCAGTGAACATAGTAAAAGGAATTGAAACCAGCAGAGAGGTGGGTAAAATTTCACTATGCAAATTCTTCTAATTACTATAGCGTTAGACATTCCTTATATGAAGATGTTGCTCTTTTATAAAATGCTAATTAATTATAGTTGGTAATCAAGAGAGGTAGTACTGGTGGTAAGAATATTTTTATATTGGTTTTAATGAGTAATTATTAGGTGAATTTTTTAATTAAAGTAATGTACTATGTTGTAATCTTTATTGGAGAGGAAGGTAACATAAAGAGGTGGAGAACTGTACAAAGATATATATTTTTTTATTTATTAAATTTATTGGGGTGACATTGGTTAATAACATTATGTAGATTTCAAGCATACAATTCTATAAGACCTTATCTGTATATTGCATTGTGTACTCATCTCCCAAAGTCTAGTCTCTCTCTGTCACCATAAACTTGACCCTGTTTACCCTCTTCATCCTCCCCAACCCCTCTTTCCTGCTGGTAACCACCCTTCTGTTGTCTGTGTCTATGAGTTTGTTTGTTCATTGGTTGCTTTTTGTTTTATATCCCATATGAGTGAAATCATATTGTTCTTTTCCTTTTCTGCCTAACTTATTTCACTTAGCATGATACTCTCCTTATCCATCCATGTTGATGCAAATAGCAGTATTTCATCATTTCTTGTGGCGGAGTAGTATTCCTATGTACAGATGTACTACAACTTTATCCAGTCATCCATTAACGGACCCTTAGGTTGTTTCCATGTCTTGGCTACCATGTATAAAGCTGCAATGAACATAAAGGTACATATATCTTTAAAAATAAATGTTTTCAAATTTTTGGGGTCAATACCCAGAAGAGAGATTGCTGGGTCATGCAGTAGCTCTACTAATAGTTTAAGGCATCTCCATACTGTTTTCATAGTGACTGTACCAATTTACATTCCCACCAGCAGTGTATGAAGGTTCATTTTTCTCCACAGCCTCTCCAAAAGTTATTACTTGTCCTATTGATAACAGCCAGTCTAACAGGTGTTAGGTGGTATCTCATTGTGGTTTTCATTTGCATTTCCCTAATATCTAGTGAAGTTCAGCATTTTTTCATATATCTGTTGGCCATTTGTATGTCTTATTGGGACAAGTATCTGTTCAGGTCCTCTGCCCATTTTTTAATAGGATTGTTTGTTTTTCTGTTGTTGAGATTTATGAGATCTTTATATATTTTAGATATTAGCCCCTTATTGGAGTAATTGTTTGCAAATATGTTCTCCCATTTGATTGGTTGCATTTTTATTTTGTGGACGGTTTCTTTTGCTGTGCAGGAGCTTTTAGATTTCTGTTTTTATTTTTCATTGTTACTTTCTTCATGTGAAATTTTAAAAGGTTTAAAATTTCTTCATGTGAAATGTTAAGTTTAAATTAAAAAGTGCCATGAAATACACAATTTTATTATAATTGTATAGAAATAATACATCGATTTTTATTTAAGCCTTTTAAAATGTAAACCTTAAAATTTTTAAACATTTTAATTTTACATAAAGTAGTACTTAAATAATTTAATCAAATTCTCAAATTTATAGGTTGTAAGTTTAACACAATATTTATCAAAATCCCAACATGATTTTTTTTGTAGATATAGACAAGCTTATTCTAAATTTTATATGGGAAGAATGATGTGAGAAAAAATGATAAAATACAATAACTCTTCTCAATATTAAGATTTACTGTATAGCTACGGTAATTGGAGAGAGACCTAGATTAATGGAATAGAATAGAAAACCTACAGAAAGTCATAAAAGCAACTCAAAAGAGGAAAGATGGTCTTTTCAACTAGTTTTTGGATCTATTGGGAATCCATAGACAAATAAATATCTAAATTGCACACCTTATATAAAAGTTACCTCAAAATGGATCATGGATTTAAATGTAAAATTTAAAACTATAAAACTTTAGAAGAAAATGTAAAAAAAAAATGTAGAAAATCTTTGGGAGCTAGGGGTAGAAAAAGTTCTTAATATGACTTTTTATGATCAAAGCATGATTCATAAAATTTTTTCTTGATAAATTAAATTTGATCATAATTTAAAATGTATGCTCACAAAGACTCTGTTAAGAGGATGGGAAAACAAGCTAAAGAATAAAACAGGGCCAGCCGAGTGGCTGAGTTGGTTAAGAGCTCGGTCAAGAGCACGAGATCTGAGCAACAGGGTCACAGGTTTAATTCCTGGCCCGAGCTGAGCTGCCGCTGCACTGCCAACAGGTGGCAGGATGGCTCAACTAAAAAAAATTAAAAAAAAAAGAATAGGGCCGGCCGAGTGGCGCATTGGTTAAGAGCTGGCTTGGGATGCCAGCTCTGTGCAGCAGGGCCCTGGTTCGGATCCCACATGAGGGCCAGTGACACTGCCCTCTACAGCTAAGATGGTGAACAACAGCTCAACCTGGAGCTGGGATGCCGTGAGTCACCAGCGATGGCGTAGGCTGCAGCCCCTGCTGCAGTGGGCTGCCATAGGCTACCGTGTGTGGCCGGCAGCCAGCGTGAATGGCCGGCAGCCAGTGTGAGCTACCAAGAGCCGCTGTGAGTGGCCATCCAGAGGCCAGCGACCGATCTGCCTCACCCGGGAAGAGCGCAATGATAATACCAACATGGGCCAGTGGGGCGACATCCTCCACACTAGACTGAAGAACAAAAGGACAGCAACTTGTCTGTTCCCCTTCCCAGATTTCCCAGCGCTGTTTCCCTCCCCCAGTTCCCCAATAAAATCTTTAAAAAAAAAGAAGAATATATTTGCAAACTACAAATGTATGCAAATCTGACACAGAACTTGAATCTGCAATATATAAAGAACTCTCAAAATTTGACAATGAAAAACAAAGACTCCAATTAGAAAATGGGCAAAAGACATGAACAGACATTATCCCAAAGAGGATATCAAAGAGTTGGCACATATGCACATGAAAAAATTTTCAACTTTTTAACCATCAGGGAAATGTAAATTAAACTACAATGAGATATTACTACATACCTATTAGGATGGCTGGAATTAAAAAAAAGAAACACTAAATGTTGATAAGGAGGTAGAGAAACTGAATCATTCATACATTGCTGATAGGAATATAAAGTATTAATAGTACAAACACCCTGGAAATAACTTGGCACTTCTCACAAAACTACACGTACAATTACCACAAGACTCAGCAATCGCACAATTGGACACTTATACCAGAGAAGTAAAAGCTTATATTCATACAAAAAACCTGCACATGAATGTTCATAGAAACTTTATTCTTTTTTTTTCAACTTCTTAAAATACTTTATTTATTTGCTTCTATGAGTATTAATCTAAATTTCTATAGTTTTTTTTGTTTATGTCCTGTGTCATTCTACTTCAGTCAGATTTGTTGGTAATTCTTCCTTCAGATATGCTTTAAGTGTGTGTGTGTGCGTGAGTGTGTGTAGGTGTGTGTAGGTGTGTGTATTAGAGTCCTGCCTCCCGCCCTCCTAGGATTCTTTTTGTCATGCGAGCTGAGTGCTACAGTCTGCTGATATATATGTATTTAACACTGACATAATATTGACTTCCTCATGTCTGTATCTTCAACTCAAATATTTCTCCTGAATTTCAGATGAATATATCCAAATATTTACTGAATGTTTGTCATAATATAGATGGCTCAAATTTCAAAATCGAAGTCATAATCTTTTACCCATCCCTCAAATTGCTGTTACTTCTGTGTCTTCTTTGTATAGAAAGATGCCAGTATGCACCTCAATAGCCCAAGCTAGAAACCCTGGAGTTATCTATAATGTCTCCCTTCTCCTAAAATCATATTCAATTTATCACCAAGACTGTTGATATCCCCTAGAGATTTCCTGATTTTTGACCATTTTTCATTATACCCACTGTCCTCATTGGGCATGGATCCCAATCCTTTTTCATCTGTGGTACAAAAGCTTTCTAACTGGTCCCACTGCCACCTGTCATGCCTCCTTTAATCTTCTAAATTTTATTTTATTTATTTACTTTTATTATTAGTTTCAGGTGTACAGAACAATGCAATAGTTACCCTTTTCACCCTCACAAAGTAACAACCCCCCTCCCCCCATCTATTGCCCTCC
>NW_017732242.1:362955-393652 GCF_001890085.2 Hipposideros armiger | reverse complement strand
CCACCAACAGTGCACCAGGGTTCCCTTTTCCCCACAGCCTCGCCAGCATTTGTTGTTTGTTGATTTATTGATGATAGCCATTCTGACAGGGGTGAAACTTTATTCTTAATAGCCCTAAAATAGAAACAACCTGAATATTTTTTATGGGTGAATGACTAAACAAATTCTGATGTGTTCATGCTATAGAATACAACCTGGTAATAAAAAGGAGAGGACTATTGATACTTGTAACAACTTGGATGGATCTCAAAGGCATCATGATTAATGAAGAAAGCCCATCTCAAAACTTTGCTATACTATATGATTGCATTTATTTTAGTATTCTCAAAATGGTAAAACTAGAGAGAAGGAGAACAGATTAATGGTTGGCAGGGGACAGGGGTGGGCATGGCGGGATACTGTGTAAAGAGAATTCTCTTGTGGTGATGAGGTGGTTATATGAATCTACACATGGGATCAAGTTGCATAAAACTGTACAGACACTCATAAATGAATGTATGGAAAGTCTGGTGAAAACTGAGCAAGGTCTATAGTTAACAGTATAATGTACAAAAAATAATTTCCTCATTTTGATACTGTACTACAGTTTTATAAAATGTCACCATCAGGGAAGCTGGGTGAAGGGTTCAGGGGAATTCTACTTACTAGTTTTGCAACTTTCTGTGCATCTATAATTATTTCAAAATAAAGAGTTTAAAATATAAGTAAGAATATTGGAAAAGATCAAGAAAATAAAGAATATTGAAATACTTCTCAGCTCATCTTTTTCAGAAGTTTATCAGAAAACTTCTAGAGATCATTTATAAATCAAATGATAGTTTGATACAAGGCAAGAACTACAAAGATATCTTAATATATTTCCTTGGTAATGAATAGCAATGCAATGCTATGCACAGATAAACATTGATGTTGACTTTTGGTAGTCCATTTCACAGGTGGCTATTCTCAAGCTCCCAGGGAAATTAAGGAAGTCAAATTGGATAACATAATTTGAGTTTCTTTATATCAGCATTGTTTCAAAATAGTGATTAGTACAGTCTAGGAATAGCTCAAGTGTTAACCCTGGATTTTAATTTGCACTAGGGCTCCTGCCCTACCACCGGAAAACTTCAAGGTTCCTTGAGGATCCCTCAATGTTATATATGTTATGGTGATATGGATGTGTTCATGGGAAGTAGAGAAAGTTCTTTCATACTGAAAGCTTAGCCGTGTCCAATTTCAATTATATGTTTGCATTTCAAAGTACTGAAAAGTGGGACTATTTTGTTTTGACTGTTAAAATGGTAGCTTGAGTGAGTTTGTGGCCAGTCTCACAGGGATGTCCAAGTGAGGATTCAACCCCGAACAGCGATGACTGGGTTCTTGTACCACACAAGAAAGAATTCAAGAGCAACACAGATGCAGGAAAGCGAAAGTGATTTATTGAAAATGAAAGTACATGCTTGAGAGGAAAGTGCAGGGAGAACTCAGGGAACAATTGGTGCTGAGGAAGTCCGATCAGGGGTTTTCATCCCTCCTGGGGCGGGGAATTGGTGACCTCCCATTGAGGTGGCTCATTCATCGCCGCCTCCTCCTTTGTTTCCCATTTTTTCCTCTTTATTTGGTTTCTCTGCAACTGTCATGGTGTCAGATGCATGAGGGGAGTCATAGTAACCGCAATGCAAATGACGTTGTAATGACATTAAAATTGGCTGAAGGTCATGTCACTGTGCTAGGGAATCAGCCAGGCTGGATGAAGCTGATTCTTGTTTTTCTCCAGCTGTAGGTGCTGGATACAGTCATTACTTCTGTAACCAGTGAGGCACCTCATGTACCCTCAAGGGGGTTATCAATTTTTTAGATCACCTATCCTGACTCAGGTTTCTTTTGAACTTTAAATCACCTCCAGTGTAAAAATGACACAGTTGTATGACATGGTACTACAAACTAAATCATCTAGAGCCACTTTGTTGTAAACAAGGCCTGAAAAAGAAGAATAACAAGATTAAATTCAAATTTAATCACTTCAAAGCCCTCAACAAAAGTAAGTGCAGAACCAGTATCTGCCATAGAGGCAGCAATTCTTTAGCTAGGGGAGCACTGGTAAAATGGACTCACAGTTTTGGTACGTTAAACCCACTGGGTTTCAGATCTTTCTTTTTTTCTTCTGTTTGTAAGCCATGGAACATGGAAGATTGTCTCCTTAGGGAAATACAGTACCCCCTTCCCCACCTCCCCTTTTTTAAGTGTACTTAACTGTGGCAAGGGGTTTAAAAAAAAATTAAATGTCTTTTTTTCCCCTCTTGGAGTTAGATTTGCTGTAATTCTTTCCAGTGTTATGTTATGCTTTGTTCTATCCTCTAGGGTTTGATTTCAAGAGCCCTATTTATAGACCACGTTTTTAAGGCCTTTGGAAGCAAGAGCCCATGATGACTGATTACCAAGAAAGGTTTTAATGGCTAGTTTATCTAGGTGGATGACAGAGAATCTTCTAAGAGTATTACTTTTTAAAACAAAAGTATTTGACATGAGAAGTATCTATGCGATTATACAAATTTATCTAAAGTTTATTTCAGTTAGGTCAAATGTAGGGTATAATAATTATTTGGATTATTTTTTTGTTTGTACACAAATGAACAAATTGAGAATTTATTGAAAAATCAAGGAGATCTGAGTCTATTCCTGACTTCACTAAGTCATTTATTATATCATTAAGCAAGTTTTGAAAGTTACCATGGCTTTGTTTTAGGAATATTATGAGTTCAGATTATTTCTTCAGGAGTGAATATTGTTAAATATTAGTATGTTTCATAGATTGAATTGCTTCAAAAGGTTGCAATAGAATTTATGTGAGTAATGAAATCTTATTTCTGAAAACAAGTACCAGATGGGTTCCAATTGCTTTAATTTGTGTTGAAATATAGTTGGGATGGAACCATTTTAATTTAGCAAGACCTTTCTGGTTATTGGATCTAGAGCATCATTCTAGTACTACTATTTTCAACAGCACCCAAGTTCTCCTAGGGCTGGAGATGTGTATCAAGTTAAAGATAAGGGTTTTCCTAAGAATTTCTTTCAGTGTTTTTTTTTTTTCTTTATGAGGTTTTCCAAAGATCACAGGCAATGGGTACCATAATATAATAAAAGGCTTTGATGTTTTAGAATGAGGCAGCTTTGTATGAAAATTAACAGAAATTTTACATTAATTATTAATGGATAAATTTTCAGTAAGTACCCATTTTAAATGGAGCCAAACTTGCTATAGGTATCATCCAGAAATAATGAATGGAAAAGAACCTTTCCTTTAAAACAAAGATATCGGCAATAAAGTATTTAGTTCTAGCCTCTAACATCATTTCTAATGAAGACAAAAGAACAAACAACCCAAAACATTTGCAGAGTTATATATAAACTATACATAGCTGCTCTGAAAGCCTTGAAAGACTTCTGTTTATAATTAATGCAAAACAGGCTCTGAATCAATGCCATTTTATACTTTTGCAAAGAGGTATTTCTTCAAATAATTTAGTGCCTGGATTGCCTTTCCAGAGTGCTTTAGAATATTTCACACTAAGAAACTTAGTTTTTGCACTTAAAAACTCTTAATATTGATAAACTTTCAGGCATTATTATTTTTTAAATTATAAATGTTTATAATAACATTTAGGAGACAGGAAAACTAATGATGTGGATCCTTATTTTTCTGCTAATGAAAACTAATTAGTATTCTTCATTTCAGTTTAAATTGGCATTCTCTATGCTATTCCAGACAGTTATGATTAAAATCAGCTCGACTACACAATGAGCTATTTTATTCTGCGCTTTGAATCAGCTCCTCTCAGCACTCAAACCCATTCATTATTTTTATTTAATTAGGCCTAACTCACATTGGAGAGATACCTGAAGCAAGGAAATTTCTGTAATGGCTATGCAATCACAATAGCTCACAGGCTCTGAAACAATACAGTTGTTCATGATTGAATCGTCAGGAGAATTTAAAAAAAGAAATTACCCTTAACCATAGGACAAAGTGTAGTCATAAATAGAAAACTGTCATTATTTAAATGGATAAGTATACAGTATTAGCAATCAGTAGTATTTTTCTAGATATGAATTTTACACACTTATTTGTAGAAAATTATTAAATTAGTGTTTATGTCGAAACCAGTGATTATATTAGGAAATTTACTGTATTATATACACATAAGTGCAAACTTATATGCTTCTTAGGAAAAAAAGATACCTAGGAATTTTGCATATGGTTATATAGCAAATATTTTATAAAACTAATGTAAGCTCAATTCCCAGGACAAGTCCTTATCTCAAAAACAAATTATTTTATATGGTGGTTTTACTCTGACTTGTCTATTTCAATGACAAAACAAAAATATTTTTGTGGCAATGTGCACATTTAACAAACTAGACATCAAAAACGATGGGATCTTGGGGTATATGGAGATTAGATAAGGCAAGCACTCCAATTTTTTCTTTTTTTAAAGAAAAAAGCTTTATTGACTAAATACTTCCATGCCCTTGGGGATATTTTCACACTTACGTTTTTTCCAGCAAAACAAAGAAAACCAAGCAGCCAAAGGCAGTATTAAAGAAAATGACTTAGAAAATTGCTTTCCAGTCATGCCTATCTGCTTTCATTTAATCTAAATGCTTTACTATAAAATCAGATAATTGTTGGCTTAATCTGAATATGATCTAACTGAAAAGGTGTGTTAAAATAATTTTCTTTGTTTATAAAATAAGTGCTTTGGATAAGTTTCTTTCAAGTGACCTTAAATCTCATTAATAAACGGTATTCAGTGTACACTCAATACCAGATTCTGACTTACACCCTAATCAAACTCTTTAAAGAGTGACTGTGAGTCAGATTCCCAATAGGAAAAGATGGCACATTCTAATTGGGATCATTTCAGGAGGGTTTATATATAGAGAGATTAATTATGGAGTGGTAGGCAGGGTGCATTGAACCACAAAAGGATAGGGCAGGGACCTGGGGCAGCCATAGAGCTGTCCCCACCTCTAGGCCTGGCTGGACGTGGAGAGGGGAAAGAGAGGAGAGCACCTCCAGTACAGCAGCCTGCTTTGCGAGGCGTGGTAACCTTCAGGCAAGAGATGTGGGCAGCCTGGGGTGACTGCAGGGGTGCGAGTGCGAGGGGTAACACCCTGCCCTCATCCTTCTTCACCTTTGCCTGCTCTGCTGGGGCTTCTCACTGACCAAATCCTTCCAGATTCCAGAGGGCAAAGAAGCCTGTTGATGTCGCCATACAGGTCAATCTCCAGGGCCAAGAGCTGGTTGACTTTGGAGAGGGCAAACCTAAAATCTCACTCAGAGTAGTTATGGAAGTTCAGCACTGAGAGACCTTCTAGAGGGAGAAAATGTGTGGCTCATGGAGAAGTGAAGCAGCGTACTTTGTGTGTAACACACAATCAAGACACATTGTCAGCAGAGCCCAAAACCAGCTCTGCATCCATTATGCTCTGTGATTGTGCCACAGTCACTTTTGTATTGCTATTGTCTTGGCAAAATTAATAACATTTGAAATTTATTAACCTGGGGGGTGGGATTTGCCCATACTAGAGGAAATGTTTTGGAATAGTGGTTTATCCCCCAAAACTTATTTCAGACCATTATTATAATTGCCTGAAAATTACTTTCAATGAACATACCTGTTATAGAAAATTGCTGTTTAATGTGATTTTTCTTAAATCCTAGAGTTGTGGGAATAAGATAGGGAAGGAATTATAATAACCCTCTAATTATTGAAGTCTTTGCTTAAGAGCCTTAAGATTTTGAACTCCTTTGATTACAATTAAAAGCAGCATGTATAACATAATAAGAATTTTCATTCCCAAGATGAATTTTACCCTTTGTTGTTGAAATATGGTTACTTTTAACATTTTCAGCTGTTCTCTTACCTTATTCTTTTCACTGTGCTGTTAATACCATCTGGTCCTATTATACCAAGTAATTCTCCCCTTGTGGGCTGCACTGTGTTCTACTAGAGGTAAGGGTGGGAGCATCTCTTCAAACTCTGCTCACATCGTGGAAACTCTTGATCACAATGCTCGCTCTGAAATTAAAAACCTTGCTTATGAACAGCCAATTTTGTGCATTTCTCACACAAAGGGTCTTGTATTCCAGGCCCCTTTCTCGTTTCTCATGCAACTTGTCTTGTTAGCAATAATGAGTAAACTCTTAAACCAAAATAGTTGTATTTATGTAGGTTATTGCTAAGATTTTTTTGTATCTCTGTATCGAGCAGTAAATAGGATCAATGTCAATTGGGCTTTTCTGCTGCAGCTGTGACTATACTATTTCATTGTAAATGTTGCATTGAACCCAACCTATTTCACAAGGAGATATAGTCCCTTGATTTTTCTAAGTGAGGGACCCTTGTTAGGTTTGAGTGCCTATACAATATGAAAGGTTCTAATTAAAACAACAACAACAAAAACATTTCAATAGAAATACAATATTTTTTTTCTTTTTAAAAAACAAGAAACTATAATTAGTGAAAGTATATTCTAGTTTTATACTTTTACTGGATCTTTAAACATTTTCCTTATGTTCTTTCCTTTAACCAGGCAATGTGATAGAACATGCCATTTAATATCAAACCATATTAAATAATTCAGCTACTGCATTTATTGGGTTGTCGGAAAAGTCATCACATATTTTTTCTGGTTTTCGTTGCAAAAATGTGTCATGACTTTTCCGAAAACCCAATATTTATAGTGTTTACCTTTTGAAAAAATTTAAAAAATTTGAAACTGGATACAACTATCCCCTAATGTAACTGCTCATTTTTAATGATTCCATAATATTTCACCAAGGAGATTTAATATATTTTGCTTAATAATCTGCAGTTGAATATACAGTTGTTCTCAACTAGCTCACTACAGATAACACTACAACGCAAACATCCTGCACATAGCTTTTCCTACCCTTCGAATTATTTTCCAGAAGTGAGATGATAGGGTCAGAGGATGTGAACAATTTTGTTGCTTCTGATGCATACTGTTAAATTGATTTCCAGAAGGGTTTTAACTAGTTTATTTTACCATCAGCAAATTTTAGGAGCCCTTGCTTCATACCCACCTTCACTGGCATTAGTTCATCATACTTTTTTTAGTAAATTTTACAGACTAATAAGGATAACTTGTTTTAGTTTATGTTATTTGAGCATAGCAGGCTTGAATATTTGCATTTATTTTGCTTAATATCTCTTTCTTGTCAATTCGAGTAAGTTCCTGAACAAAATAAATATGTTAATCTTGCATTTATCTGTTAAAGGTATTTTTCTCAGAAAAGTGTTTGCCTTTTATATTTTCGTTAGCAGCATGTTTTTCTGAAAGCTTAGAACTTGCACAGGTTTTATGTTTTAGTTCCATTTTGTATATAGGAAACTGTAGCAAAAGTGGGCAGTTTCTGCAGGTTCTTAAGAAGGAGACAGTCTCAGATAGGCTAGACAATAGCAGAGAGCCTGTAAACTCTAGAAGTCAGCGAGTAAAGGTAAAATCAGATCATTTTTAAGCCTTGTGTTTTAGTTTATAATTTCCTATTTGTTCTACCTTACCTGTTTAGTAAAGTCTTTTTAAAATAGCAGCCTGTGTCCTTTGTGCTAATGGGAGCCCTATTTTTTTTCTCTTTTTTTTTTTTAATTGAGAGAAAGTAACATACCCCAAGTTGGCAGCATGAAAGTAGATGTAGTAATTCAAGTTAACCCCACTTGAGAGGTAAAGTTTAAGGACACAGAGTGGAGGCCAATTGGTCCAGTTGTCTGCTACTCCGGGAGGGTTAATTATTAGTGGCTGTTTTTAGTTTCAGTAAAGGAGATTCCCTTACAAGCTGTTCTCTTCCCCGCCCGCCCCTAGCTCCTTGACGGTTTGGATCAGGTATTTGTATTTGTAACTCTTGTGCCTGGCTAAGTGACCAGCACAAAGAAGGCAGAGATTTAGTGAATACTTGAATGAAATAATGAATGAATTGCAAGGGGGAAGTAGTATGAGAGGCAATATTTTCAATATTGAAAATACAATATAATACTGAATCTGACCACTGAGTGTCCTCAAAGGAAGAAAATAAATTAAGTTATCTCTAAGATCCGACTTTTTTAATTTACTGAAATTAATAATATCTGCAAACATCTATATAGACTGAGAACAAAAATGGACTTTTTTTTTCACTATTACAGTGAGACTCATGTTTTTTAATGGAATGGTCTGTGAAATTCTGTATATTCTTTAAAACCAGTGTTTTGAGATGACGCAGTCTTATAATTGGCCCCCACACAACAGAGCATTGTAGATTTTACACGGCCTCCTCGGTGGTCCATCTCCCTGGGATCGGCGAAGCAGCCTGAGACAGGAAACCTGTGTAGTTCTCCATCTTCACAGTATGAAGGACACCAGTCCAAAGAACTAGAATGCAATCTAGTGGAGTAATTTGGTCAGTTAATACCACAAGCATTTTGCTAAGATTTGGAAAAAAGGGGGGGGAGGGGTGGGTAAGAATTCAAGTACAAAATACAGTGAATTCTAAGTTAGTAGGGCTGCCTCAAGAGATTATAGCCTGACACTAAACTTGGAGAATCTGCTTCAGCAGCAGGGTTTCCTGTCTGGAAGCCCATAGGAGGCTATAACTCCAATAAATCTATATTGTATTGGAATATATGCCTTCTAGAGCTTTCTGTTTTAAGGAAAACATTTAAAAGCATCATTCTTTTTTCTTAATCCCCTGTTTTCTGAGACTTGGATCTTACCAGCTAGCTTTTGCCAACTCTGTTACATTTTAGGAACATAATTTCTGTGGTTTAGAGATTACAGAATTGTAAAAGGCCAAGAAGGAAAAAGATTGGTTTTTGGTTGGGAAAGATGACAAGTGAGTCTTGAATTTGGCCTTGAAACAGAGTAAACATTAGATTAAAAGAAAGAAGAATGTTAAGTATTTTAGTGCGAGGTAACAGCATTAATAAGACTAGTGAGAATAGGTATGAAAAGGGAATTTCACATGAATGTCAGAAAACTAGTTTTATGAAGTAATGACTGCTATGGATGGATTGGTAATGTGGGATCATCTCACTGAGAGCCTTTAATGTCTAATTATGCTGTTTTTCCTAATAAAGGCCAATTTGGGGGGGGTAGGGGAGTGGGGTTGCTGTTTTCGTTTGATTTTAAAACATATTCAATGGTTTCAGAAATCTTCATAAGGACACATAGCAACTAATAATTCTGTAGATCCCTCTATACTTTTACATGTTATTTCTTAAAAATGAACTTTCTAGAGAGAACAGAGGTATCAGTACTGACATAATCTATTAATTTTTTGGCGCCATGGACATTACTGACATTATGAGTGCCAGAGACAGTGGCTTGTCTATTTAAAAAAAACAAAAAAACCAGACTAGATCATCTTTCCTGGAAAGAAGGTTATAGTAAACTTACTGTATTTACTATATTTAGTGCATATAAAGCAGCGTTTGCCTGGCTCCTTGATTCGGCAAGCCTATATTTGACTCTGCCTGTTGTCTTCCACCTAAAGGCTACAGCATTTTTTATGGACTCCTCCTTGACCGCCATTTTGTTCATGATATAATCAAAACCTGGCGTTTCTATGCAGTGGAATGCTGGCTAGCTTGTTCTGCCATTTGTTTCTGGAGTGTAGCAATGTGGACATACACCATGGAAAGAAACTTGACCAAAAGCACATGGAGAGAATTCCACCTGTTACTTTTGTGAGGGGCTCATTAGCTTCTTCGAGTGCCTGAAACCTAGGCCACCTATTTGTGTCTGTGTGCTTCTTCACCCTCAGTTAAATCTGCCTGAATTTGAAAATTCTATTTCTGGAGCTGTTCTTTACTTGCATATTACTGAGAGACCTCATTTACTCATGTCAGAGAGGGACCCGGTATGGCTAGGTGCCCCCAGCACCACTCTCCCCAAGGGAGAAAATTCCCCAGAGGTCCTGAGTGCAGACAGCAACACACTTTTCTTTGTTGTCAGATGGGAAGTGTCTTCAGTCCCTGAGGCCAGATTTCAAGTATTTTCCTAAAGGAACTTTTCATATGGAAAATAGTCAGTCCTCCCCTGAGTAATTTTTATCACCGAATAAGTGATGCAGATTGGTGCTGTCAGCTCTGTGGTGGGAGCCTGACTGAAGAGGCCATCTGAGTGGCAGAGAGTGGCAATAGGTTATGTATTTCAGCCGTCAGCCTGCAATCCTACATGAATATGTGCTAACTCACCTAGTTTCCCCCCACCTGCTTTTTTAGGATCTCCGTGAGCACTTACACCAAGCCGAACTACAGTTTACTTGGAGCTAGCTGCTTTTTCTAGGTCAATTAACACCTCTGATTTAAAAGTGATAAATGGGGAAAGAGATGGAAAGTGATTCTAGAGTGGGTAGGTCCAAGTGGATGCAGTTTTGTACCTGACCTGGCTGACCTAGTACTTCAAGGAATGTAGTAGCAGGTGCTGCTGTTTTTCCAAACAGCCGTTTGGCCATGTTTGGTAGGCTATGCTTAGTGCAGTGTGACATTGACATTTCAGAGCTGCTGGTTGCCGTTTACAGTGACTGGTTTCTATTGATGAACTTTTTGCTATTTTTACCTACAGACCCACATAAGCCTTTAAAAATTCTCAGTTTTAAATTGATTCATGCCTTTCTTTCAGGTAAGGCTGTTTGAATTTGCCTGACTATTTTTATGCTTGAGTGTAATATCTGTTGAGGAATATCTTTCATTTCACTCTTCCCTGCGTGTTTCTCAGTAAAAAGAATTTTTAGATTTTTGAAAAGTCAATCAATTCAGCTCTTTGCAGTTCAGAACAGACTTAATTCATCCCAGACAGGCGTAGTCTGTCTTATTAAAAAATACACTCTAGGTACAAACTTCCAGTTATAATATAAATAAGTCACAGGATGCAATGGATAGCATATGTATAGTGACTTAATAATAATACTTAATAATGCTTTATTCCATATTTGAAACTTTCTAAGAGAGTAGATCTAAAAGTTCTCATCGTAACAAAAAAAGCTTTTTTGTAACTGTTTGGTGATAGATGTTAACTCAGACTTACTGTAGTAATCATTTTGCAATATATATAAATATTGAATCATTATGTTGTATACCTGAAATTAATGTTAGATTTCAGTTATACCTTAAAAATATGTATATATGTTCTAGTGAGTTTAAGTATAACTGTTTGCTCAATACCTGACATACCTCCCTTATTTACATGATGAACAACATAAACATATGAACCATATCAAACCTGTCAGAATATTCCCTTTTATTATAGAAAGCGCCTCAACTTGGCAATTTTACATAAGTAGATTGGAATTTGAGAGTTCAGAGGATATTAAGATTCCTCCTAAAAAATTGTTTTTTGTGAAGCCCTTCATTGTTAGTCTACCATAAAAGACATCTCTACAAGGATGAAGCAAAGCAAAAATAAGTAAAAAAGGAAAAGAGACTAATTGTGCTTAAGAGTTAAGAGTTGAGCATTTTCTTCTCAGTTAGTATTTATATATGCCTTAAAAAAATTTATAAGGTACTTAGTGTGTGCAAGACACTGTCTTAATATTAACTCATGAAGTCCATGTAACAACCCCGTGCTATATGTACTGTTATTATCCCTAATTTACAGATGAAGAAACTGAAGTACAGAGAAATTACGTTATTTGCATAAGACCCCACAGTGAGCAAAATGCAGAGCTGGGATTTGATGCAGATTGTGTTTTAAAACGATGGCCCTTGGAGCCAGTCTTAACCAGTTATACTATGCTGCTGCTGTGTGTTCGTAAATAAGAGATTGCATATTAATGTTCAGTGTTCTGCTGTACCATACATTTTGTCATGTATTACCAAAGGAGCAGTTACGAACATAAAACACAGTTATTCCGGTATTTTTAGAAATCTGAAATATACAGTGTGAGGCATACCAGAGAACTACACCTTGCATTGAAATTTAGAATCAAAGTTACACTCTTTTGAGTGTTCTGACTATATTTCTCCCATTTCAAACTATTCCAAGGCTTTTATAATGCTTTAATTCTCATCGAATCTAAAAATATGTTTAGTAATAATTTGACTCTTGCCTCCCCCCCGCCCCCCCTTTCTCCAGAGTTAGTTGTGATTCCATCACTTCCGGGGTACTGATAAAGTCATCTTAGAATCATTACTGGCCAAAAAATGAAGCCTTCACATATTTACAGTTTTAGATTTGGTTACATGTATTCTTTCTTACATATATTCTTTAATATCTCATCACTAAAAAACTTTTTCTCTAGAAGTGATAAAATTTAAAAAGGGTGGGCTATAATAAAAACAAAAACAAAACCAGAAATCACATCAAGAGTTTAACAATGTATCTCTAAATTATACATACAATATCTATCAGTCAACCAATAGTGTGTATGCTTATATATGTGAATATTTATTAGCAAGTGAAAAAAATTAAACAAGCTTTATAGAAAATAGAAAATATATCAAAAAGTAAATTTTTAATACCTTTGAAATATTTTGTTACTGTTGAATATCTAACTCAGAGATGCTAAATGTAATCTTTTACAATTGCTGATTTTTACTATTGTACATCTTTCCAGTTGACAATACTTATTTAGACTGTGTAACAATTTGTTCATTCATAAGTGGGTATAACAGGTTCAGTGAAAGATGTGGGATAATTAGTGTATTAGTCTCCTCAGGCTGCCATAGCAAAATACCACAGACTGGGTGACTTGAATAACAGAAATGTATAGTCTCACATTTCTGGAGGCTAGAAGTCCAAGTTCAAAGTACCAGCAGGGTTGGTTTCTGGTGAGGCCTTCATTCCTGGCTTGTAGACAGCCTCCTTCTCACTGTGTTTTTCCTCTGTGTCTGCACGCCCCTAGTGTCTCTTCTTCCACTGATATGAAAACCAGTCCTATTGGATTAGGGTCCCACCTTTATGACCTCATGTAACCTTAATTACCTCCTTAAAGGCCCTTTCTCCAAATACGGTCACCTTGGGGCTTAGCCCTTCAGCATATGAATTTTGAAAGGACACAATTCAGTATAACATTTAGCATCAATAATGTGAGTGATCTGCCAGTTTCTACTACTCATATTCTCTTAGCTTAATGTTAAACAAAGAGCATTATGCAGCAAATTAAGACATTTTTCTATAATATGCCACTGAAGTGTTTTGTGTTCACTTCATGTCTCAAGTTTTGGCAAGGGATACTGTGATGACTTTCACAAATTTTTAAACTAGATCTACATACAGAATTAGATTATCCATCACAAACCAATTCACCTGTACCCACGACCACATACTATACACATGTCCTGTGTAACTGAAACAAGAGTTTATGTTAACAAATCTTACCCTTTTATTAGCAGTGTACCCTGATTTTTGTTTCGTTTTGTTTTGGTTCTTTTCCATTCTTATATTCCATTCTCTCATTTATTAAAAGGATAGTCATGACCCACTAAATTGTTATGACCCACTAAATTGACTCATGGATTGCTATCAGCAATTGAAAAACTGTTTGCTTAAGAAGAAAAGCTCTTGTTAGACCAGCATTATCTCAGAAGGTGACAATGTGTGTGTGCATTCCTAACAATTTACTTAGAAGGTAACTATAATATGTATTGTATTTTTAGCAGAGAATTTCACTATGCCGTTGCTGACCACTCTCAAATACTCAATGACTAGAAGAAGAAATCTCACTAGAAAGCAAACCCCTTCCTTTAGAATGTGACCTCATTTCTTCCAAATCTTAAAACAACTCAAATAAGAAGTCCGGGGGCCGGCTGAGTGGCTCAGTTGGTTAAGAGCTCGCTCAAGAGTTTGAGCTCTGAGCAACAGCGGTTCAAATCCCGGCCCGAGCTGAGCAGCCTCTGAGCTGCCAACAGGTGGCAGGATGATTCAGCTAAAAAAGAAAAAAGTCTGGGAGACTGCTACGTTGTTGGGGTTGGCCTTCTGGAAAACCAGAGTCCCGTGAGGATTAGGTTCAAAATCGTAACGACATAAGCCATTCAACAGGTGTCTTGATGGTATTCATTGTCATCAGCCATCTTTATCCCTTTTATATTAATTGGAGATACAGTTTTATTCAAGGTTCTTTCAGAAAACAAGCTGTTTTGGAGATAATTTAATACAGGGTGTGAGTTAAGCTCTAGAAGCCAAATCATGGGGTGGTGACTCCTCCCAGAGAACAACAATGGCAGGAAGCTACTGGGAGGAGGCAGTGGTACCAGAACCCTGGAGCTGGGATCACCTGCAGAAGCCGGAACCATGGAGAGAAGCACTGTCTAGGTGAGTTAAACCCACAGAGGGGATTCAGCTGCTTCTGAGGACAACCAGAAACAGAGAGGGGAGAAAAGGCATACCCTGGCTTCTTCCTGCTACCATTCAGTCTTCTGCTAGTGCAACTTGTTGGTCAAAACTACTAGAGCAAGAGAGCATGGGAAACAGAAATCTAGTTCCTTGCTGTACAAAATAGAGCCAGCAGGCAGGAAATGGATCTAAGACTAAATAAGCAGATGATCGGCACAGATACTAACATATCTCTTTGTTCCTCTTCGATTAATTTCATTTTATTCATGACACCCACATAACAATTCGTTGTTGTAAATTACATTTATGCCTGTGGATTCATAGAAAGAGTTTTAGGCTTTTGGAAAACTGACCTTCTTCTCTCTCATGTTCTCATTGAATAGGTGTGCCAAGATTTATTTAACCATTTTCTTCTTGTTGAACATTGAGGTTGCATTTATTTTGCTGTTATAAATTACTCTGCAGTAACTATGTTCATGCATATGCCCTTTCTCCCATATTGTTTTAATTATTATTTTAAAAGTTATATACCCGGAAGATGGATTATTGTGCCAAAAGCATGAACACGTTAATGGCTTTTGTTATTTATTAACAGATTGCTTTTCTACAGCATTGTTCCAATGTACCAGTATTGACATACGATAGAACCAATTTTAGTAACTTTTGTCTACACTGGAATAATGTCATTAAAAAAATCTTGTTGCCCAATTTATTGCAGTTAGTGGGAATGGGAACTGATTTTCAGTTCTTGGCTCTTTGATTATTAGGATGGTGAATATATTTTTTACATGTTTATTGACTAGACACATTTTTTTCCCTTTGTGAATAGTTTATTTACATATTGAACATTTTCTAACAAGTTTGCTAAGACTGTGGATTGAAGAAGCCAGAAAACAATTTCACAGGGGGGAAAAAAAGAAAAAAGAAAGCTACAAGCCTTGTGTCTGTCCTTAGGTAAAGTAGCTTAGGTAGTGGACTAGCATAAAACATTGTGAAAGATACTCTAAAGCAGCAGTTCTCAACCTTTCACAGAGGTCGCCTAAGACCATCAGAAAACACATATTTTCGTTGGTCTTAGGAACCGAGACACCGCTCCTCTATCCGTCTCCAGGCCCACATGCAGATACGCCCACATACGAGTACCAGGTGACCCCTGTGAAAGGGTTGTTCGACCCCCAAAGGGGTCGCGACCCACAGGTTGAGAACCGCTGCTTTAAAGGCTATTTCCTAAACCATCCAGCCTGACTGGTTCCCTTAGCAGTTCACAGTAAAAGCATCACTATTTGTCTTTCTTTTCTGTGTCCTTAGAACTAAGGAGGTGGGGGGTGGGGATGTCACTCTTTCAAAACCAAACAGTAATTATTTAAAGATTGGTCTTATATTTCATAAAAACTTGAACACATTACTAAGATGAGAGAAAATGATCAAAGTTTTCTTGTTCTTTTTTGTGAGAGAATTCTGTAGCTCTTTACCTTTTTTCTTTTAACTTAAAACATATTTATTCACAAATGAAAAAAAATTAAGTGTTTTGACAGAAAATAGCATAATAGTTTTTATATGCTAAATCTGTATGTATTTTTGTACATTGTATGGGTTATTGCTTTATTATAGCTTTGAAAATTAGTTTAGTATTCTGTAGGTGTGAAAATTTCTTTTAGACTTAGGAAAGATCTTAGAGATAATCATAACTACTGTTATATTTTTTTACACATTAACTAATGGGAAAATATCTTAAGAGTTTTAAGAGAAAAAAATAAGTTTTAAGAGCAAAATAAAACATATTTTTTGCACTTGAGGCCTATACCAATAAAAGGCTTAATTGACCTCCCTATAAATGCTTTAATTTCTTTCCTTTGAAAGCATTAGACAGCATACTTTAAAATAAATTTATAATAATTGCTTAATTAGTGTTCATAACATATATGTGGCTTGCTAAGATATACTAATTTTTATTTAAATGTTAACATGGTTAAGATTTGTTTTCTACTACTGGCTATTATAAAGTATTATTTTTTACTTATTCTTCTCAAGAAAATTATTAAGGATTTATATTATCCTCATATAGCCTATTCAGTAAAATAAGTGTAGAAAAAAAAGCACAAAATACAGGAATACACATATGAGTTGTGATCAAACAATAGGGTGAATCTTTAAATAAAAAAAAAATTTATTACAGTAAAAGACACATTGCCATTAATCTCCCTCAAAATACTCCTGCTCACTTCAAACACACTCATTCCACCGTTCTTGCCACTTTCTGAAGCAGTTCTGGAAGTCTCTTTCGTGAATGTCTTTAGTTGCGCTGTCCTGGCTGCCTCGATGTCCTGAATCATTTTGACTTTGGGGAAGAGCCAGAAGTCAGTCGCTTGGTGCCAGATCCGGTGAATAAGGTGGATGAGGACACACCGTAATGTTTTTATTTGGCAAAAGTTGGGGTATACCAAAAGCGATGTGTGACACGGAGCATTGTCATGATGGAGGATGATTGATGGCACACTTTAAAACACACATTCTCTCACCCTTAGCTCACACCCGACTGCACCAAACAAGTTGAACCTTGTCACACACTATTACTAAGGTTCGATGCGCCGCTTCCTGTATTGAAGACCCCTGCCTTTCCGTTGGATGGCATTTGACAGCAGCATTCACCATATTTTTTTATCACAATGGAAAGGCTCCATGTCACACATCGCTTCTGGTGTACGGCAATTTCCATCAAATAAAAACATTATGGTCCTCATCCACCTTATTCACCGGATCTGGCACCATGCGACTTCTGGCTCTTCCCCAACGTCAAAATGACCATGGAAGGTAAAAGTTTTGAATTGATTCAGGACATGGAAGCAGCTATCACAGTGCAACTAAAGACACTCACTAAAGAGGACTTCCAGAACTGCTTCAGAAAGTTGCAAGAACGATGGGATAAGTGTGTTCAAAGCGAGGGGGGGCATTTTGAGGGGGATTAATGGCAATGTGTCTTTTACTGTAAAAAATTTTTTTTAATTTAAACCACTATTGTGTTTCATCACACCTCGTATTTTCTAAAGTGGTTTAGTTTGAGGAAATTATTTTACATTTACTAAAGACATATGGAGAGGGTTTATACCAACTAATTAAAAATCAATTTCTTTAAATACTATTAAACAAGATTTTATCAATCTTTTCTATTTAATTAGAGAAATAGGAAGGTATTTTACAAAATACACTAATGTACCCAATTGTCACTCCCTGCCATGAGGACATCGCAAGTTCAAGTTCACACGGGGGCAGTCTTTGTGAACTAACCTAATGATCTTTTGATGATGAAGGCAGCAGCCAGGAACGCATGAGTAAAATTAACGTACCCTTGGGGACCACATTTTATGAATCCACAATTGGAAGATACAGTTTATAATCTGTGGCAGCCTCCTCGTCTGCCATCTCCCTGTGTTCCCAGATTTGCATTCCAAGTTGCTCTTTTAGATCCTTAAAGGTCCCATGTGATTTCTTGCCTTGGTGCCTTTGCCAGTGCTGTCTTCACTCCTGTAGAATCCTCAGAATTGTTATCAATATTTTAGTCCAAGTTTTTAATAGTAACTCTCTCTAGCTGATGGATTTTATAGTTGATTCTGTTCATTTGTTTGTTTGTTTGTTTGTTTGTTTGTTTGGTTGGTTGGTTGGTTGGTTGGTTGGTTTTTCAAATTTTCTACCATTGGTATGTATATGTAACTTCTTTGATAAGAATACAGATTTTGGTTTTTTGGGGGTTTTTTTTATACACATCATCTGTATTTTTATAGGGCATGACAGAGATTGCCAGAAGAATAAAGCTTGTGTAAAAGTCCATTTTAACTTAACCTCAGTGTGGTAAATTGAGTTGACTATGAAGCTCAGGCAGGTCTTAAAAGTTCATACATGTTCTTACTTTCTCCTGTTTCTTATATTTTTCTTCTACTAGGTGTTTTACTATTTTAGCATTTCCCCACATAATACCTTCCTGGGAATTACTTGCTTGACAAAAATTAACCATCTACCACTTATAATCTTAACGATTCTAATTTTATTTACCTTGTCTTGGTTTCTTTATCTCTAGGATATGGAAGTGGTGTTAGATGATCTGCATATGTGCCCACCTATCTCTAATATACTACAGTATGGTTTAGGTAGTCTTACTACTTTATAATTGCTCCCCCAGTCTCCTTTCTCTACTTCCGTCCAACCCACTCTAAGATTGCTAACAGATTAATTTTCATAATGTATAACTGATCAAATTCAACCTCTGTTCTGAACTTGGAAAAGACTAAAATGTTAGTAGCTTCCTTCATGTGTTGGTATTATTGTGGATTGCCATTTATTAAAAGCCTGCTAAATGCTTCATAAACAAAAAATATATAGATACACTTTTGTGTCTGGTACATTCTTAGCACTAGGGATACTGAATTGATTCTGAATGTATGCATCTCAATCTTACACTACCAGGGAAGTTCAAATCTGTTTTTCGTTTTTTTTATTTTTTTATTTAACCTTCTTAGCTGATAAATATACATATCTTTTTAATGTTAATTTCCCTTATGCAGAATATGGACCTTCCAAGCATAACTAGTTTTTATTTCTCATATTCATTCCCAGAATTCCAATCACCTCTGCCAGTTTGGAATGGCTTTCTCCCCTTTCTCACATATCTACTTATCTTTTAATACTCAGCTTAGATGTTACCTAGACATCTTTTCTCGACCTCTTCCTTCTCTTCTTATGGAACATTACTTTTTCACCTTGTACCATAATTTATTTAGGTGCAGTTTTCTCCTCCAATAGACTGTCACCCTTAAGGACAGGAAATGCAGTAATACCTTGGTTTGCGAGCATAATTCATTCTGGAAACAAACTACTCATACTGCAAGACATTGTTCATTTACTACTTTAAAATGTATTAGAAATGTTTGCTCGTCTTGCGGAACACTCGCAAACCAAGTTACTCGCAATCCAAGGTTTTACTGTAATTTAAAAGCATAGGCTTTAGAGTCAGATAGCCCAGGCTCTGTCCTTCACCAGTTATACCCACTTAGACAAGTTACTTATTTTCTCTAAGACTTTTAGTCCTCATCTGCAGAAGAGGAATGTTAATAGTGACATCTTTATAGGGTGGTTGTAAGGCTTAAATGAGATGATTTTTGTGAAGTACTTAGTACCCTGCTTGGCACATTGATGAAAGTCCAGTAAATTCAAGGCCTTCTTAATAACACCTTATTAATAATCCCTCCTTCTACCCTGTGACCTCTTGCACATAGCTAAGCATCTTGGATGTAGTAAGTATTTAATATTTTTAGAGGTTTTGATGAATGTTGTTAAATAAGGGCTTATAGGAACTCAGAAGAGGGAGTGAATAATTCTTATCAGGGGACTGAGGAAAACTTGCTTGTAGTTGGCATTTGAACTTTCACGTCTGAGTTACGATTTTGATAGGTAGAACTGAGCATAAAGGGCATTAGAAGCCAAGGGAATAGCATTCAGTTTCAGAGAGAAGTGCTGTCTTAGCTTAACATTAAAAGCAGAACCTACTTCATGCAGTTGTTTTGCAGAATAAATGCATCTAAAGTACTGGCATAGTAAGAATGCAGTAAATATTAGCTGTTGTTTTAACAACCCATATACAGACTACATGTTAACAACAAAAACTCGGTGTGTGTGTGTGTGTGAGAGAGAGAGAGAGAGAGAGAGAGAGAGAGAGAAGAGACATGAGACATATTCTTTCACATTAGTTTGAAGGACCTCTGTATGCCAACATTTCCTTAATATTTTTGCTTGCAGTACCTGTTAGAAAGTAACAAGGTAACATTATTTTAAAATATTGTTTATTTCAACTATATATTATTATTCTTATTTCATGGAATTAGTGAGATAATACTTTGCAAATGGTTTTTAAGTTATCAGCTGTTAGGGATTATCATGCCATTGTTCTCCATTGGTTTAGCCAAATTTGAGAGAATACTATTTAAGTGACAGTGTACAACAGCTGCAACTGCTTGATATGTGAAAACAATCAAGATATAAGTATATTATGTGAACTCCAAGCCCACTTTATTTGAATTAAATATATTTTTGAATTATACTATTTTCTATAGCATTGTAACTAAGATTTTTTGGTTATATTCTCTTTAAAACTTTGTATTTTGATATACTTTCCAGACTTAGAAAACTTGCAAGAACACTACTAAAAATTCTCATATACGCTTTACCCACATGATGCCTCTTGTTACCCCTAATACATCAGAGTGTGTTTCGAAAAAACAAGGACATTTTCCTAAATAACCACACAATAAATCAAAATTAGGGCATTAACATTGATAGACTATTATAGGCCTTATTCAGATTTTGCCATTTGTCCCATTAATGTTCTTGAAGGCAACAAAAAAATCCCATGTTACGGGCTGCATTTAGTTGTCATTTCTCTTTATCGCTCCTTTAATCTGGAACACTTCCTCAGCCTTAGTCTTTCCTGACCTTGACATTTTGAAAAACATGGGCCAATTATTACTTTGAAGACTGTCCCTCAGTTTGGATTTGTCTGGTGTTTTTCAATGATTAGGTTCAGGTGATATACTCAGAGCAGGAAGATCACAGAAGTGAGATTATTTTCTTCTCAGTGCATCATTTCAAGAGAACAACAGAAACCTTAAAAGATGAATTTTAGTTTGGAAAAGAACTACTGTAATTCTTTAGAATATTTGCAAATTTGTATTTCTAAACTTTTTTATTTTAATTTTATGTTTTTCATATTTTTAGCTTATCAGTAAAGTGTTCAGCATGGAATAGTACTTCCCCTGCAGTGTTCTCTGTCAAATTATGGCAGTTTGTCAAGTATATTTATTGATCAATGACGGTAAATACAGAATAGAGACTCTTTAGTAAGAGATTTAGCATCTGTGGCAATAAATGATGACATGGGTTTGAGATGAAACAGAACTTTACATTGACTTTTCTTTATTTTTGACAGATATAAACAAAGAGCTTGAGCTAAGTAATTGGTGTGAGAGATTTACTTTTGCCAAATTTTGCTACCAAAGTCTGGGGCAACTATCAGGAAAAAATGGAGGCATCACCTATTAATATTCACTTAGTATTGGGTAGCTTTTCAAAGATATTCAAGGAAGTTGTTTTCTGTTAGGTCACAATTCATTTCAAATCAATGGTGCTCTTTATATAGATAAATACATAATACTCATACTTTAAACCTGATCTTCCTTTTTTACTTATTTTCCACTCTACAGAGAAAAAAGTATTGCCTGAATATAAAGCCTGCTGCACAGATGTTGTATTTAATTACATGTTCCAGGTTGTTTCTTGCCAACAAATACACTTAATAATAATGAATAATCAACTTTGCTTAACAAGAGCAACACAAAGTGTTGTTTCTGCCGTTTCCCATGATAGATAGACCCAGGGGTGCTTCAAAGACGGTGTTCTCACCACACTGGTGGCCAGTGGCTTATTAACAGCAACCTGCTCTAGATGGTGAAGTGTGAAATTGGTATGTTCTGCAGGGAATTTGATCTGAGCTTTCCAGGCTAGTGAAGAGCTGTCTTATAATAGTCAACTGCTGTGTTCCTTGGCTCACTGCTTTCCCCTAAGGCCTCTCTCATGATGCTTTAGAAAGTTTTTCCTGGCTAAGTTGACATAGGTGCTACTGTATCTGGCTGGCAATCAGTTGCTAGGGTACAGCTTCTAGGAAATTTTACTATGTCCTGTTTCCCAGCTGGTAACAAGAAGTCTAAGCCATATAAAAGCTGCTTGGACAGAGAAAAATGGATGAAATATTTGACTGGGTCGTTATGAGGGAGCATAACTTTCACCGAAAAAGGTATTATTATAGATATCAAAGGAGAAAATGTTGTACAGTTACCACCTCCTACCCTTTCTAAAAAAAAGAAAAAAAAATTACAGCTCAGTTTGTTAGTGATTCACACAGTAAACACAAGTCTGAACATACTTTTTCAATAAGGGTTCATTTGTAATTTTCATTTGACTTATGAAATTTCTCAGTCAAATTGCATGTAGATTGATTTGGCAGAGGCTTAAAGTACAATATATATTATATCCCTACAGTTTATTTCAGAGATTTTTGTTTACTTTCAGAATTATTTTCCTCCTAGTTTATTTGAAAAGTCAAGATATTCTTATATTACTGTAGTGTTAGTAGAAAAATTCCAGGGAGGCAGGAGAGAAACTTGCAAGTGTAAACTTAGTTTTTAAGAAGGCCTAAATTTAAAGCCATTTCCTAGCTGTGTAATCTTAAACACGTTACCTAATTTCTCTAAACCTTAGATTTCTCAGCTCGGGGAAGCATAATATTTACTTCACATCATTAAGTAAAATAATATGTATAGTACATTGCACAATGCCTAACTTGCTTTCTCTCTCCTCTTACCTAGTAGTTTGATATTTTTTGAGACATAGAGAATGGAAAAGAAATGTTAATGTTACCTGGTATTTTATTTATCCAGAGGCTTTCTTTTTCTTTGAACTTTCTTAAATGTAATTGCCTTTCTATTGAAACAAAAATGACTTTGTTGGGTCTATTAGCATTCTTAGAGAGTATTCTGCAGCAGAACAGGAGAACAAACAGGGAAAGGTAAAACTATTTCTGTTACTAAGGGAAGGAAAAACTAAAACACAAATGTATTTTTGGTAACATTGTTAAAGAAGAAACTGAAATTTTCAGATTTTTTTTTTCCATTTATAACTCTGCCTCGTGGTTTGTTAAACTATTTAACTTTTTTTCTTTGACAAGGCTAATGCTAGTTTAGGGAAAACGGCGTAAGTCAAACGGTGCCTTCCCACAGCTATCAGGATGGCCACTGTGCTGGTCTCTAAGGTGTCCAGCCTCTCCGTGGGGGGCAGTTCACATTCTGAGGCCAGAGATCCTTCCCAGCAGGATCTGTTTGTCAGTGAGATGCTTTGAAAGATGTCTTGCCTCATTTAAATGTCCTGTCAGAATAAATGTGCCTGCCGCTTCTTGTGCATGCCTTGTGAAAGGTCAGCAGGCTCTGTATTTCTGATTGCCACTGGCGATGCTAAGCAGTGGAGATGAGTAGCCTCCTGCAAAAGCAGGGGAGTTGAAAAACAAAGAAAGGAGGAGAATATGAGGAACAGGACGAGAAAGAGAAAAAAAAAAGGAGACAAAGTAAGTCACTCATGACTTCATGATGATAGGGATTATGATTGCTTCAGAATTCTTAATTAGCAATTGCCTCCAATCTTTTGTTTTAATAAATGTACTAATAATTTATTTCAGATTTTTCATTTTAAGTTATATGAAAAGAATTATATGTTTTGTGTTATATACTGTGTATAAAAAAATAACTGTCCCAATTTGGCCTCACCTCAAGTCATTTTTTCTTTAATGTCATCTCACTGTTAAGAGCAACTGTGCCAGAACTTAAGTTCACCTTATTTGTGCAGAGCACTTCTCACATTCTTTCCTCCTGTCTGAGATGGACAGTTTGTTCAGATTTTGACCTTTCTTTTTCTCAGAGGCATATATTTGGACTGGTTTATTTGGATAAGATTGGATTTTGCACCTGGTGGATAATACTAGATTACATCTTCAGGAAATTGAACTTTCTCTTTTTAGCCTTTAGAACAAACAGCTTTCTGAAATGAGTATGTTGGGGGCAGTTTTAGCTTTATTGTTTTTCATTTTTTAACTTCATTCAATTATACAGCATCTTTTGGTTTTACCAAAAAGTAGTTTCCTATTGCTTTAGCAAAGTGCTATGTATACTTTCCGAAACAAAATTTTCTGGTGTATTCTTGATAAAATTCAGTGCTTGTATTGTTGACATAAATGCTTTAAAACTTTTTTTATTGTAATATAATTTAAACTTACAGAAAATTTCAAAGATAGTGCAAAAAAAATATCCAGATTCACTAATGTATACATTTTTCCTTGTTTGGTTTATCACTCATGCCCCCTTCTCTCCCCCCTTCTCTTTCTGTATCTGCGTGTATACATATGTACATATGTGGTTTTTTTCTTGAACTGGTTAAAAGTAAGTGGTAGACATTTTGCCCCTTTAGCCCTTACATTCTCTTCTATAACCACAGTACAATGATCAAAATGAGGACTTTTTACATTGATGCAATACTATTATCTTCACAGCCAATATTCAAATTTCATCAATTGTCCCAATAATGCCTTTTATACCTATTCTTTACCTGGTTCAGGATGCAGTCCAGGATCATATTGTATTTAGTTTTCATGTTTCTTTAGTTTCCTTTAATCTGAATGATTACTAGGCTTTTCTTTCATTTATCACCTTGACATTTTTTTTGAAGAGGCTTTTTTTAAGAGTTAGGCAAGTTATTTTGAGGAATAGTTTCATAAATTTAGGTTTGTTTGACATCTCTTCATAATTAGATCCAGACTATAGATTTGGGGCAGGAATACCATAGAAGTAATGTGCCACAGAAAAAGCACATGATGTCAATTTATCTCATTCTTGGTGATGGCGATATTGATTACCTGGTTAAGATGGCACATACCAGGTTTCTCTACATTAAAGTTACTATTTTTCCCTTTGTAATTAATAAATAATTTGTGAGGCAATACTTTGAGACTGTGTATCTTGTTCCTCATCACATTTCATTTAGCATCTATTGATGATTCTTGTCTGAATCAATTACTATTAATTATTATAATGTTTACAAAATGGCGGTTTTCTAGCATTCATCATTTCTTCTATGTTTATTAATTCACAAACTAAGGGGAAGCTCTCCATTCTCTTCCCTCATTTATTCATTTATTTATTATTCTCCTTATTTATATCAGTATGGATTCCTGGGTTATTATTTTTTAATTGGTTGCATTCCATTATTATCGTTATTGATTTTGATACTCAAATTGTCCCAGATTTGGCCAGTAGGAGCCCCTTCAAACTGATTCCTACATCCTTTTGACATGTCTCCATCATCCTTTGAGCACTTCATTAATTTCTGGCACCATAAAATACTCCAAGATCATCTTGTCATTTTCCTGAACCTACCCTGGAAGTAGACTTTATTCTAAGATCTGGATGCTAAGTATAATTGATACCAGGATTGAACTGCTTCTAGGCCTTGTCAAGTAGAACACATATGTAGATCAGTGTGTGTGTGTGTGTGTGTGTGTGTGTGTGTATAATCAGATCAAACAAATATACTTCCAGTTGTAATCCAGCAGCAGGATTCTAGTTGTAGAATCTAGTTCATTCTAGTTCTCTAATGTTTGCACTTATTTTCTATATTTGTATTTCCTTTCTCCAACAATAAAAAACCTCAGAATAATATATTATCATTAAAATATGTAGTCATTTGTTCATTCATAGAATATGCAGAAAGCAGTTTCAAAATTGCTAACTTATAACATTTTTAGAACAAACCTACTATAGAGTCATCACAGGCAAAACAGACCAATATCTCTTAAGACTATAGAAGTGAGAATTCTCAAAATACTAGCTAACCAAACCCAGCAGCTGATTTTAAAAAGAATTATATACCATAACCAAATGGGATCTCCCCCAAAGAAGGTAAGGTTGGTTTAACATCCAAAAGTCAATGGATGTAACACACTATGCCTATAGAATACAGCACAACAACCACATTTATTTATATCAGTATGGATCATGGATTCATATTTTATTCAGTAGTTTATACTCCACTATTGTCATTATTTATTTTGGTATTCAAAACGTCCCAACAGACACACAAAAAGAGCATTTGACAAAATCGAACACACTTGCATGAAACACTCAACAAACTAGGAAAAGAAAGGCACTTCCTCAACTGACTAAAAGACTTCCACAAAAAACCTACCGTTAGCATCATACTTAGTGGTGAAAGCATATGTACCACCTCTTCTTTATCATCTCATCCATTGACGGACACCCACGTTGCCCCCATAGCTTGGCTATTGTAATAATACTGCAATGAACGTAGGAATGCACATGTCCCTTCTAAGTAGTGTTTTGAGTTTCTCTGGATAAATACCCAGAAGTGGATTACTGGGGTTACTTTCTGTGTCTTTTGTTATAGTCTTTGTTTTAAAGCCTTTCAAAATACCATAGATTTTTGAACTGTCAATTTTACTATAACAACATGAAATTAGAATTTGTGTCTATGTGTGATTTTACTTTTTATATGTTTGCTACCAATACAATATAGTCTTTCAAACTTATAGCTAGTAAGGGATTCAAAAATTATTTAATCTAAACTCTGTTTTTAATGAAGAAGAAAACAGATTGTACTAGTTATTTATTGCTGTGCTCCAAAACTTAATGGTTTAAACCAGTTAACATTTATTATCTCACAGTTTCTGTGGTTCAGGAATCCCGGCAAGGCTTAGGTGGGTCCTCGGGCTCAGAGCCTCTCATGAGGCTGCAATCTCTGTGTCAGCCAGGCTGTGGTCTTACCTCAATCCTGACTCAGAGAGGTTTCACTTCCAAATCCATTTGTGTTGTTGGCAGATTATGTTCTCAAGCACTGTTAGAATGAGGGTCCTCACTGACTCTTGACTGGAAGCATTCGTTCCCGCAAGGGCTGCACACAGCATGGCAGCTGGCTTCCCTCAGTGAGCCAGGGAGAAAGCAAGCTAAAGAGGGAATCACAGTCTCATTGTGACTTAGACTTTGAAGGAACATCCTTGTCACCTTTACTGTATTCTGTTCATTAGAACTCAGTCACTACCTTCAGCCCACCATCAAGGGGAGGGCATAATACAAAGGGGTGACTACTGGGAGGAGGGGATCATTGAGAGCCATTTTGAAAGCCATCTACTGCAAAGACCCAGGTAAGTAAAGTCCCCAGAGTCATGCAGTCAGTTTGTTAGTGGCAAAGCAGGGTCAACTCTGATTTCTCGATTCCCAGCCCACTGCACGTACTCATTTTAGTCATTAAAAAGGAGCTGATTACATGATAACCCTTTCTTTTTTGAGGGGAAAAATTACTTTTCATTTCCTTCAACCCATGAGATTATGTGTAATTTTGCAATAGGGGAAAGATACAGAGAGGGAAATGGAGCATAACAACATTATGGATTTTGCTTTCCAACCCAGTGGAAATCTGTGTCAAGTATAGAAGCAGCGTTTTAGGCGCTCTCCCAACTAAGCCTTCAAAATGCATGACGAGACCTGGATTTCTGAGTTGGCTGCTTCTATCATAAACTCAAATTTTTAAAGAAAATGATAGCTTATGAACATTAGTATGCTCCACAATTCCCTACGTAAAGTATATTGTGGTGCAATAAGATACGTTGAAGCCAAGTAGGGATGTTTATATGATTCTAAAAGTGGAAGGCACCAATAGTACTGTGTTCGGATTCAGTAGTGCTGTTGCCATCAAATGCTGGGAAGTAAACCTTAGCGGTTCTCAACCCGTGGGTCGCGACCCCTTTGGGGGTCGAACGACCCTTTCACAGGGGTCGCCTAAGACCATCGGAAAACAAAAAGATATTTACATTACGATTCATAACAGTAGCAAAATTACAGTTATAGAGTAGCAGCGAAAGTAATTGTATGGTTGGGGGTCACCACAACATGAGGAACTGTATTAAGGGCGCGGCATCAGGAAGGTTGAGAACCGCTGCCTTAGAGCGTGGTGGGGTGTGGAGTACGAAGAGGACACACCTAATTTGTGGTTTGTAAAAAGATGAATGAGGAAATCAGCAACACAAATTATTGCCACTGCCTTCTTAATTTTATGTTCTTGGAGAGGTTGTTAGTTCAAAAGGTAGTGATAAGAATCAACATCCCATGGTTCTTATTGTTTTAGCCCTGTAATAAAGTATGGCTAGCTAATATACACCTAGCAAACAATGATTTGTTATGTCTCTACTCAAGTACCCTTTTCTCATTTAGGAAAAGTGAGGTGATTTTTCTCATGGCCTAAAAAACAGTCCATGACAAAAAATAGAAGGCAGCCATTCCTGTGATATAGATTCTGAAGGCGGCTAAGAAATAAGAAGAAATGTTGAGGTATAGAACTCTTTGGTTGCTGATGAGTAAAACATGTTTTTTAAAAATTGCTTTGGATGCCTCCCTCTTGTCATTGACATGTCTCAGTGCAAAAGTTACTGCGGAGATGTTTCCTGAGCACCCTGTCTAAATTGCTCCTTTCCTATTACTGTCATTATTAGGTCATCCTGTGTAATTCTTCATAGCCCTTATCCATGTTTTGAATTGTCTATTACCTCGCCTTCTCTCCATGTAAAAATATACACACCATGAGAGCAGATACCCCAAACATATACAGCAAAAGAATCTGTCAGAGCTTTCCAAACTTTTACCCTTAGTGTGTCTGTAATTTTCTTCACAGCACTTCTAGACCAATGAAATTAATGTAGTGTGATCTGTTGAAGCTGTGAACTATCTCACCTAGGAGTTTGTGTGGTATCCAATATGTGGGTACTCAGTAGAACCGTGTTTCTTTCGCAAATTTAAAATATCCTACATTATGCCTGCTGAGTTTTCGATAGTTCTCCAGGGAACCATAATCTAAAATGGTTTATCTCATGTTTTAATGCCATAAGTGGGAAGCCTGGATGCCCAGGGGAGAGGCTCCGTTTCTTCCTGGGAAGCCGCCAGGTACAAGGAGCAATCTAGTGTCAGAGTCATTACCAAATCAGTGTCAGCAGCACCTGCCTGGGGGAATCAATTACAGTAATCACTTAAGAAATTAGAATAACTAAGAATTTAGAATCGGGGCATATTAAAGAACACTGGAATAATCGGGCTGCTAAGCAAGGTGAGGACTTCTAATGTCCAATCAAAAACTACATCAAATACCAGAGTTTAGGGTATGTGATAGGTCGGGGTGAAAACTCACTGAACTTTGCATACTAAAGGGACTTCTGGGCTTATTTCGTTTTTCACTGGCAGCTGAGAGGAATGCCTGGCACTGCACCTCCTAGGGCGCCTCTGTTCCCCCTCTCTGGATATCTCACCCCAGAGCGTTCAGCCCCCTGGTTCTGCCCAGGATCCCGCTTTGGTGAGGATTAAGATAGATGCAGATTAAAACTGTTTGCAAAACATGGAATTAAATGGCTTCTATTTCTAAACACTCAAGTACATTTCAAGTTATGATTTTGCCTCTCTTCAATTTTCAGGTTTTAATAAAATGTCAAATATTCAGCTTTGTATTCAAAACACTTGAAGCTATTTATAGTTTCGTTGCTTTTCCTTCCAGCAGTTTAATTGCTGAAGTGTCTTTAAGGGTTACATTAGTGTACCTCTTAATAATTATATTAGCTTATGTATATTAACTTAAAAATTAATGTGTATTTTAACTTTCCTAAGGATAACATATGACTCATAAATATGCAGTATTTTAAAGGCTCAACTGCATGAGCCAAGGCAAGTGCAATAATGTTAACTCTTTCCCAGAGCGTCAAGTAATAAATATATTTTTGCTAGGAAAAAAAGAACTTCCAAATTTAGAATTTTTAGACAGATGCACACTGGTGTGGGAGAAAGAATGTTGTAGAAGACAGAAAATCCACGTCCTACCCCAGCTCTGCTGCTCATTAGTGGCGTAACCTTGGGCGAGGCTGTAAACGTGTATAATTTTTCTTATGGAGCATAGTTTCCAACCTTGGCAACTTCACACAATTGTTGTAAAAAATGTTTTAAAGTTGCAGCTGTATTGCACAAGGAACATAGACTAAGAATCCAGAAGAATTTGGGAGATGACATTCCTTCCCACTTATTCGCTGTGATTCAGACTAGCCACTGTCTCTCTTTTAGCCTCAGTTTCACATCTGTAAAATGGACATGCTAATACTAATCTCCTAGAGCTATTGGGACTATCAAACAAGATAATGTCTTCTGAACTATAGCAGACTAAGCTAGCGTGAATTCATTTTAGTATCCAAACTGTAACCCTAAGTATAAGGTATTATGTTGAGCAGGGTTTCCCTGCATTGCAAATGAGATTGGGCCATTAGATCCCTTGTAAATCTCTCGTAAAGTGATCTACATAATATAGCAGTAATTTTTAGACTTCTGAACCTTTAGTACTAGACAGAAACTTACAAATCATCTCTTTAAATTTCCTCTATATTATTTTAGTTATATTGACACTTAGCCCAGCAGTCGGTTTCATGTGCAGAGGTGAAACAATCATACTGAAGCTCAAAAAGCTAGTTTTTATGAACAAGAAAAGCCTATACAGTTTTTACGAGATAAAGCTTTTTAATGTTGAGTTCAAAGGTGTCATAAAACCTATAATCCTAAAGTATATAACTCTAAATTAGAATTTGTCAAAATAGCTTATGATAAATATTTTATATAAAACATAAGAGTAAAACTAACTGATATGTATTCAATTCTTACCATATGCTAGGCTTTACAATTGTTATCTCATTTTTTACCCC
>NW_017732242.1:351902-362020 GCF_001890085.2 Hipposideros armiger | reverse complement strand
TCCATACTGATTTCCATAGTGGCTGCACCAGTCTGCAGTCCCACCAACAGTGCACCAGGGTTCCCTTTTCCCCACAACCTCGTAAGCATTTGTTGTTTGTTGATTTATTGATGATAGCCATTCTGACCAGAGTGAAGTGGTATCTCATTGTGGTTTTTATTTGCATCTCTCTAATGATTAGTGGGGTTGAGAATTTTTTCATATGCATGTTGGCCATCTGTATGTCCTCTTTAGAAAAATGTCTCTTCATATCCTCTGCCCATTTTTTAATTGGGTAAAACATCCCTAACCTTTAATAACCTATAACAGTAAGATACCTGTATATACTAACACTAGACTTGTGTAATTTTAGCAAGATCTTTGTATTTTGTTCACTTATATACTAAGCTCTATTTCTGATCAAAATGTATGCAAGCATACAAATATATTTAAATGTTTTTCTCACATGGGTCCCTGAGCATTCCTGTTTGTAGCCACCTAGTAGCTTGGTAAAAATAGGGCAAGACAAGATGGAGAATGGATGAAAAGTAGCAGCTTTCCTCCACATGTCTCTTTATACTTGGCAATTCAGAGCTTTGCCTCAACCCCACTGTCTTTTGAGAAAATTTCTGAATGGTACCTCCATTGTCATCCTCTGGAGAATGACAAAAGGTGGAACATTTAATGATACTTTGAAATTTTGCCTTGGCAGGGTACAGTCAGCCCTAAGTATCCTTGAGGAATTTGTTCCAGGACAGCATCCCCCACCCCTACACCAAAATCTAAAGATGATCAAGTCCCTAGTTGGCCCGTTGTATCATGGGTTCTGAATCTGTGGGTACGGTGGGCCAACTATAATTCACTTTTATTAGATATCAGTGAAAAATATCCAGAAGTAAAGTGAATAGTAAAAGTTAGCCACTTTTGTGAGGACAAAAATGGAATTGGAGAAGGGGTAATTGTTATAGAACAAAAGATGTAAGAGATCTGTTGACTCAATCAATATACAGAACTCATTTAGATCTTCATTCAATTAAATCAATTGCAAAAAGACATTTTTAAGGTAGTTCAGGTATTAGGTGATATTAAAAAAATTATTTCTAATTTTGTTGGATATGATATCATAACTATGTTACAAAAAAGAAATACCTTATCTGTTAGAGATATATACTGCATTATTTAGAGGTGAAATATAATTGTCTGGAATTTTCTTTAAGATTACCTCAGTGGAGAAGTTCAGGCTGGGGACAAATGGAATAAGATTTAAAAAAATAGTGCTATTTATTAAAGCTGGGTGCTAAATAACATAGAATTTAAAGAAATACTATTCTTTCTACTCTGTGTATGTTTTTAAATTCCCATATTAAATTTAAAAATGAGAGAAGCAATGATAGCCAATTTCTCCCAGCAAGAAAATAATTATCATGGTTGGTGGTGATTATCAGTTGCAAAGTTAATTATACCACTGGGTGGTTGCATAGTTAAAGAATCTTGCCTCTGGTTCTCTGCAGCATTCTGCTGTAGAAAATGTCTAGTTTTTCTTTGACAACCTCTATTTCTTGGTAAAGAATAGAATTAAAATCCTGACCATCAACTCTATATGAAAATTTCCTCCCATCTATTAAGTAAATTTCCAAAAGCTATCACTGTGTGTAGTCTTTTTTTCTTCACGTTAATTTTGGATGAAACAGGACAAGACAAAGAAAGCAGACAATAGACAAAAACATAGTTAACATGGGGAGGGGAAGAACAAAAACAGGTGGGAATGCATAATGAAAGGGAATTAAATTGCACAAGGTGTCACTGATCAGAAGCTGATGTGTGACTATACTTTCAGGTGAGAAAATTCTGATAAGGGGTCTAATTTCATATATAGTGAAACTGGTAGACACATGATAAGAACATCATGGACAATATTACCCAAGACCCTCTTCAGGCAACTCAAAAATTAAGCTTAGCTACTATTTTGAACTCTTTCCAAAATAAGTATTTTCTTTTTGAAAAAAGTTTATATTTCAGGTTTTATTTTTAAATTATGAAAATGATGTAAGTATGACAGAATGCTTTTTGAAAAGAGAAAATGCTATGCAAATCAAACAACTGATGTCATTTGTGTATCACTCTTTCCAGTCTTTTTATTTGCACATAGTGCAGTCATACAGACAAAATACATGTCCGGGTATTTTTTTTCACTTATTTTATTAGCATCTTCCATAGTTAAGTCTTAAATCCTTTGCAATCACACAGATTCTCTGACAAGTACCTTTTGTTCATGAATGCAGTGGCAAAGAGCTACCAGACCTGTTCTCAGAAGTCCTAATTATTCTTTGGATTTTAAAGAATAATCTTCCAGTAGTTTTTTGTTGTTGTTGTTGTTATTGTTGTTGTTCACTTAAATATACTTCATTAGGACTAACTCTAACACCCAGTTCATGTAAAATATATTCGCCTAACTGGTTATGTGTACGTGCAAGAGTGATGTAGAAAGAAGATCAAAGAAAGAGAGTAAAAGTCTGAGAACTCGGTCTCCATTTTGTACACCAAGTCCTGTGCCTGGACACGTCCACTTCTTAAGCTGAGCTATAGATAGAAAAGTTTCATTCCAGTAGTCTTGGGTGAGATAAGACCTGCCTTGAATATATTACATGGTTCAGATGGCTTGCTTGAGCCCAGGATATCACTGAAACCAGTGGTGTGATACACAGTTCAGTGATCCACATTTGAGATTTGTCTTGGTAAGCTCTGAAAAGGTAAATTCTCCACAGAAAGCAACCACTTTACTTTTTATGTTGAAAATGGACCACTGTCCATCTCATCTTTGGAGCGTTGCTTTTTCACAGTCATAAGAAAAGTACACACACAAAACAATATTTAAGTAGTGATCACTGCCAAAGAAGGTACAAAAGAGGAAGTAGGAATTATGTGGAATAAAATTAAAGACGAAATTATTTGTCTTTCGATTCTGACTTGGCTCTGACTCATGAGAGCTACAGCTCCCTTACCCACCCCAACTATGGTTTTAAAGACACAGATTGTTTTCTCTTGATTAAAATTTGTAAATGAAATATTCTTTCATAGGCTTAACTTGTCAAACCCTCAGAAAGGAACTCTGCATTGTATGCTTGTCCACACCTCAAGCTTATATGTCAGCCCTGCTCCGAAAGAACCTATGTCATTAAAATTAGTCTCATGGAAATTGGATTACAAATAAATAAGCCAAAATACAGCTTTCTTATATATAGGGCCACCATATAAAGGTTTCCCTTTTTCTTTAATAGACTTTTCACCAGCAATAAGAATTTGCACCAAAATTGTTCTCATCAATACCCTCCCCCCCACCAAAAAAAAATAGTATACCTGACCTTTCAAAAACATATGACTCATTGGAATGGTGGTGTCCCTTTGCTCTGACGATGCCACATTTTTCTGATTTTTCCAGTACCTCCCTGGTAGTTCCTTCTAGCTGCCTCCTGCTGGCTCCTCCCCTGCAGGGTGCTGTCCTCAGCCCCACCCTCTTTGCTTCTCATCCTGCTTTCTCCTGTATTTACATCCATGGCTTCCATTCATGAATCTCTCAAATCAATATTTTCAACCAGACCTTTGAACTCCAGACCAAATATCCACTTGCCACAGGACTGATCCCTCACATCGACTTTCTCACTGATCCTCTACTGAAACCTCTCTTTTGTGACCCCTGACTTTGTATGCCATCCTTCCTTCTGGGCCACTCTTCCTTCTGGGCTGTGCCAGAATCTTGGTGGTCAGGGGCACAAGCTTGGGAGTCTGTTAGACCCAAGTTCATTCCTGTCTCAACTGCTTAGTTATTCGATCCCAGACAACTTGTGAGCCTGTGGAAAACGGGATTCATAATTACAGCTGCCTCATCAGAAGGCCGTGAGGATGACCTGAGGTGATCTACACAAAGCCCACAGCTCTTGGTGTATGGTGGTGCTCAAGAAATGGTAGCTGTTATCCTTGATCCCACTTTCCCCCTAATTTCACTCGACCCCCATCCAACTAATCACTAAGTCATGGTTGGGTTGTCTTTTGAGATACATCTTCCAAATCCTTTCACACCCCATGTCCTCTGTCACTCCCCCATTGTAGGCCAACATTGTGCCTCACGTGGATTATTGCAACAGGTCCATTCTCTACTTCACGTCTAGAATGATTCTTAAATATGCAAATCTGGATACGTCATTCCTCTGCTTGAAAACTCTTCAGTGCCTTCCCATTGCCTTTAGATATAGTCTTACTTCCTTAACATGGCTTCTGTACATCCTCCTGCCTAACCCACCATTCCCCACAGTCGCTGCGCTTTATCTGTAAAGAATTATTTGCAGCCTCACTGCCTGAAACATTCCTCCTCCCCCTTCACCCTATCCTTACGGTTCTAGGGTAGTATCTCCTTATCGTAGTTCTGAGTGCAACATAGGTATTTTAACTATGTGCTTACTTGACAGTACGCTCCCCTCACCAAGAGTACAGCTTGATCGGGGACAATGTGTTTTATTGGTTAGGAGCATAATAAATATTGGAAGGAAGAAGTAAAGGTGGGAGAGGAAGAAGAGGGGAGGGAAAACAACAGCAGAATTCATCATAACACATACGCTATTTTGGTGTTATTTAATTGAATTGAATTGCAAATAAGCTTTTGCCTCAATTTTAAATTCAGCTATTTCATACTTACTCTTCCTACCACCATACCTATATGTTTTACATACATAATTAAGTGCTTTCCTCTCAAATCTCAGCACACTACGTAGTTGTGCTTCTCACCCCCGACCCCCACTCACCCCAGCCAAAATCTAAGTCCCTTTCCCACAAGCCAGTAAAAGGGGGTTAATGGGTTTCTGGACATTTTTTATCTATGTAAATTCTGCCAGTGTAGTAGGAAGCCCACCCTGACAGAGCTATGCTGTGCTCTTTTTGAAGCTGCATTAAGTTGGACTAAGCAGGGTGTGCCCATTAAATTATAATGTTGTAAAGCTTGAATCCTGGAAACATGTACTGCCCATAGTTTGGGTCTTAATAGGATTAGCTCTACTACGAAAGAATTTGAAAACATATGTTCCAATGAAACTGCGTTTGTGCATTAATTTGATATGAAGAGAGATGAGCTGCTTTTCCCTTTATGTCCAGAAAAGATTTGTTTATACTCTGGGGACTTGAGAAATATACAGAAAATTAGCAGCTCGTAAAGTATTTTAACCTTCTTAATCTATATAATAATGTTTTCTTACTCATGAACATTAAAGACACATCTTCACTAGTTGAAATTCTGGAAAAGGCAAACTACAGACACAGTAAAGAGACCAGTGGTTGCCAAGGGATGCTGCAGGGGAGGGAGAGCTGAATAGGTGGAGCACAGATGTTTAGAGCAGAGAAAATATTCTGTGTGATTGTACAATGGTGGATACATGTCACTATACATCTGTCAAAATCCATAGGATGTGCAACACTAAGGATGAGCCCTAATGTAATCTGTGGGCTTTGAGTGATAAAGTGTCAATGTAGGTGTGGCGGGGCAGAGTGTATATGGGAACTCTAGTTTCTGTTCAATTCTTGAACCTAAAACTGCTCTAAAAAACAGTCTACTAAAAAAAACATACATCTTACTATCTTTCGTGTGTGTTTTTTTTCTGTGTTGTTCAAATGTTTAATAACTCTGTGCTTCTATTGTTAAATATATCCTCACCAGCAAAGTATATTCATATATGAAAAAAATGTATTCGAATCTTTCACATTTCCAAAATTTGAGTTAGATTTTTCTTTTTATTTCTACCATGTTTGCTTTTTTAGTTCGTTATTTCTGCTCTTATCTTATTATTTTCTTCCTTGTGTATTGTGGTTGTTAATTACTTCATTTCTTGGTTCAAATGCTTAAGTCATTTATATTTCCATGCTTCTTGTTTTCCAATGGATGCATTTCTCATTAAGGCTCTAGACCTTTTTTCTGAGACCTGCTTTGGCAGTATCTTGTAAGTTTTGATATATATTGTTCTCATTGTTAGTTATTTCTTAATAGTACGTGCTTCAGTTTTGATTACTATTTCCATCCTAGAGTTATTTGTAGAGTATTTTAATATTCCAGGTGTTTAGTGTTTGTTTGTTTTGATGGCTTTATGACAGTTTTTGTTGAATTATGATCAGAATCCCTAATCCAGTGCATGATCAATTTTTTATGAGCATTTAAAACTATATCCCATCTATGCTGGCCACAAAGTTTACATGTGTGCATGTGTATGTGTTCATAAATAAAATATCTTAGACTCCTTTGAAACACCTGGAAACATTAGGCCTGTGATTCCCTTGGCAACAACTGGCTGGAGCTGAGTAGGAAGCCAGCCGCCATATACACTAAGGGAGTCTTTTACCCCTCATCTCCAGCCAATTGCCTATATATGTACCTCCATATAAACTAATCTGTACATAGCTTGCCTTGTTCATTATTTAAACACTCAGTCCCCTTACTTGTATTTTATTGATTGAATTGTAAAATGTGTATTATAGTTTCCACTCCAATAATGGCTTGTCAGAATCTTCTTTCTTTCTAAATTATTTGGTTTATACATTTGATACTTTTCTGTGCATCAACATTCACAATTTGCGGTATCCCAGCAGCCTACCTTTTATTAGTGTGTGCTATCTGATTACTTTAGCCTTGAATTCTTTTATAGGATATTAATATTGCAATTACTATTTCTTTTTGGTAGCATTTTACCTGGAATATTGCTATTCACCTTTTTATTTCCATTTTTCCCAATCGTTTCCTTGTAGTTGAATTGTTGTCTTGATTATTATTATTAATTCTGAGCGTCCATATCTTATATAGTGAATATAACACTTGCCATGTGTGATCTTCTTTACACCATCTACCTTTTTCTTTTATTCATCATGTTTCTTTATTATGTTTACTTTTAACCTTTTCTGAGTTTTGCTAGATTGGTCACATTTTCTTGCACTCTTCCCACCTTTTTACATTTGGCCTGTGGTGTAAAGGTCACAAACTGGTGGCCCCGAGGCCACATAACAACACCCTTGTGTTGCCCTGCCCATGCACTGCTGAAGCATTTTTAAAACATTATTTGTCACTTTTACAAAGCCAAAGATTTGTAGATGGGTATTTTTTTGGAACTGGCTAAGAAGATGTTGGGTTGGCTATACATTTAGTTTGAATTTGGAGGCTGCATTTATGTGGCTTATAGTTACTTCTGTGTACAGTTGGGTGCTTGTCATCCCTCCCAGTGGAGAATTGGCTTCCAAGAAGTTCCTAAAGTCCACTGTGCTGACCCCTCCTTTTAAAAAATTGGGGGGGTTGGGAAGGTAACAGAAGGAGATACAGAGGGTGTGTGTGTGTGTGTGTGTGTGCGCGCGCGCGCGTGCGTGCGTGCGTGCGTGCGTGTGTGTGTGTGCGCGTGTGTGTTTGGAAGTGAGTGAAACAGGCCTAGTTTGTCAATGTAGGTTCGCAGACAGCAGCACATCTCTCAGGAGTTTGGTACTCATACGTACTTATTAGGTAGTTTTCTAGAGGATGTAACTTTCAAACAAAAAAAAAAAGAAAGAAAGAAAGAAAAAGAGAAGATAAAAAGAGAATGGAACTCTTATGTTCTTTCCCACTACTTCAACTCATTTCTTGCCTTTTGCTTTTCTGCTCTTTTTCCCCCCTTTAGAATGTGTAAATCACAGGAGGATAGTTGTCTTAGTGACTGTACCTTAGAGAGGACAGGAATTCTAAAGAGAGTTTACTGAGCGTGTAGAGCACAAGATTAACAGGTTGAAAAGAGGAACTCCCCCATTCCTAGTCATTCTTTGCTCAGAAAGCAAATATGACTCCTGTCCCAGGCTAATCCCATGAAGTAACCTTATGCTACCATCCCTGTCATTTCCTGAGGGTCTTTACCATCAAACCCCTTCTCTCCTATGTCTCCCCTTTGGCTTCAAAGCTTAGCCCTTTGAAAGTGGGACCTACCCTGCGCCTCTACTTCCTCGTGTCTCATTTACTCAAACTCTGCAGCCTGCATCACTTCACTGAAACTAAGCTGCCTACAGTTATCTCTCTAGGGTGATCTCTCTCTGTCAGATTTGTTGGACATTTTTCAGTCCTCAGCTCACTAAACCTCTCCGCAGTGTTTACTGATATCATACCGCTCCTCCTTGGTAGCAATCCGCTTGCTCTCACACCGATGTCAGCTGTTCTTCTCCTGGCTGTGACTTTACCACAGTCTTCTTTGGTGACTTTTCTTCCTCTCACTGCTCTTTAAATATTGATATTCCCTAGGATCTGTCTTCTACTCTCTTCTCCTCTAAATCCCACATTCTCCCCAGGTCACTTCATCTTCCATGGCTTCAATCACCGTATATGTGCTGATAACGCCCAAGTTCATTTATCTCCTGAGCTCCTGACCTACATTTCCAAATGTGTTTTGATCTCTCCAGCTGGACATCCCATTGTATCAAAACTTGAACATGCCCAAAGCTGAACTCATCCTTTCCTCTCCCCATATGCTCATTTCCATTCCTGTGCTCTGCCCTTCCTCTCAAAACTGTTCCTCTTCTATCTTAATTAAGAGTTCAGTGTTAGCATCTCCTTAATTTCCCAAGTTAGGACATTGGAGTCATCTTTAGTTCTTCCCTCTCTCTCATTCTCATTGAACCATCCTACTTTCTAAATATTTCCCGAATTCCTTCCTCATCTTCTCCATCCCTTGTACCACTTTTCTGTCCAACTATCTCTTGCTCAGGTTTAATCACCCTCAAAAGTCATTTCTAGATTTTCCCCCTTTTCTCACATCCTTTACTGCCCCACCCCTACCACACACACACAGGATCCCCAGAGGAGAGCACTTCTCACATGTGCTTTCCCAGCGCTCCTTGTGTGGCTGTTTTAGGACTTACCACCATGTGTTACAATGGTCTACTCACCTTGCTGTTCCCCATACACTGCCTTCCTCACACTTTGCCATCCCTAAGGTTAGCGACTGGATCATAGTCATCTTTCGTGATCTCCGGGACAAAGCACAGTCCCTGGTCCACGGTAGAAGTAAAATAAATAATTACAGAATACATTTCAATTAGAAGCAAGAGATATTAACCATTGAAATGGGTGTCACAGAAGGTTGTAAAATCGCCTTTTTGGAACTTATATAAAAATTTGCAAATACCACTTAGACAGTTTTGCCTGATGTCACTAGGAATACGTGGGGACTTGTCTAGGCTTTAAGAATCTTGAGTTTGAAATTTTTTCCAGATATGGACATAAAGAAAAAGTGAGAAAAATAAGCATTCTTAGAAAGTAAAATAATGATTTTTATAAACTCACATGATGCAAAATGCTAAAATATTTTTATTTGTTTTACACAAAGGCAGCATGTGGAAGAGAATATTCAAAAATAATGTTAGTTGTTATTGATGCACAATAGTTGCCCAATAAATATGGTTAATTCTGTTATTCATGGTAGTTATGTTCTAGAAAATCACTGAGAACACTGAATTAGCAAATGTTGCACCTTTGCTAATGGGGAAACATAGGCTCCAGCTTTTGAGAGTCTCTGGTCACATTTTCAACAGCTGATCAATGCTAACTTCATGCATGTTTCTGTTTAAAGATATGTTATTTAATATATAGTTGATTCACTAATATTTAGCCCTCAGCCTGTGCACATCTGAATGAAGCTTATCTAACACACATGTTTCTCTATAAGGCACATCACAACCCTCCTGCTCTTAGGAACACTGGACAGTATGTCAGCACTATGCTTGGGAGCCATTTTAAACAACAGCATCAACAACAGAAAAAGCACAAAAATATAAAAAGTCTGGCACTAAATAGACCATTGAAAGAATACTTGTTTGCAGCATGAATGCTGAACCCAAAAGGCAGAATGTCGCCTTGTTTAACCTCAGCTGGGAACAAGTATGTCAGGCCACTCATATTTTATGCTGCTCTGTACATGTCCACAAATGACTATAGAAACACCACAAATATGGATTTTGAGGTGACAAATAAATTTTAGTGAGTAAGCAAATTTGCAAATACAGAACCTGTGAATAATGAGGATCGACTGTATTTCAGTTTTCATTCTGCTCTAGGTTTTAGAGATATCAAGGTGAATGAGTACAGACCTTGTTCAATGAAT
>NW_017732242.1:346233-350102 GCF_001890085.2 Hipposideros armiger | reverse complement strand
GTCCCAAGCCAGTTCTCAACCATCGCGCCACTCGGCCGGCCCTTGCTGTGATTTTTAAAGTTATAATTCTACCTCCCCTCCATGAAAGTCATATATTTGGAACTATGTAGAACACATCTGTGAATGAGGAGGTAAGTGAAAAGGTTCTGGTTTCTTGAAGTAGTTGGGCAAACCCCACCCTCTAACGTGGAGTAGATATGAAGGAGCAGCAGCCCATGTTTGCTGTAGGCCAGCGGCTTAGCTGGGACTCTGCTCTGGTGCTATTTACTTCTCAACAATAGTCCTATCAGATAGGGTTGTTATGTGCATTTTACAGATGAGAAAGCAAATATTTGGAAAGATTTGGTAACTTGACAAGGTCAGACACTAATAAATGCCTGAGCCAAACTCGAAATACCAAAACCTTTTGTTCCTACCATAATACCATTTTATCTCATGGCAGTACACATTTCCCCTAGAAAAGCTCCGATTTGGTCTTTCAGTCATAATCTATTTTTTCGTCTTGTTGGCACTATCCTCATTTTTCATTGGCTGGACTCCAGGTCTACAGGGAGGAAACTGAAAATAGAGAATGTTAGAATAAACATTGTAGCAGTAAGAAGTTTCTTGCCAATAGCTGGAGAGTGAGTCAGAAGAACTACAAAAAGGCAGACTAAATTTCAAAATAAAAAATTCAAGTAAAATTAGAATATACATCTCTATATCCTTTGAGGACATTATTATAATGCTGTATTATCTATAATTGATATTCATAAATATACCTTAGAGTCATTAAGGAACAATTAAATTGTATTCAGGTTTTTAAGAAGGCTAACAAATACACCTATGCAACCAACTTAAGAAATTTCAAAATTTTAGAAAATCTTTTCCATTGTTTGTAATTGCAAAAAATTGGAACATTCCAAATGACTATCACAGGAAATAGATAAATTATATTATAGCTCTGCAATGGAATACTTAGAGTAGTGAAGATAAAGTACAGTTTTATATATCTACATAGATGAATCTTACAAACAGTGAGAATTGCAATTTGAAAAAAAAATGGTATACAATAGAATTCCATTTATCTAAAGTTTAGAAATATTTAAAATTAAATAGTTTAGGGGTATATATCTATGTGGTAAAACCAAAAAGAAAACCAATATAGTGTAAACACAAAACTCAGGATTATGGTTGTCTCAGGATACGGAAGGTTGAGGTGTAGGGACATATATACCGAGACCTCAAAAGCATTAGTAATGTTTTATGTCTTCAGTTGGGTACTGGATACCCCATATTCATTTTATCATCAATATTATTATTTGCAATTTATATATGTATAAAATACATTTGTATGTATGAAATACTTAATAACAAAAAGTTTGGGTACTTAAAAGGATTATGTTTCAATTATCTAGGTATTTTAAGTTATGAGAACTATTTCCAAAGATATCAGACAGATAATTCATTATTGTTACTGTTACAAAAGAGACATAAAAATAATCAGGTGGCTGTATCAGGGAGCTCATTGGATAAATAATATTTATTTATTTACTTACTTATTTACCTAAACTCCTTTAAATTAAAATGTTGGCTACTAGTGTACATAAGATGGTTTTTATAAGGGGGCATTTTTGAAATAGAAATCAAATCCCTAAATTTGCTCTGTGAAAACCTATCTTCTAAAATGTATGATGCCTTGAGTTAGTGAAGAGCAAAATTCTGTTAACAAAACATTGCATTAATTTCTAGAGAGGATGTCGCCTAATTCAGATAATTTACATGCCATAGCATTTAATGTTAAGCTTGAAGGATGTTTTAAAAATTTGTGGGGGCATTTTGATCCTCTAGTAATCATGACTGAGCCTTTAGATATCACAATACTATTCTATTGTAAAATATTGATTTTACTTCTTCATATTATAGCTAAGTGATTATTTTTATTAAGGCTACATAGGTAGATAAGCTATATTATCTTTGAATTTCATTTCAGGATAGTTAAGGAGAATATTCCAAAATATTTGTTATAAAAGAAGTGTTAGAACTATTAGGGCTGAGAAAAAATAATCTGTACCTACTTGGAATAAATAGAAAACTTTTTTTGAAGGGTTAAGCTAGATGTCTCTTAAGAAAAATTAAATTATGTGAAGATTTAGGAAGCATTATGTATTTCCCCATTGTGTTTGTATTTTAATTGCATTATAATCCATAATTAATAATCTAATACAGATTGACATCCATGATTAAGAAAAAAATCTATCAATTTTTATTTCTTGCTTGTGAATAAATGGATTCAGCTTCCCTCAGGTTAGAACTCTAGAAGACAAATATTTTTTATTGAGGAATATTTTTCATATGAAGTGATTTTTAATTTCATCTGTAGTTTTGGGAGAGAATGAATATTGGATTCTGCTTTGTTTTCCCTTACTTTCTAACAGGTGGTTTGGAAACAGAGCACATGCTGATGCCTTGTATGAGGGTCCTTCTTTATATGCAAAAATGCTGTACTTTTCCTGGAAACTAATCTCCTTAAAAAGCTAATGCCCAAATCCAACAATGTACCCTTTTCAGTGCTGAATAAAATTAGGTCAGGAAGGGATTAAAAAACTGGCGCTGCACTAAAGTGAAGCATTGAAAGTTTTACCCTTTAAGCTCTCCCTTGTTATGTGAGAATTTATGAAATACCAGTTAATTCAGATCCCTTCCTTCTGCCTTCTCTGCCTTGCCTCTCAGTATGTAAGCCCTTATTGTTCATACATGTATGAAACATTGTTTACTTAGAAATCTTCCCATTACATCTCTTAGAGATATTGCCCTATCCATCAGCAATGAGTCCAGTTTGCTTCACCGTGTATTTACTCAATGAAGAAAGTCAGGATGATTTTGCATAATAGTCACTTCCTCAGTTTCTGCTGCTGCTCCTTTTTCATTCACCTCTCCTTCTCCTTTAAATATCTGACTATCAGCACTCTACCCTGAGTAGTCTTAGGGTCCTTAATAGGTTTCAGGTTACTGAAGTGTTTGATTCAATAAACATATTTGAAAGTCTACTTGGTACAAGGAGGTATAGAGTCAATATAGACTTGGATGAGATACAAGAGCTTGAAGTCTCATTAAGAATCCCTTAAAGTCAGTCTTTGATAACTGCAGTACAAATGTAAATTCCACCCATTCATGAAAATATAATAGCTATGTGACTTTGGCAGTGGTATCTAAACTTTTTGAAACTCTTTTATTCATATGGAAAATTAAAGTTAAAATGTATACCTTTTAGATCGTTTTCTATAAGTAATTTTCAGTATAGGTGATAATGTATGCAAAGTACTTAGCATGGTACTTCCAGTAGGAGGATTCCAGTAAATGGTTTGTATTCTAATACTGTTATTGTATTTGACCTGTTAACCATGTTCATTATCTCCATGTTATCTCTTTTTCCTACTCCCAGCTGTCAATTATAATAAGATATCCAATAAAGTCTCAATTTCTTTGCCTATAAAATGAGACTGGATTAGATGAAGAGTTCTAGGGTTTCTACCAGCTTTATAATTATATAGATCTTTGTTTAAGGAAGTGGGTCCTTCATGCTAATAATCCTTATATAAGATTTTCTGAGTCAACTGAGTGTATATAACTATTTCATATCATCTTCTCTGTTCAAACTTTCAATACTTCCTCCAATAATTCACAGATAAAAATTCAAACAGTCCCACATATAAAACTGAAAGCAACAAAGGAACAAGACAAACAAATAAAGAAACACAACTCAAAGACACAGACAACAGTTTAGTGGTTACCAGAGGGTAAGGGAGGAATGAGTATAGTAGAAGAGGGAAAAGAGGATCAAATATATGGTGATGGAAGAAGAACTGACTCTGGGTGGTGAGCACACA
>NW_017732242.1:336872-345043 GCF_001890085.2 Hipposideros armiger | reverse complement strand
CTGCTGCTCAGAGCTGGCGTCCCAAGCCAACTCTTAACCAATGTGCCACTCCACTGGCCCCACAAATTTGTTTTTTTAAGTTGCATAAATATACAATGAATGGCCATGTAGCTTTCATAAAGGTTCACCAATTTTCACTATTTTGTCTTACTTAGCCTGCTCTTTAAAACATGTATTATTCCCGAGTCATTTGAGAGTTCCTTGCAGACACTATGACATCTCACCCCAACATACTTCCTCATGTGTCCCCTAAGAATGAGGTCATTCTCCCCTATAACCACAATCCAATAATTGCACAGAGGAAATTTAACATGAATGTAATACTATTATCAGACTTATTAACCATATTCAAGTTCTCCCAATTGCTCAATAATATGCTCTTTCCTTCTTTTGATAGCCAGTATCCAGTCCAGGATTATGCATTGCTTTTAGTTACCATATCTTTAGTCTCCATTAATTTAGAATCCTGACATTTATATATTTTTTTGTCTTTTACAACATTGACTTTTGTTTCAGAATCTAGGCCTATTATTTTGCAGAATATCTGCAGTTTGGATTTATCTGTTTCCTCTGTTAGATGGAGGTTAACTGTTGGCAAGTCTACAATGAAATGACTCTTCAACAATTTTGGCAAGCACACTACAGAGCTGATGTTGTTCCCCTCTGAGCACCACAGCCAGGAGCTCAGAGTATCACTTTGACACACTATTTGTGATAAGCTTGATCACTTGGTTAGATGGTGTCGCTCAGATTTCTCCATTGTAAACATACTAGTTTCCCTTTGTAATAATTATAATCTCTGCTAAGCTATTTTGAGACTGTCTTGTTCCCCAGTAGTTTTTCACCAATGATTTTAGCATCCATTGATGATCCTTACCCAAATCAATTATTACTGTGGTCATTGCAAAATGGTGATTTTCTATTTCTATTATGCCTAGTACATTTATTAGTTCCTTTTCTCTCTTGATCCCATGATAATCAGGCTTCTTTCTCACTCAACAGTGCTGCTGTTGTCAAGGTCACCAGTGACTTCCGTTTACTAAATCCCATGGACAAGCCTCAGCCCTTATTTGCCTAGGTGCATCAATTGCATTGGACAAAATTAGCTATTCTCTTCTCCTTGAAATGCTTTCTGTAGCTGGTCTCTGAGAAACCACTAGAATGACTCCTTCTCAGTCTCCTCTGCTGGTTCTTCTTCAGCTTCCAAATCTCTAAATATGGAAACACCTCAGGACTTAGTCTTCATACCTCTATTACAACTCAATGTGTAACACTCTTCTAGTTGCTCAGGCCCCAAATTCTGGAGCTATATTTGACTCCTGTTCCTTTTACCCTCTACATCCAATTCATCAGAAAATTTTGTCAGCTCTATTTTTGTCAGTATGATGGAATCTCATGATATCCTACTCTGTCCATCCTGGGATGTGAACGTTCCCTTTGTCCAGCTCATGGACTCTGTATACGCCACCCACTCCAGTAGTCATTAGTTATTTAGTAGATATCTCATTCATCAGATCAACTGTTGTGGTATCTTGGTGCTTGTGTTCAAGTCACCCTTATTTTACTTAATAATGGCCCCAGAGCACAAGAATAGTGATGCTGGCAATTCAGATATGCCAAAGAGAAGCCGTAAAGTGCTTCCTTTAAGTGAAAAGTGAAAGTTGTCGATTTAATAAGAAAAAAAAAATCACATGCTGAGGCTGCTAAGATCTGTGGTAAGAATGAATCTTCTATCATGAAATAAGATAGTTTGAGAGGGAAAATAGAGACAGAGAACAAATTCACATAACTTTTATTATAGTATTTAGCTATAATTGTTCTATTTTATTGTAGTTATTGTTGTTAATCTCATATTGTGCCAAATTCTTATATTAAACTTTATTATAGGTATATATGTGTAGGATAAAACATAGTATATATAGGGTTCGGTACTACCTGAGTCTTTGCTTTCCACCAGGGATCTTGGAACATATTGCCCATGGATAAGGGAGGACTAATGCAATATTCAAGAAGAAATGTAATGATAGCTAATGTCTTTGAGCTTCTAAACATAGCTTCTATTACTCACATAGTAATCATTCAGTAGTACTAATCCCAGCATAAAAATATCCATTCAGTGACTATATATATATATATATATATATCTTAGGGATGAGGATAAATACATATGTGTATGTGTGTGTGTGTGTAATTATCTTCCTCAAACATCACTAGCTCCTTTCCACCTGAAGACTGTGTGGGCGTTTTCATTTATACGGAGTCCTTTTTCTCTTATTTCCTGCAGCTGGCTTCTTGTCTTTAGGATCTCATTTTTGTTGCCTACTCAATGAGGCTTTTTCTGACTACCTAATCTAAAATATTCAGCAAGTCAACTTCAACCATATCATTTTATTTTAATTTTCTCTATATCATGTATCACTTCATTTAATTTTTGTTGTCAAACTCCTTTCACTGGAATATAAGAATCTCCCTCATTCTCCATTGTGTCCAGCACCTTGATCAGGGCAAGACATACAAGTGCTTTAAAAATATTTGCTAAATTAATGAAATATTTGGCAAAGGCTTTAATGAAAGAGTCAGAGAAAGGGAGGGAGATTCAACATTCCAGTTTAGGAAGAAGTGTCAGTTCCTCCCTTCCCCTGCCCTACCCAGCCCTGAATCGATATATCCATCTACCAGAAGACTCAGAACTCCCAACTGGCAGTTTCAACATAGCCTTGCTCTTTTAGAGCTGCCATCTCTTGTCACTTAGAGTAAGCTCTGGCCACTCACGAGCTCCTGGTGGTACAGCCTTCCTTTTTCTAGCACTTTGTACTTCCCCCTTTCCTTCAACCCTACTGGCTAGTCCACTGCTGAGGACTGCTATTGCTGGGCCTGTGTGATATCAGTACTTGTCCTGGTTGGGTCCCTTTTGAATACTAATTTGGATCACTGTCCCCCTCCCTACCCATGCCTATAAGGTGGGTCAATCTCCACGGTTTTTGTCTTTCCGCTATCCCTTGCTGCTGAGATCCCAACATTCTTTACAGTTAGGCCCATAAGGGTTAGGGCCAGCAGAAAGGGCAGAGGAGCAGTAGAACTGGCATTTAAGCCTGCCTTTGAGGTTTATACAATGCCTATGTAACTTGTAATGAATACCACTGCCTTGGAGTATTAACACTTAGATAGAATAACCATTCTCTATTTTCATTATTGTCATAGTGTGCAGCACCATTTCATGCCCTAATAAATACTATGTTATGATGATCATCTTTACAAGCCCAGTGTTGGGATGTTCTGGTGATCTATTGCCACGTAAATAACCACAGCGACGCTTAGTGCCTTTAAATAACTATTATTGATTTTATTCAGAAATCTACAAGTTAGGTAGGGCTTGCTAAGAAAGCTTGTCTGTTCACCCAGCATCAGCTGGGGAAGCTTGGCTTCCTAAAGCCTGTGCTGTTCCAAGAGCAATTGTCTCAAAAGACAAAATGAATGCTGCCAGAAACATGCAGTGTCACTCTGTTACGCTGGTTAAGCAGTCATAGAGCTCAGATGCAGATGCTACCTTTTGATGGGAATACTACACATTAATAGTATTAATATTATCAAAGCATTTGAGGCCATGCCCCCTTAGATATTCCCCATTTTCCTTTATTTAATCAAAATGAAATACATGAAAAAATCATACGAGAAAACCTGTGGGTCAGATCATAGTAGAAATTAGAATACTATGCACAAAAAGAAGCTATTTTTTTTTAAATCCCTTGACTCTGGGAAAGTTAGCACCCACTATTTAGGGCTACTAGATACGCATGTGTCATTTAACCTAAATCCTCTGAAACACCAAACTGGAAGCCAAATTGAAGATTACTTGATAATTACTCAAAAAGTTAGTGAAACTACTAAAATACCTTAGTATTGTTCATTCAAGCCTCTGAAAAACAGGAAGAAATAAATACCTCAACTATATTCTAGAGTTAACATTTTTGTTCTAAATCATTTCAGTTTGATTTTGTGGCAACTTGGAAGGTATTGTGAACTTGTTTTAAAAAACTAAATTCCAGAGCAAAGTAATGTTTACTTTGTGTCGTGTAAATAGTATTTGAATGAAATAAAAATATATGTATTCAGTTAACTCTGGTATTCTGAAGTCAGAATGTTTTATTCGTCTTAGAGAAAAAAAATAGCAAGAATCAGAAAATTCTAAAATTTCCACCATTCACTGTATCTAAACTCTTCTACAAACAAAGCAGAAGTTTTGATTTGGCAAATAATGTGACTATACTTTCCTCAACTTTTGTCCCTCATCTTGCCTAAATATTTTTTAGTTATTGGCTTTTTAAAAGATGCTGTCAAAGTAGATATGGAAGGGCTAAGGCACATGCTATTTCTAGTCAGCATCTGCAGTACTGTGCCATGAAAGGTTTTCCCAATCTATTTTCATTTCTTTCTTCCTGGATAATCTGATTTTGCAACAAATTGAATGCTTGACCTCCCCATGTCACGTTTCTATAAAATCAAAAAGGTTGCTTATAGTCCCAAGGTAGGGAAATGGTCTCTTTCTAGAAAGGATGACACTCAAAGGTCAATCCATTAAACAGAGTGACCTACAAGACCTCCAAATAATGCCTTAGTGATATATTCCAAAATGTTGAAGTTCAAAACTTAAATTGATCCTTTTTACTGGTAAGCCTGTTCTTGGAAATTTTATTTAGAGGAAAAACTGAAACGAAATGCATTTTATGTCTGATTCTGAAGAATTAATTTCTTTTCCCAAGATGTAATTATTAGGAAAATCCCTCACTTCCCTGCTAGAAAGCATCGCATTTCCTTGAACTCTTACAAATAAAAAAAGGCACCACCACTGAAATTCTGAAATCGTAATTCATCAGTCATTTGTTTAAGGAACAGCAGATCATATTGGAAAGAAGGCTGAACCTGAAGTCAGCAATCCTTGGTTCGAGTCCCAGCTCCACCATTTACCAGCTGTGTGTGTCTTTGAGCAAGTGCTAAGTTTGAGCAACCTCTTTAGTGTTCAGTGTCCTTATTTGTAAAATAAGGAAAATGTCATGCATCCTAGCAACCTGACAAGAGTTCTGAAGTTAGATGATATATCAAGTATTCATCTAAATAAATTCATCTCAATAAATAAAGTGCTGAATAAATTGCAAAGCATGATATAAACAGGAAGTATTATCAATCATTTTAGAAGCTTTGATGAAAGATATATNATAAAATGTAATCTGAGGTTTATTCCATAGTTGAAATTTTATTTTATTCTAAATCTATTTAGATAAAATGTATATTTTATAACCCACCAAGTAATTTGTAAGCCTAGCACTTACAGAATGCTAATTTGAGCTGTTCAGCCTGCAGTCTCACTTAACTGATTTTTAAAGTCTCAATTTAGTATCTGTTGACTTTCTCACAACTTTGTCAATCTACTGACATTTGCCCTCTTTGTCACTGGAGGAGCACTCCGTGGTCATCGTAGCCCTGCCCTAATCACCCCAGGGCTATGTGTCAGACAACTAGGTACAGCTGCTATGCCCCAGAGCCTGCTCATGTTATTCAAACTAGCCAGTCCTAGGCTTGGGCACCCGCCTTCCATTCCTCCCCAGGGAATCTGTACTAAAGGCCCTTGACTGTTTTACCTCACTTCCTCTGCCTCCTGACCAAGCCTGGTGCTTCCCCATGTGGCCCTGCATGGCATGGCACACCACCTCCTCTGGGGAACTGTAACAAACTGTTTAATGGCAGCCCTCTCCTGACCTCTTGGCCTCACCTCACCTGAATAACAATAAAACCTACATCTTAAAACAGACTAAATTTGTGTGCACCTATGTGGGGAAGAGAGAAAAAATGGTTGTGCTTCTTATAGTAGTGTAAACCATCTTTGAAAGAAATGCTTTAAAATGGATAACATACTGATGGTGTGCTTTTGTCTTTCTATGAAGACATTTTAAACTTGTATAGTTTTTAGTTCATACTCTGCAGATAAAATACATATTTTCTTTTATAATTTAGTTCCTTTAAGACTATTCCTACTCTTAATCCTTGGTATTTGAAATGGTGACTAATTCCTTTTTCTTTTTTATTTCAGTGAACAATTTAAGAAAACTTTATCATACAAGGTAACCTTTAAAAGATCTAAATATTTTGCTAATATACTTCTTATCTTTTATTTTTATGGTTTCCTCCTAAATTTCTAACAGAGTGTATAATCAATAGTTATAGTATTTGAATTACTTGTGAATACTACATGTGGATTTTTTTTTAAATCAAGATTAATCTTTAAGTAGTTGACAAGATTTTGTGAAGGGTCCAAGAGTTTACCCTACTTGCAAGCTAACTACTTAGCCTACCACAGTTTCATGGATGCTGATAGAAAACAAGAGTCTCGTGAGTCAGAGACAAACACAGCCATTGCTCACAAAAATAGAAGTCAACAATCATCTTGGCCCAATTTGGGTCCAATTCCTAAAGGACAGAGCAGAAGGAGCCAGGTGACACCTGCATATATAGTGAGCTGCATTGCAGGAGAGGAAACCTGAGCTTAGGAAACCCAAATGCTTTAAGATTCCATCTTTAAGCACACATGCCCACCCTTAGCTCCAGAGNAAATGCAGTTTAAGTCATAATTGCAGAGAAAATTCATTCATTAAACTTTTATTGAACACCTGCTATATGCCTATCCATCTCCTAATACTCTTTCCATTTAATTGGACTCAAGTTTATGTAGTTTGAAGAAAAATCAACTGTATCTTATTTCAGGGAGACACAAGCAATTTTAGCTAATGGTTCTTTTTTGGTATATTATAATCAATTGTGTTTAGGTATCATTTCATATTTTCTTATTTTTTATTGAGGTATAATTGACATACATTATATTAGTTTCAGGTGTACCACATAATGATCCAATATTTGTATATATTATAAAATGATCACCACAATAAATCTAGTTAACATCTGTCACTATACATAGTTACAGGATTTTTTTAATTGTGATGAAAACTTTTAAGATCTACTTTCTTAGCAACTTTCAAATATGCAATACAGTATTATTACATCCCATGATTTACTTATTTATATCTGGAAGGTTGTACCTTTTGACTCCCTTCACCCATTTCACCCACCTCACATCCCCTATCTCTGGCAACCACTGATCTGTTCTCTTCAATTCCACATAAAAGTGAGATCGTATGGTATTTGTCTTTCTCTGTCTGTTGTTTAGAAAGGTTGGCACATAGGGGATATATTAACATAATGAAAGAAGCAAGAGGTAAAGTTGGCAAACTACCAGGGCCCAGAACATTAGAGGCCTTGTTTTTTGTTTGTTTCTTGTTTTGTTTTTGCCAGGAAGTCAAAAGTTTTTTCTTAAGGCAGGGGGAAGAGGGGAGCCTTCAGTAAAGAAGCCCAGTGTGTATCCAACGTCTTCCTTTCTCCAGTAAGGTATCCCATTCATGGTACGTTGGTGCTTCAGCTTAAGAAACAAAAAATTTAGAGCTGCCTGATCTTGAGCATAATTTTCTAGACAGAGCAGGTATTCTGGCTGCATGTGTGCACATTTTCCATCCATGGTTTTTGCTTTTGTTTATGTTTGTTGTTTTTTTCTTTCTTTTTTTTTGTTGTTGTTTTGTTTTGTTTTGTTTTGTTTTTGGTTTGGTTTTGCCTTATTTGGTGCTTTGTACTGATAAAAAATGTTGCTGTTCTGGTATGGCTCTTCCTTAGCTTAAAAACTGACTCCTTTACCCTTGTACTTCCTTTTTGGTCAGTGCAAACACCATTGAAACTGTCTACATCATCAGGTTCCTCCTAACTTGAATGAGACAAGGCAAAGACTTCAGTATGGGAGAATTACATCACAGAACAAATGAGGTTGCTGGTGTTAAAACATTTGATTCTTGAGTTAGTTTTTTCATGAGGACACCTGAAGAATCATCATGTTTAGTCAAGATTATTATTTTGTGCTTTTAAATGATGTGTAGGCACAAGCATATTGGAAGTAAATCGAAAGTAGAATTTGATTTTTAGATTAATACCATATCTCAAAATACCACTTTCTGAACTGGTTCAGTGTCTTTGAGATCATGCTCATGTTTCTAGGAGTTTCATAATATTTATAAAACTGGGATGTGGAGGAGGAATGCTTTATTAGAGGTAGTTTTCCCATAAAGCATCTGGGCATC
>NW_017732242.1:333087-335947 GCF_001890085.2 Hipposideros armiger | reverse complement strand
ATGCTGCCTAGAAAATTATGAATTTAGGGATATGGCTAGAACATATATGCAAAAATACTACCTCTGAATTATGAGATTTTTCTGAATTATGAATCTTTTTCTCTTATGCAGATCTTTTTTAATTCACATTTTATATTTTTTCCTGAAATAAAAGTTTTCCAATGTTTTTATTTTACTAACATAAGAAAGAAGGAAAACAGAAAATAGAAAAAAAGTAAAAGAGCCATGCTATTTTTCTGTGAAAATGGAGCAGGGAAACCTTGGTATCTGTAAACAACGTTGGATTAAGCCAAAAAGTTTATCTGAGTTTTTCATCTGTGTCACTGAAATCTTCTCTCTTACATTTTCTTAATCTTGCTTTTATGAAAATGCATTTGAAATATATAAACACAAATACTTTTATTCATTCTTCTGAAGATATATTCGTGGACTTGACTAGTGGCTGAAAGGAAAGTGCAGATGTCTTCACGCTGCTAGGCTCAAGGCATTTTGTACTTGTAAATGCCCTATCTTTAATCTCTAATTGCATTAAATTTCTGTGTCTGACTCATGAGGAAAGGAAGCTTCAAAGCAGAAACAGAAAAATCCAATTTATCTCTAAATATAATAACCATTGATATATTTCAAACAATGTAACACCTATGTTCCAAGTGTCCTAACCAGAAAAATTAAGAGCTCAAGGATGTGCTGGTTAAATAACAAAAATGTTTTTATTTATTATAGATCTCTTTTCCCCAAAGAGATTTAGCAATGTGCTAAAATTCGGTAATTTGTATAATAGCTCTCTGATTGGGATAAAGGGAAGAGACTATTACTGTTTTTATTCATCCAGTAAGCATTTATTGAACAATTACTTTGTTTATGAGTCTGAACTTAATGTTCTACTTCCTGTTTCCTCTGTTTAGAAGATGTTTCTTTTTTCATAAATTTCTGTCAACAGCTATTGGATAAGACTCAAAATAAAAATAATGCAAAAATAGAAGTTTATCTCTGGGTTCTGGTTCTCTTGTCTTCTCATAATGAATTATATGGAATTTGTAATTCATGTACATATTCACCCCTTGTCCTGTATGCCAGTTCTAGAAGTGTCTCTCAGTCCCTCACAATATACTTTTCATTGACTTCACCTCTTGCCTTTCCCAGGTAAAATGACCTGTGATCGAGCTTTGAGGAAGCAGCAACAGTTAAACAACCTTGTGTATGTGGTGACAAATCAAGCCAAACCTGGTGACAGAATTGTGGATTTCTGCAGCGGTGGGGTATTATACCTTTTGTATTCTCTTTAGCCTTTCCAAGACTATGTGGCTTTACTATATTACATTCAAGGTCGTGCTTTTATTTGGAAAGACTGTTGTCTCAGACTGAGCACAAAGCCTCAGGGACTAACGTGAACTCATTTCTTTTTCTGCCTCTTTCAGGGCCATGTTGGGATTGTGCTTGCTTACACACTGCCATCATGCCAGGTACAGTCTGAATAATAGATAAAAGGAAACATTGGAAAGCCACATGATTCAGTGAGCTGAGTCTGGCTTATCCTTTCTCTTTGAGTTTATAATCATTCACCCAGGTCAAATATCTGGCACAGGCCTTTTCTTTTTTCTTTGAACTAAACTTCTAAGATTCCGAATCTTAAGGAAACAGGGTATAGTAGGATCACAATAATTTTCAACTTTTATAAAAGGGTTATATTTTAAAATAGTTTTAAAAATAACTATTCCGTTGTTAAATAAAATAATGATAAAACTAGTTTAATAGTCAACATAATTTTATACTGGAAATACTAGCTTCTGAAACTTACTGAGCATATTCTTTTGGTATCTTGACTTTCATCCAGTGTACCAAAATTGTAACAACAGTAACAGAAATCTCTAAAGAAAAATATAAATTCCAATCGACCACACTGATTCATCAAATGATTTCTCCCCATGTTCTCATTAAGTCATTGTCCATGAGGATGCTTGTTACAAATTCTAAAAGTGCAAATACAATTTTTGTCCCCTGTTTTCATTCAATATTATATCATAAATGATTTTCCCTATTGCAAATAGTTTTAAATATTGTCATTTAAATATCACTAACGTGTGACTACATGATATGATTTTAAGGGAATGTACCATAGTTTATGCAATCGTTACCACCATTTATTAGAAGTCTGTGCTATTTTTAGTCTTCTGCCACATTAAATCATTTCCTCGCAATGACTATCTTTTAACAGAAAAGTCTAGAATTTGATGTCATTTTTCAAAAAATACAGTTGAACTGAGGTAGAGATTTTTGCTTGTCTGCTCTCTGGAAGGTGCAAAATAATTACAGTGATTACCCCACTCCCAGAAGAAAAAAATGTGGTCGAACTCATAGACTGGCAAGAACGACGTGTAACAAAATGGGGGCAGTTAGGGGGATGGCAGTCTTCTTTTTTCTTTCTTAGAAAATAAAGAGCAGAATAAATAGGGACTCCTGGGAGAAACAGGAGACTGTATTATTATGAAGGAAAGCAGTGATTTCATGGTTGGAATAAGAGGAAAACAACTCCTAGAGGAGAATCCTGGAGAAAGAGTCAGGGACAGGGTGTGTTTTTTCCTCTTCCTAACTGTTCTGGAAACAGACATTGTAACTGGAAAAGGGAAGCCTTGGCCAGAGTAAAAGCTGGGAAGCTTCTGACACAAAGTGTTCTCTGACAGGCTTCTCATACAGACGGATCCAGGATTTGTCCATAAAGACAAGAACAAAAGGAAGATAGAACTAAGAATAATAATGATAAAAGTGACTGAATTCTGCCCAATTTTCTCCTCCCAAACCCAACGTTCCTCTCCATCTCTTTGGCCTGGGTTACTGTGAGAGACCCCTACCTGGTTGCGCT
>NW_017732242.1:315605-321952 GCF_001890085.2 Hipposideros armiger | reverse complement strand
TTAACCCAACATCACTCCTTCAAAAGTCCACCTTTTCCCCAGTGGTTGGGAGCGCCACCTTTGTTGTATGCTGAATTTCCGTAATCACATGCTTCCCTTGATCTATGTCTCTCTTCATTATTTGCCTGTTATTTCTGACCTGCATCCGATGACAATGTTAATTAAGAGCATGTGATGCAAAACCTTTTAGAACTAAAATCCTTCATGTAAATAGGTCTTATATTTAGTTGTTTTGTTTAAATGATGGAAATAAACTCACTCTGTTGCGGGTATCAAAGGGAATGTGAACCTGAGTAAAGAGAGATTTATATAAGTAAATTGTCTGAACCTTTCTTAAGAGTCTCAAGAGGGTTCTGTGGGGAAGCAGCCTGATGTAATTAATGCAAGAGGTCAGGAACCTGCCCCTCAAGAGCTGCTTTGATGTGGGCACTTTCTTAATTTCCCGGAGCCTCGGTTTCCTTACTTCTAAAGTGGAGATAATAAAAATTTCCAGAGCTGTTGTGAGCATCGGAAGGTTTGCGTGCAGTCACCCAGCGCAGTGTCAGCACTTAAAGGGCACTCAGTAAGGGTCATTTCTCTTCTCTCTCCCCCCAGGGGAAAATGCATCCATAATTTTTACTATGAGCCTTCCTCTAGCTCCTCATGAAAAGAAGAACTAGCCTGATTTTTACTCTGCAAAGCTGATTAAATAAAAGGAACAGGAAAAAAATCAGGGTTTCTTACTCCCTCGATTACCCTGTAGCTGTTGCTGCCATTCTAGGCTCTACTTTCCAAGTGAAACAGGAAAGGTGGGTTGGCAGAAACCATAGGGATTGTGGACATATATGTGTAGCAGGTCCTCAAATAACTCATTTTGTTCAGCGTCGTTTCGTTATAATGATGAGAAAACAGAATGATTTCTGGCTGAGGCCACTGCCTGTGTGGAGTTTGCACGTTCGTTCTCCCCACATCTGCGTAGGTTTTCTCTGGGGACTCCAGTTTCCTCCCACGTCCCAAAAATGTGCACATGAGGTGAGCTGGTGTGTCTGCATTGTCCCAGTGTGGGTGAGTGTGGGTGTGGGTGGCCCTTTGATGGAAGGGCAGCCTGTCCAGGGTTGGTCCTGTCTTGTGCTCTGAGCTGCTGGGATGGGCACCAATGACCCTGAACTGGAATGAGCAGAGTGGAAAATAATAATCTTGTTTTTATTCACCTTTCTTGTATGTATAGCTCACAGGTATTTCAATGTTTAATATTAAAAGTGTCTTGGGTCTTTATTTAGAAGTTTGGTGATGGGGTGTTTTTGTGACCAGAAGTATACCATAGGATCTTAACTCTTGTTTATATCAGCCTATGGCAGGGGTCGGCAAACTGCGGCTCGCGAGCCACATGCGGCTCTTTGGGTACGTACATGTGGCTCTGAAGTAAAATTGAAAATGAAAATAAAACTACCATAGTTTCACTTATAAAACTTTTAAAGGATATTATTCACATAATGGTTATTTTATTTGTTATATGGCTCTTGAATAATTTTTAAATTGTTGTGAGGGACGGGGTTGGCTCTTCCATCTCAAAAGTTTGCCAACCCCTGGGCTATGGTAACATTGGTTTTCTTATACACTGTTTCGCTTCAAGCCACAGTTTCTGAGAACCTATGTACGACATGAAGCAAGGCCTTACTGTAGCTGATGTAAGCGTGGAAGGAGGGGAGAATTCAGGAGAAGGGTTGAGAACAGAGATCTTGCTTTTCTCTTTCCAGTACAGCATTGTTTTGAGTTTTCCAGTTCAAAAGGGAGCCTGTCTTATAGTACTTCACATCCAGTAATTTCCAGAAAAATCTTCTCTCCATTCTGAAAGTCCCTCCCTACCCTTAAGTTGAGAAATCTGTCCCTGGAAAGGACAATTATAATCCAACACAATTTGCCTCTGTCTAGAATGAAATGGAGATCTGAGCATTTTTCTGACAAAATGTTTCATCTTTCAAGATTCCCACATCTGATTTTCTTTCATAAATTCCAATTTCACTGTACTAGCCTAATAAGTTTCGCAATTGCCTACTTTATATTGTAATACAATATAGGTATATTTAAGGAATTTGTTTTGAAAACATTTTAAAATCACTTTAGTTACTTTTCTTTTCATGAATTACTGAAGCCCTAATCATGACTCCAATTCATAATTTCTTCTTTTTTAAATAAACCCACTGAGAATAGTTCATGCAATTCTTCACTCAATATTAAGAGTTGGTAAATGAATATGAAAATATGCTATATAAATATGATTTGACAGTTTTTATACGACCTTGATTAGATTATGCGCATGCAGCATTTGAAAAAGTGTTTTCAAGTACATTTTTATTTAATCTTTGCATGACCATTGTGATATGTCATCTTAACCACAGTATATCATTTAGGAGAGTAAGGCCCAAAGAAATTAAATTTTAAGTGGCCCAGAATCACACAACCAACTGGAATTCTAGACCAGAAATCTTGATTTCAATCTAGTGTTCTTGCCACAATGCTGCAACTGAACTAAATGCACAATCAGCCAGAGCACTAGTTCAGACTTGGCATGCATATTCAATCTTCCATATCTAATATCACATCAAATTTTCCATTGAATGACTCTTATGCTTCATTTGCAGTGTTCTATTTGTAATCTTTCAACCTTGCTTAATTTTCTTAATGTGAATAGTTAACTAGCCCTTTGGTATGTCCAAATGAGAACTATTATGTCATAATATTCTGGTAACTTGATACCTCTTGAGGATCAGTCCTCACAAAAAGTATTTAAAAAAAAAAGAGGCACAAAAGTTGCACTGTTAGGAAAGAACTTAGTGCTAAGGTCTGGTTTTTGTTTTACAGGTGGCGTTGCATGCTTGTGGAGTGGCCACAGACATGGTGATTGAGCACTGCATCAAAACACGGGCATCCTTCGTCACGTGCCCTTGCTGTTATGGTTTCATTCAGAACACCTCCAAGTTTCATTTTCCAAAAAGGTGAAATTTAGTCTTCTATGTAAGGCACTGATGTGGGGATTAGACCAATGCACAAAACTCGTTTAATATAAAACTGCAATGAGGTTTCAGTTTTGAGTTCATTTCCTCTTTCTACAATGGCAAGTATTGTTTATATGTTATTTAAGGAAGAGAGGATCACCTCTATGCCTGCCCGGGATTTTTCTCTTGGATCCAGCTCTTACTGAAACTTAGAAGCAAGTCTGTCTAAGAGCCAGCCGACTAGAAGTCTGACAACTTCAGCCCTTCTTGGTGTAGTTCTAAATGGGAATCATCATCTATGAGGGACAGCAGGGTGTAGTGATTAAGTGCTTAGGACCTGGAAGTATTTCTCCTGGGTACCAATATTGGCTCCTCGTGCTTTTATAAGTTGTTTCACCTCAAGCAATTCACTTAAACTCTTTGCCTACATTTTCTCATCTACATATTGGAGGTTATAGAAAATTACTTCAAAGTTTTTGTGAGAATTGAAGGATATATATGTAAAGCACTTAGAAGCGGCATAGAGTTAAGCACTCAATAAATGTGATCTGTTGCCAGTTACAGTAGTAGCAGTACTATTTTTAAATACTGCCCATGGGTGGTGATGACAAGTCTGCAAGCCCGCAGCCATTTTTACAGTTCTTATCTCACATAGATGAGGGAGACATTTTAACTCTCATCACTCAGCCTACTGGAGGGCCAGTCTCTCGGTGTTTATAATATTTCATTCTCTGAGTCATAGTTACTGAGAACCATGCTGATCATTTTAATTATAGAATAGATTAAATATGTTAGTTTTGGAAAGTCAATCCTATAATGTGTCAAAAAAAAAAGACTTCTTAATCATTTGCATCACTACTTTTAAGAAACCTTAGAAAGCTTCCATTAGAATTTATACTTAATAGCTTCTATCTAAGTAATTTGAAGTAAAAAGTACAAATGATAGCCTTCCTATTATTTTTCTTTCATTGTTTGGTTCTTGATTACAATTTGCAACTAGGTGAGAGAAAACCAAAGGAACTATGGNAATATTTTATAGACAGATAGATAGCTTATATAGCCAAGAAATACTAATAGAGTCCTAAAGATTACTACAAAGTATCCAAAAGAGTTCTCAACATATAAGATATATATGTATATATGTATATATGTATATATGTATATATACATGTATATTGTATGTCATATATAAATGTGATATAAATTATTTCTTTCAAAACAAGTATTTGATTATTATAAAAATACTTTTAGATTGACGTATTCTGATTTTGATTATAATTACTATTAATGTCCTAAAGAAAATTTAAAATTCTTTTGAAAAGTAAGATACATCCAAGAAGAATTTTTTCCTTCCAATTTCAATATACGCAGCTATATGACCTTGAATTGAATTTGTGTTATGGATTGAATGTTTCTGTCAACTCCCAGAAAAATTAATAAGTTAAATTCCTAACCTGTAATTTGATGGTATTAGGAAGTGAGTCTTTGGGAGGTAATTAGACCATGAAGGTGGAGCTTTCAAAAATGGAATTAATGCCCTTATAAGAAGAGAAAAGAGACTTTGCTTTATCTCCCTGCTTTCCATTATGTGAAGATACAAATGGCTATCTGCAAATCAGAAAGGGGGTTCTCATCAGTTATCAGACCTGCCAGCATCTTGATCTTGGACTTCCCAGTCTCCAAAACCATGAGAAATATAAATGTTTGCTATGTGAGCCACCCAGTCTATGCTAATTTTTAAAATAACAGCCCAAATTAAGACAGTATGTATTGATTAATATACCCTTAAAGGGCAACTTATAAACTATGGCTTAAAAAAAAAGGATAAAAAAATCATATGATCATCTCGATAGATGCAGAAAAAAATAATTTGACAAAAATTCAACATCCATTTATGATAGAAACTCTCAACAAAGTGGATGTAGAGGGAACATACTTAGACATAATGAACACCATATATGACACAATCACAGCAAACATCATATTCAGTGGTGAAAAGCTGAAAGCTTTTCCTCTACAATCAGGAACAAGACAAAGATGCTCACTGTTGCTGTTTTTATTCAGCATCGAATTGAAAGTCCTAACCATAGCAATCAAACAAGAAAAAGAAATAAAAGGCATCCAAATTGGAAAGGAAGAAATAAAACTGTCACTACATGNTTGATTCCCGGCCCGAGCTGAGCTGAGCTGCTGCAGAGCTGCCAACAGGCAGCAGGATGGCTCAGCTAAAAAAAAAAAAAGTTCAAGGACCTTCTTCATTTTTGTACCACATTATCTGGCATGCTTCCTGGTAAGGGTGAGGATCAATATAATACGTTTGTACATTATTAAAGCTATGTAATACAGTAATAATACTTTGCCCTACTGTCTGAATTATGTAACTGAGTATACTTTGTTTCCTGGGTGAAATCTAGGTTATATTAATAGAAAACAAGGAATTATCATTAATTCGTGCTAAGAAGAGAAGTGACGAACTAGGTCTAAGCAACATTTGGTTCATTCAAGCAAATATGGAGTATTTTACGGGGATGTTTAATATTGGGGTAAGTAACCAAGCAATTTTGATTTCCTTACTTAAATAAATAAGAAAAAATGTAATCCTGGGAGTAAATAAAGGATATACTTTTATATTCTTCACTAAACAAATTTATAACTTTCATTTTCTATTATTGATACAGTACAGCATGTTAATGAATATTATTTTTTTCATAGCATTTTAACATTACATGATGCAGATAACATTTGTTCTTCAACCAGACAAGAACTTTATTTTCTACTCTGCAGAATAACCAGTGCCTAAAACAATGTTTGACACATAGCAAGTGCTTTAAAAAAGTTACTGATTGAATGAATGAATGAATGAATGAATGAATTCTAATGAAGATGATATCTCTTGATTTATTCTACATTTTTAGGAGATAATGAAAGAGAAGAAAAATAAACAAGATAATTCACAAACATAGCTTGGTAGTAACCTGTAAATACTAGAGTTGCCTTTAGATATTTACTTTAGCTAGGATTTTATATCTACATGTGTTTTTAGTTTCCATGAGACAGAAAGTATATTGGTCATGACTCTGCCAACTCATTTAAACCCAAGGTTGTATGTACTCTAGTAGAATTTGAGTTTCATTAAGATGTTAGTGTTGCTTCTATTCCTCGTATTAGTTTTAAGTAATGTTTTTCTGATTTTTATAGGACTATATGCTCAATAGAGAAAAATACATAATAATATGAAGAAGAATCACCAGTACTTCTATTATTTAATACTGTCAAAAAATACCGTCAAAAACCTTTGCTCTTTAGATATTCATGCACACATACAAGTGCATATTTACATGTATGTTAACATCATTGAGATTATACTACAAA
>NW_017732242.1:305082-309062 GCF_001890085.2 Hipposideros armiger | reverse complement strand
TAATTTAGTAACAATTTAAATGAGTAATTTATATAATCATTTTTTTAAATATATGGAACTTGAGAAATCATATATCCTATAAACACAATTTAGAAAAATCATTAAGGCAAAATAGAGGGCTTCCCAAGTGAAGAGTGCAGATAGAAGTACTTCAACCCACTTCTCCCCAAGGAAGACCACACCCCCACATAACAATGAGAGCAAGAACCAGAAAAAGGATACTCCATTATTGATGAAATTATGTTCACCATTCTGTAACTTGAACCACAATATATGAAAGCAGGAAATAGATTGAAGAAAAATGGTAGATAATATTGAGTAGAGAAGAGGAAGATCAAACTTCAGTGCATGGGGAAAGGGAATGGCAAGAGGGCTATCAGGAAGTAAATCACTCTACTCTCAAAGAATCCCAGAAAATTTCAGGAAATCAGGACACCAGAAACCTCAGAGAAAGGGGATAAAGGGAGGCTGAAATTATGTTTAATTTTAAAATGTTATTTAGAGACCCAGATCCCCATCCCCATCATGTGTAGACAGGTAACTATTTCTGCCTGCACCTGCAAGAGACCTGAAGTTGATTCTGTGAAGAAACTGAACCAGAGATGCTCCAAGTATAGTGATATGAGGCACACAGGAGGGCAAGTGTGACATGTTATACTGAAAACAAAAACCAAGTAAGAATCTGCAGACCAAATAATGGAAATATTCCCCATACACACCCCACTCCACCATTTGCCCTTCGTTCCAGAACCTCAGAAGCTAGAATCATCTCCTTAATCAAAGTGATTAAAAGATTCTCCTCTGCAGAATCAGAACTGTCCCAGAGGAAAGAACTACAGACACTACAGCTGTAATGAAAACAAGCAAACATAAGCCAGCTGGTCACCTGAGCACCCCATCACCAGTGAAGCCCCCCAGCCTCCAAGCTTTTCATTCAGAGCTTCCGGTCAACTTTTAGTGATTTGCTCTCTCATATGAACTGATAGCCAAAGGGTATATAGTTTGAACATTTCTTAGCATTGTTTTTCATGTAATAATCCCTTGCATGGCCGTGTATAGAGATGTTCCTGGTTTCTTTTGAGAGCTGCAGAGTACTTCACTGTATTTATCCACCAGTCTTCTGTCCATGGAAAATCGGCTTGTTTCCATTTTGTTGTTATTTCACATACTGCCGCAATGAATAAAGTTTTTATAGTTTTGTCAATGTGTCCCTTGAACAAATTTGTAGAAGTGAAATCTCAGGTTGCACCTGGAATTTTACTGGGCGTTGCTAAATTCCTCCTCCCCCTGGTTGTGACATTGTGGGACTCCCATCAACAATATATGATACTGTCTATTCCTGCACAGCCTGGCCCATAGACAGGCATCACGTTTTAGGATTTTTGTCACTCTTATAGGTGATAAGTAGTATCTTAATGTAGTTTAAATACATATTTCTCTTATTTTGAATAATATTAAATGATTGTGGTTTAAGGCCTATTTGCATATTTTTGTTTGTGAGTCGTCCAACTCTTGCCCATTTTACTTTCAGATTATTGGGCTTTTTCTTAATTTTTACAAGCTTGTTATATATTAGGGATATTAATCCTTTGTTCTATATGTTGCAAATCTTTTTCTCACTTTGTCATTTGTCTTTTCACATATNTGGTTCATTTATCCACAAAAAACTAAAGTTTATTTTTCCCAGAAAACTTAATTCGTATTAAAATGGGATAACAACATTTTATCCATGTTTGGTAACATTAATACTTGTAAATACATTTGCAGTGTTTGTACATTGAGTAGAGTTATTATGTTAGATCTCTTCCTTACTGTTATGAAGAAACTGAAGGATCTATCAGAAGCCACATAAGAAAATAATAAAGATGGAAAAATCAACTAAGCATGCCAAAATCGATGCATTAAAAATACATAAACAAGGAAGACAATGTTTTCTTTCTTGGAAAAAGAATTTACTTGTATATTATTAATCATAGACCAATATATTTGACATTTATAATATTAAACATTACCTGAAGTGGAAGACCTACAATAACATGTCAACTTTAAACAATCAATTTATCCAAGACTTTGCTTTAGAAAAAGAAATCACATTTAGAAGCATAATAGCAGCTAACAGTGATTGTATAGTTAAGCACTGAGCTAAGTGCTCTCCACCCCATTATCTCAGTAAATTCTGAAAATACTTACGGAGTATGTACATACTATTATTTATATTTTACAGATGAGAGAACTGGGACAAAGCTTGCCTAGGGTCCTTCACCTGGTAGATGATGGAGCTGCACTATGAACCCAAATTATTTGATTGCAGATGTGAAGCTCTTATCCACTTTTGCAATGGCCCCCAGTGATAGCGTCACAGCAGTGGAAGGCTAGGTTCCAAAATTAGTGCTTAAAATGATTGAGTGGCGTCAAAACTAGTTTTAAAAATTATTTAGAAAAGCCCCACATTGGAGACCATCATGGGCTGGAAAACAGATCGCTGTATCTTAGGCGGAGCACCAGATGCAGTCATTAGCTTACATTCAAGGACCGTGTTATATGAGAAATACTTGTCTTTAAACTCTAAAATCAAAGTCGGAATAGCAAGATACTCACAGTTGGGGAGGGATTTGAGCCCTGAGGCTGAAGGAACAAGTGATTTCCTTCTCCTTCTCACACTCTGGAGCACAAACATATGGAAAAAGCTTGCCCTTTCCTGCCTGCATGCTCTCTTTCACTCTCCCTCTTCCTCCTCCTTTCTGTTCCCCACACTGAGTTCATTGAATGTACACTTGAATATATATNACACATGGACTTAGTGCCCAAATACCTTGAGAGTCACGTTAGAAGTGTTTTTCTCCACAGTTCAATTTAGCCAGCAAGCCTTTACTGAGTACCCACTGTGTGCCTTCTCCTTTCAAAATTTAACTTCTACTGGGGAGGACACGTACACAAATAATTCCAAAAACATGTGATGGGACCTACCAGGACAAGATAAATGAGCCTCGTGTAAGGTTGTGATTGCCGCAACATTACCTATATTTACAGTGACTCTTCATTTACAAACACCATGAAGACAAAGGGTATGCTTTGCTTTCTCTTGCCTTTTCTTCATATTATATCATTCTAAAGCCTTCTGTTCCTCTGTTGATACCAATTTATGGGAGCTTAATAAAAGCTACTCATTTGAACCATTTTATTAGCACCCTGCACATTGCCACTAAATTTTATAATGAAGCATTAAAGTGGGTTGTGTAATGCATAAAAGTTGAGACAAAGAAAAGAACTAACATCGCACAAGCATTTCAATGACCTTAATAAAAAATGGAGGCCACCAGTTGAATGTACAAAAGACCGAGGAGACCAATGATGAATCTGAGTTCAGCTCGTTGGCTAAGCTGACAGGTGAGATCATTTACACACTTGGAAACTGCAGCTGTTCTGAATGAACAGTTGTCATGGGAGCACTGCTGTCATCTCGACTGCAACTAATCACTCACCTTTGGCGACTTGCAGATCTGAGAGTGCTGTGCAGACTCATCAGCTCTCACCCCTTTCAAGCCTTGTTCTTTTTTTGTTAATGCAATCTTTCCTAAAATGGTTAAGCAGCAGCAGCAATAATCTCCCTCCCATTCCCTCACATCCTCTTTGCAGCTCGTCTTAAAGCCGAAACTGATACGCCTCCTGTGGCCTTTTGGAGGGAGAGGAGAGAGAGTGAGCCAGCCTCCTCCCCTCTAAAGGGACTGCGTGAAGGGAAGAATCAGAAAAAACAAAGGCGAAGCCCGCACCTCGCTGGGTTCAAGAGAACTACAGGAGCCCCAAATAGTGGTCCTGCCTCGTACTGCCCTTTCCTCTGGTGACAGAAAGGAAAGCCACTTAGAATGTTTTCTTAGGGCTACATTCCTGAGATTCAAATTTTATTAAAGGAAAAATATAAATGAATGTTGGGTCTTTTAGTTTTAACACATTATAATCCAAATTGTAGCCATATTTTGGCT
>NW_017732242.1:286832-303532 GCF_001890085.2 Hipposideros armiger | reverse complement strand
ACACCAAATTACATTTGATATAACTCCAGTAGAGTCAGTGAAGGCATAATTAGTGTGGTGGACGTGCTGTACCTGGTTGAGGTTTTAGGGATTAAACCAGAAGGGAGTAGCTGGGACGGAAGTCGCTAGTTGAGGAGGAGGAGCATTTGGCATGATCACTGGTGTGAAGAGAGGGAAAGCCAGGTTCAATTTCATAATCTCCATCAAATGTCTACATCTATACTTTGCATAGGTCATACTTGTGTTTTGTGAACATTTTAGAAAGCTTCCCAGATCCCAAAATGTAGACTGCCAACAACTGGATTTCAGTTGTAAAGACACTTCTTTAACATGTGAAAACATGAGATTCTTCTATGTAATGGGAAAGGAAAATTGAACTGGACTGGGCTCAAAGCCAAGGGTAAATGAGCTGCAGTGTAAACCCAGGGTGGGTACTCAAGGAATGTAGAGCATCTCATCTGACAGAGACTGTTTCATTTTCAATTGAAAAGTAGGTGGGGTGGGAGGGACATTTACAGATGTCTTAAAGGAGGAACAATATTTTAAGGGAAAAAAGAATGTTAGCCATACAGCTGTTGATGAATAGGGAGTGATTTAGCCTAAATAGAATTCTAGACATCTCTTGTTATATCATTGCTAACACAGTTCATCCTTTTGGGCATGAGCCTTTTAAGGAAAATATACGAAATGTTTTAAATCTGAATCTCTCATCGCCAATTCTTACCTACTGATTTCACCTCCCACTGTTTTTTCTGTAAGGATTCTTCTGTCTTTCACAGAAGAGCTTTCCTATTTTTAGTTTTTCTATCTTCACTTCTGAAGCTGTTTTAGTTTAACAGTTTCTGCTGTCATTTAAATAAATCATTAGGAAATAATGTTTCAGCATTATTATAAGTATTGAGGAACACATGGAATGAATGAAGTTGTGTAGAGTTATTAACCTTTCCAAAAGGATGAAGACATTTATATATCGATATAAGAAGTTAAAAGTGTAAAATCCACAGCTTTAAATATATTCAACCCCAAATAATTCTTTTTTCCTGAACTGTTTTTGATAAGAAGTTTGCATTTGCCAAAGGAACACAAATTTCCAGTCAGTTTTCCCTCTTTTGTTTTTCAAAGATTACAAAGAAAATTGAATACCACTATTTCGTATGGGTACAGAAGCTCTGATAATTAAGATTATATTACGCTCAACATTATACATCCACCAGAACTGAGCAGTACCCAGTTGAGAATTTTCTCAAATAGTTTCTATTTCTCATTTCTTTATTGTCCTAAAAACTCCAGGTGCAAAATGTAACATTCTTTCAGATGTCCTTTTGTTTGCATGTCGCTTTAGATATTCTTAAAGACAGATATTATTTTGTTCACAATATTACAGATAATGTGTTTTCATAGGGAGAAACAGTCTTTACATGGATTTTTAACCAAAGTGGAAAATAGAATCTCTAGTTTCTATTTGAGATTTATTTATAAATACATTTTAAAAGTTAACATTTAAGAAAATTATTAGCAGAAACAGATCTGTGCAATAATATATATTTGTCATTGTCTTCTCCATACCGATCAAGAATTAAATTGAAAGAGACGAAACAGGACTTGGGGGTAAACAGCATTCTCCATAGACTTATAGATTTTGTCATTGTATAGGGTCCCGTACTCCATACTCTTCACTCTTAGCTTAAGAGTGTCTCATGATACCTATCACTGTATTTCAGGAAAGCAGTGCATGTGCCTGGTGGACCTGGACCGAGCAAGAGCTGCAGAAGAACGTGGCTACTCTGCTCAAGTGATATCCATGGAGCCAGAGAGCTGCTCTCCCAAAAATAACATGATCGTGGGAGTCCCCGCTTAGAACAAGATATTTACATTTGATGTTTTGCCATCCGTCTTCATGATGAAAGCCCGGTGGCATTCAGGAGGCTCTTGGCATAACTAGCAAGCAGCATTAGCCATCTTGAACCTATTGTGCTCAGGAAGGAAAGCAGCAGGGAAATCTTTGAAGAAGGGCTGCCTGCAAAGCATCACAAATGCTCTTCTAATGTGTGATTAAAAGACCACTGGTTTTCCTAGTGAGAATCCCCTGAAGTCTCGGCTGCCAGCAGAATAATAGTCACTAATGGAGGTTCCATCACTGGAATAACAATTTCCTTCTCAGTTCACAGCTTTTCTGATGTGGCCAGTATGTTCAATTCAAAACAATGTACTCGCAGCCTTTATAACCATTTAGATATTAAAGAAGAGACCAAAGTAGATTCAGTGGGATTTTTGTTTTTTATATTTCTAACAATTGCACTTTTTCTACAATTTTTTTAAATCTAGGTAATTACAGTGTGGTTAAACTTTTAGGCTCGGGTGAGTTGGACTTGCATATCATTACATATACTTAATTTAAATATTCTTCTTATAAATTACCCAATGAGATTATCACTGGTTCAAACATTTTCTATGAAGACACTATAAAATAATTGCAGTGAATTTCGCATTATGAGAACACATAATGTGGACATAAATTCTAACTCATCAGTAAATACATTGATTAATTAATTAAAGTCTAATTAATTAAAGTAAATATAAATAATTATTGAGGATCCATTATTTTTAATCTAGACCCTGGCCTAGATTCTTCTAAGGATACAAAGAAGAGTTGCAAGAGATACGAAGTCTTGCCTCTGGAAGTAAATCAGCTAGATGAGAAAGATTAATGAATTAGTTAAGTTCTTTATGTATGTGTGGTCACAGGATTTGTTTTTCATATATCAGTCATATATTTTTTTTTATTTCTGATAAAACATATTGAATTTAAATTATAAATTGGAATTGGGAGGAGAACAGAGTATAGAAGCCTATTTGAATAGCTGTCTCTACCCAAATTCTTATTCCACCAGCCAAAGTTTTTAAAGACAGATGGTATGTCCTTTCTCACATGCTGCTAATTATTTATTTGTTTACATGTCCTAGGTTATTCCATTTGAGATAAGATTTATTTCATCAATTTTGATGTTTTCAACCCTGTATGACACATACCATGAGAAGAAAGGACTTTAATAAGTAACTCTTTCATCTCTGTGGATTAAAATACAGGAATAATATATGGAAGGGTGGAGACCTTGAACTCGTGTTTTCTGGGATAAAATTTGAGAAAAGACTTAATCATCAGCCCTGAGTATTTTAGTCATTTGAACCTGTAAATGTGCCATGCTCTTTTATCCTGGGCTTTCTTATTTTAATTGAGGTATAATTTACAGACAATAAAATAACAGATATTAAGTGTTCAGTGTATACCCATGCAACCACCAGCAGAAATAAGATATAGAATATTTCCATTAGCATAGAAAGTTCTCTCATGTCCCTTTCAGTTCAATATCCCCCATCCAAAAGGCAACCATGCTCTGATTTCTGTCACCCTACATTTGTTTTACCTATTTTTGTCCTTTAAATAAATCAAGTAATTTAGTATGTAGTTTTTTGTGTCTGGCTTCTTTTGCTTCACAGTATTTTTTGAGAAATAGTCACGTCGTTATGTGTATCAATCATTTCTTCTTATTCCTACATAATATTCCATTATATAAATATACCAAACTGTGTTTATCCGTTCTCCTATTGGTATTTATTTGGACTGTTTTCACTTGAAGAATATTATGAATAAGGAATATTCTTTTGCAAGTCTTTTTGTGAATATATGTGTTTTCATTCCTTTTGAATAAATAAATACCTAGTAGTAGAATTGCTGGGTCATTGAATAAATGAATGTCAGTTGCCAAACAACTTTTCAAAGTGATTGTGCCATTTTATATTCCCACCAGCGACATGAAAGTTCTAGTTCTCCACACCCTCACTAACATTTGCTATTTATTGTCAGTCCTTTTTATTTTAACCATTCTGCTGGATGTGAAATGGTGTGTCATTGTGGTTTAATTTTCATTTCTCTGATGACTAATAATGTTATTTATCATTTATAAAGTGTCTTTTCAAATCTTTTGCTCATTTTTAAAATTAGGTTAATTGGGGGTTTTATTGTTGATTTATAAGAGTTCTTTATATATTCAGGATATGAGTCCTTTGTCAGATACATGTATTGAGAATATTTTTCTCAGTCTGTGGCTTACCTACTCATTTTCATAATGAATGTTTTAATTTTTATAAAGCCTAATTTATCTTTTTTCATGGTTAATGTTTTGTGTGTCCTCTCTAATAAATCTTTAGCTACCCTAAGGTTATGAAGAGTCTTCCTATATTTCCTTATAGAAACTTTATGGTTCTAGCTTTTTACATTTAAGTCTATGATTTATCTGAAATCAATATTCACATATAGAGGTAAGTAGGTTTTGAGGAATATACAGTTTGACACCATTTTTTAAAAACCTTTCTTCTCCCTATTGGATTGACTTGGCACCAAGGTTGAAAATCATTTGTTTTTTATGTATGAGTCTACTGAATTCTCTAGTCTGCTCCATTAATCTATTTGTTTAATTACTGTAGCTGTATAGTAAGTCTTAAAATTGGGTAGTTGTCTTCCAATTTCATTTTATTATTATTTGATAGTTTTGATGTTATTACCTTGAGTTTTTTACGTGCTGTCTCCACCCAGAATAGCCTCCTCTTATCCTTCCCACTAGCTTAATCTCATTCAATCTTCTGTCTTAGACTTGACCTCCTATGGGAAGCCTTTCCTAACTTCCCCGGCGTTAGTACCTGTTATAAAATGTGCACCTTTGAGAGGACCCTTCTGTATCCTCCCCAGGTGACTCAAAGCATGAACCCTCCCCCTTCAAAAATAGACCATATGATGAATATGGAGAATAAAAAAGGAAGTGGCCCCACTGTTCTCCCATCCTTGTTCTCAGGCATGGAATTTTCCAGTGATGATGGCTGTTGTTAGCCGTACATGTGGGTGTTAATGATTGCTCTTGAATCATGATTTTCCTGTGTAAATCCTTGCCAAGGCTCCTTCTCAGCCAGGGCAAATAAAAGGTGTTGGATTCAGGCATCAGAAAGGTTGTGATGATAACAATCCCAGCAAGTGACCTGTTCTCACCCCTATCCTTGTCCATCAAAAGCAAAGCTGCTCCTCACTGATCTGTCTTCCCCCATGTTGTAATATTAGAAGCCAGAGCTTATCTTTCATTTGTTTTTGAGCCTGACTCAGAGGAGCAGGGGTATAATTATTAATAGCTAAATAACTTTATCTATTTAGGGGGACAAATTTCAGTCATATTAGAAATCAAAACACTTTCAGAGTACATATGCAAAATGACATGTGAATAACAATAACTAAACATTTCGTCTCATTCTAAAGATTTTGGCTACAGATGTTGCCCACTCCATGGTTCAAGAAAATTGCCATTAATAGAGCTTCCACATACTGACACCTGTTTCTCTATTGACTTTTATAATAAAATTAAAGATTTGTTCCTGTGGAATTGATATAATGAAATCATAATAAAGAAGCAATACATATTTTTTTAAAAACAGACTCTCAATGCAAAGTACTTAGAAGTTGTTGAATAGATTTTTAAAAATTACACCAGAAATACATATCTGTTGAAGAAAAACTAGATGTAGCTAAACAAAAAGAGGGAAAAAATTTAAGTCATTAATACTTTGTTGTATACCTTCCTAGACTTCGTTCTACATGTACACACACACACACACACACACACACAAATTTATTTAGCAAACAAACACTAATACAATTTTTAATATTTGCTAGGCACTCTTATAACCCCTTAAGATAAATAAAGACTTATTTAGCCTTTGTAAGTCATTCAATCATCAGAATGACCCTAAGAACTAAATACCATTAGTAATCCCATTTTATAGAAACTAAGGCCAATGTTTTACAGTAAAAACAGACTCAGATTTGAACTCAGCCAGTAATTGGCACAGCTCATATTGAAATCAAAGCTCCTTAGCATTGCTATCAGGATTGGCTGGGATATGCTATCCTAACAAAATCTCTGCCTTTTGAAGTTCTGCACAAGAAAGATGTATTTTTTTACTCATACGATATATCCTTCCAAGTTAGCTGTGACTACGCCACATTATCTTCACACCTGACCAGGCAGCCTCTATCAGGAACATAGCTGGCCTCATCGCAAAGGAAAAATAGGCATGGCGAACTATTCTAGCTACTAAAGAGTCTCAGATGTGATATATTGGGTTGTTGGAAAAGTCATGATGCATTTTTGCAACGAAAAACAGAAAAAATACGTCATGACTTTTTCGACAACCCAATACTTCATGTCCCCAGGTTTGCTGACTAAAGAAAATCACACAGCCCCCTGAGTTTAACAGGGTGGAGGGAGATTGTAGATAATTGCAAACAATAATAAAATGTGCCAGCAGCAATGTAGTTAAAATTAAAAGAGAAAGAAAGGGAAAAGAAGGAAAAACAGGGCAGGAAGGAAAGGCCACCGCCTCTTCCATTTGAGAACTAGAGACTGAATGTGACGCCCTGGTGTAGGGCATTTTATTGGATCCATCACAGAGAGGGAAGGCTCGTGCACAAGCACTTCCTACCATTGCTCTGTGGACTTTTCACACTTGCCGAAAAGTTTTCCAGAAAAACACTCAAAGGATTTTTTTATTATTATTACTCTAGGAGGTTGTAGAAACTTCTATTAAATGGAGTTTCAAACTTGCAAATTCTGCCTCATGTATTAAAGTACTTGATCTGTAATGTCGGATAGGCCTTTAGGAAGGTATGAGTTTACACTCGTAGGACTGTATGGTTACATCCCCATACTCTTTACCAGCACAGGCATTACCAGATTTGTGTTTTAATCTTAGCCAATTTAATGGGCAAAAATGCTATTTTGGTTTGATATTCATTCTTGAAAGTATGCACTTGATTGCATACTTTTCAAATGTTTATTGGTCATGTATACTCTGTGAATTGTCTATCATCAATTTATTCATTTAATCAAAGCATCTATTGAGTTCTTGCTTTGAGGCCAAGTATTATATTCATATTTCTTACTCTGTTTTTATCTGTTACTTTTATCTTTTATATGGAGATTAGTAAAGGTTTATTTATGGATTAAAGACTTCTTGTTAATTACATTACAATATTTTAAAGTTGGCATTTATGGAGGAAGGTGTTGTTTTTGTTTTGCTATTATCAACTTTAAAACACACATCTGGCATGTCACTATTTTCCTTGTAACTTCTGCTTAAAAAGATTCTTTTCCACCCAGTGATAAAAAAATAAATATTTACCTATATTTTTGGTATTCTAATTCTTTAATAGTTTTAGATTTTATAGTTAAATCTTTAACCTAGCACTTTTTTTTCAGGTGGGTGGTTTGAGGTACAAATCCAAAATTTCTTTTCACATAATCATTTTCACTATACCACTATAAAAATTCAACCTTTTCCCATTGATTTGAGATATCTTTAGTACACTAAGTATACTTGGGACTTTCTTCACTTTTACTTCAGTTTCTTGAATTATTGTACCCAAATCACAATAAATTATTGCAGCTTTAAAATACATTTTGACAAATAACAGGGTAAGTTATATGTTTGGTAAAAATATGAAGGGTTTGTGATTTCAAACACAGAGAGTGTATGAAATGTGTGAACCTCTCTTGAAATCATACCCTTTAGTTCTAATAGAAATACATTTTCCTGGAGAGACGGACCATAATTTTAATTAGATTTCAAAAGGATCCAAGACCATAAAAACATTGTCATTGGTCAAAAGGAAATGAAAATATTGTAGCAGAAATCAATGTTCTTCACTAAATAATTAGCCAAATACTATAATCTTTTCTCTAATATTTACAATAAAAGAATCATTTTTTGCTTTTGCAGGACTCATTTTTCATAGTACTCTAAAGAAGCTAGGTTTTGTTCATTTGTGTTTGTTTGTTTGTTTGTTTGCATTTAGGTCTAGTTTATCTGACCCAAATAACAACAGTATATAATCAAGCAAGAAAACAAAATTCAGCAGAGGAGAATTATTTGCTGGATGACAAATCTAGAGTCCTGAAAATTTCCATAATGTGTGACAGTTTCTGTGTTAGCTGCTGTCAACTCCTAGAAGGTTTTCTGCTCAACTAAAGAGGCCTTTCCGTTACTCTCTCCCCACAATATGTATGTGTATATTTGTTATGTATTCCTCAGTAAAATTTAAGCTCCAAGCAGTCTGTTTCATCCACCATTATACTTTCAGTACTTAATACTGAAAGTTAGGCACATAATAGGAACTCGATAAATATTTATAGATGAATAATATATTTTAACACTTTCCATATGGGGAAAAAATACATATTAGGTTTTCCTTTCTCCTTTATAGACATATATTCAGATGTCGGGCATGTGGGATTCTTGTATTGTTTTAGTTTGTGTTGTTTTTATTTTGTTTAATGTTCTTAAAATATATTTAGCAAATCCAATGCTAAAGAAGACTAAAAAGTGACAGTTACTGCCTCCATCATCTGAATAGTTTTTATGAACTGGCAAGTTATTTCCCCTATCCAGGGAGAAAAGGGCAAAATGCTTAAGCTAAAGTGATAGCTTAAGGTGCTCAACAAATATTAGCTTGATACTTCCCAGCATAGAGCATGGCTCAAGCGAGGTGCTTAATAAATATCTGTCAAATAAGTGCTTTGAATAACCATTAAAGAAATAATAGTAGAAGGCGTAATCCGTAGGGAGCTGCCACTTCTCTGTCACTGGAGCTGCTTCCATGAGAAAAGATAAGCTTGCTCTTCACATGTCTGACCACTGGGCTCAGCCACAGATCATTTCTCACCATCTGCCTGCATTTCAGAAAGGGGGCACGTGGAAAGCATTGGGGCCCCACAGACTATTTTTCCTATCTGATGCTTTCTCCTTTGCTAACAGAGGTTATACGATGCTCAGTTTCGTTAGAATAATAGCCCAGTATACGTTTGGGAGGTGGCACATGTTTTGTTCAGAACAACAGTTATCCCTTAAGATGTTCTCAATAATTAGGAAAAGTAAACTAGAACCCCTTAGGCAAGGAAGCCCAATGTAGGGGTTAAATGTTATCATAGATCAGGGGTCGGCAAACTGTCCCTCACAACAATTTAAAAATTATTCCAGAGCCATAAAACAAATGAAATCACCATTATGTGAATAATATCCTTTAAAAATTGTATAAGTGAAACTATGATAGTTTTATTTTCATTTTCAATTTTACTTCAGAGACACATGTACGTACCCCGCATGTGGCTCGCGAGCCGCAGTTTGCCGACCTCGGAATAGTTAAAGCCATAGTTTACGTACATAACCAACTAGGAGGTGACTATATGCCTATAACGGTAATAAAAGTAAATTTTATGTAGAATCGAATAGACTTCAGTGCAAATTTTAAATGGCCATCTCATTTATTTGATTCAAACCTATTATTTATATTAGATCCTTCCTACATCATCCCACAATTTACTTTTAATTTAATGAGACTAAAAATAAGTACATTCCTGAGTAAATGGCAGCTGTTCTTCCCGTGTTATATTTTGAGTTTAGAATTGCCACAATCCAGAGTGATAACAAGGATACTCTTGGAGTAGGCTTTTAACAAACTACGTGGATAGCATGTTTGGTGCTGAGTGAAGAGCAGACAGTTACTTTGGGAAAGCATCTATGTGTGGATTTGGGGAAATGAAAGGAGGTCAGAGGGAAAGTGCATATAAATTAATGTAGCTCGAATGCCCCTCCTACCGTCTCAATATGGCTTCCTCTGTATGTCCTTAGTTACAGGATTTCTGTTCGACTAGTCTTCAGGTGGTTCTCAATGATGGTTGTTCAGAGTGTAGTTGTAATTTTTGATGTGGTTGTGGGACGAAGCAAATACAGTGTTTAGCTGCTCCGCTGTCTTGAGCAGATGCAATCTGTCATTTTTGTTAATGGGGTGGAAATGAGGGCAATAAGTGGGGGTGGGTAAAGAGAACCAAACCACAGAGAAGTTTCTAAATGCGTTATCTTGTGGCATTCTTATTGGCAACGAGAAGCCATTCAGATATTTGTGGAGGGGAGTGATGGACAGAAGCTTTTTCTTAACAAATGGGAAACTCCTATGTATTTGTTGCAAACTTACAATCAAGACTTGGCCATCTCACCACAGAACAAGCATAGCCTACCTCACACAGGGTGGGCACTGGTGCTTCCAGAGATCTTGCTACTCGTGGATGGAATAGGTGGGTAGAAGCAAATTAAAACAGGTTAGATAATCAATATCCAAGCTTGAACCTGTTGGGGACTTTAGCATCAGGCATTTTCCTCTTAATCTTCAAACTACCTAAAATTAATACCTATGCTGAATGCTGAAATTATTATGAAATAAAGTTCACTTAGGTTACTTAAAAATAATTGCAAACATGCAAATGGTCAATATTTACCTTAAATCGGCACTTGCAAATAGAGTGAAATTGAATGAGTGATTTTACTGTCTATCCCCTGCTTACGCCTTTGTTGAATTTTACACATGAGAAAATAAATGAAAATTGGAAAATGTAGCCTTTCCATTATAAAATCACTAATTTATTAACACCCTTTGAAAACTATTACAATAGCTAGTATATTTCCTTGTGATACTAGTGTTCCAGTGCTATTTTTTTCAAGTATTTCCTTGGGAAAGGAATTCTGCTTTCTGAACGTACAAATCATTTATACAATGCTCAATCTATCATTCTGGATCCAATTGCCTTTGGTCTTTTTATATCACTGCACTTGAAGAATGCAAGGTCCTGGCAACAGCATTTGGGCTTCTTGAAGTGGGTGACATCCCTTCTGGGTAACCTTTTGTGGAACCACATGAATGGCAGTGAGCCTAACATTGGTTTCCTCCTTTAGGCAATGACATTTGAGCTGCTGTCATCTTCATTTTGAAGCATCTCAAAGCCAATTTATCCATCCAGGTTTTCAGCAGCATTAACGATGATTCTTTTTTATTTTTTTTCTTGCTGATTTTATAACATGTATTTTGGCATTTCCAGTTACCCAAGTATTCAAGAAGACAAGCTTTTGTATGAGAGTTGACTCAGGCCCACACCCATTCTAATGATAGAGGGCCTGTAACTACACAGCTCACTCCCATGATAAGAGGGAATGCACACAGAAGCCGAATCATTTTTTAATCCTATGAGTTTAATCACCAAAGTCAAATTCTGGATTGTCCTTACTAAAGTAGAGGAGCAATTTACAGCTAATCCAAAACATCTTTTTTTCTGTATTAGATTTGGATCCTTGCTTAAAGTTTACTACTCATAATATAACATCTGAATTAGAGGAGGAGGTAAACATAAAAGCATGTAATTCTTACAGCTAGGATTTCATAAAAACATAGAAAACGAAAACTTGTTTGCAACCAAAAACAGAGTTTAGATTTGAAAATAGTCATGGACCCACAAAGTAAATAGTCTCTGTCTAAAGAATGGAGCATAGTTTTAAAAGCCCATTATCAATGATCTTTTGAGAGAGTCCCTGGTTTAGAAAGTCTGGGGTTTTCCATAAATTGTCCACGCATCCCTGATACACTTCCTGCACTGCCAGTGCCCCCAGGAAATCGACACTGGGGAAGCATGTGCAGAAAATCAGAAGGTGGAGGGGTGGCCAGTTAGCTCAGGTGGTTAGAGTGCAGGCTCATAACACCAAGGTTGCCAGTTCTATCCCCACATGGGCCAAGGAGCTGAGCCCTCCACAACTAGATTGAAACAACTACTTGACTTGGAGATGATGGGTCCTGGAATAACACACTGTTCCCCAATAAAATTTCTTTTAAAAAAAATCGGGAGGTTGAAAGAAAGGGAGAGAGAGGTAATGGTATTATTATTCCTTGTCTCCACTCCCACAGAAGGGGTCTCTGGTGCTCTGTGTGCCTGAGGGGCCCGTCCTTCCTCTATGGTTTTAGCCTGTACTAATGTGCCCTCCTCTTGTCCTTCTACACCCAAAATTCTTTGCCTGCTTCCCACTCTTGCTAGTCTCTTAGCTTCTCACATTCCTCCTCTATTCCCTTCACCCAGCCTATACCTGCATGTGGTCCCTGCAGAAGTTTCTTCATTTGAACCACTTGCTGGAATCATGGTTCATACAAAGAGAATACAAACAAATAGACACGGGCTGCTTTGAATGGTATCTTTTTATTTTTTACTGGCCTAAATTGGAATGTAGGTGCTGATGGGGGGGGGGGTTTGTGATAAGTGATCTGTCTAACTTATAAATCAAACAGTTAAGTGTTGGTCATTCATAGCCCTTTTGTTAACATTTATCCCTTGGGTTTCCTCGAGTTACATACACTTCCCAGAGTTAGGTCAAATTGTCTTTGTGTTTATAATTTGGTGGCATAGAAACAGAGATTCTTTCATTTGTTTCATTTTAGTAAATTCTCAATCTGGTATTTTAAAAAATTATTTATTTAGAGGAAAATAGAGTTGTATAACCCTAGCAAGCACAAAATGTCCATCTGTAAATCTCAGTAAGTTTCAAACTGTTGAACATTAAAGTAGGGGAGGCTTTAAAATTCCTCAAAGAGCAAATCAAACTCAATAATAGAATTCAAAATAACTCATTTATTTGCATAAGCAATCTGAACTTTAACTCTCAGCCTTTCAAATCAAATATTATTTTCTTTGTGCAGATGTGCATAGTTAATGTACTAACTATGTAGTTACTAATGTAGTAACCATCAGTGTTAATTTGTTAAAACCTCACCCAATACCATCATAGTGTAACTGCATCTGTTAAGTGTGTTTTGTTTTCTTCTTGCTAACATTTATGTTGCAATCTAAGATACACATATATATCTTTTATATACACATATGTGTGTGAATATATATATATGTGTATATATATGTATATATATATATATATATATATATGAGAAGCTATTTTATTTTTTTTAGTGAAAAATAGAAGCATTTCTAGAGTGTAAAGCTGAGTTCATCCCAAGTAACATTAAAACAGTCCCTTAGAAATGTCTCTTTGCATTTGGTCTGAAACATTGCTTCTTTACTTATCAGAATGACCTGGAGAGCATTTTGAAAACACAGATTACTGAGTTCAATCTCAGACCTTCTGTAGAGACTGAGGCAGGATGGGACTGTCTGTTTCAGTCATCATCGTGTACTCAGAAGCCAACCCAAGGCCCTCAATAATCATTTGTTGAATGAATGAACCAGAGTGTCTGAAGGTAGCGTCCAGGAAACTATGTTTAGAAGTGCTTCCAGGTGATTCTGATGACGGATCACTTCTAGAAACACTGGTCTTTAACTTAGACTTTCAGATCAGAGGATCTTAGCCATCATCAAATTCAACCCACTTGTGTTGGAAATGAAAGAGATTAAATAATTTGTTCTGTATGATCCTAATATTTTCATAGTTAGCGATACATTTTAGGACAAATGACGAGAAACAAATAGAAGAGAGGACTAAAAGATAGAGGTTTTACCTTAAAGAGAGCCATTTTTACCACTTGGCCTTGAGGTCTACCAGAGGTCAGCTCACATAGGCTGAAAGGCAACCAGGAGCGGGACTCAGCTGAGCACTCACCTACCTCAGACCTGAGGCAGGGTCCTATTTCAGGGATAACTGAGGAGACTTCCCTCCTCCGCCCCCTTCCTCTCCCACAGGCTTTCATCCAATTAATGTCAAACACTTGAAGGAAAGGGCTTTGCTTTTACTTGAAATATCTGTGTTGGCCTTCTCTTCCGTAAGAATTTCTCAAACAACTCTCATTTTCTCTGTGCAGCATAAATTAGGCAAATAGGAGCCTAGTTATTGTTTCTTTCAAAAAGTCTGTCAATAATATAAAATTCACTTGCTAACATGATATTTTGTGCAAATACACCAAAAATGTTTAATACCTAACCTTCTTACTTCTGCCTGCATATTAACATGATTAGAAAATATTTGTGTCTAGATAATCATCGGAAAGAAAATATTTAGTCACCTAGCTGTTATTCACAAAATTATTTCACTCTGTTTAAATGGAATTTACTGCTGACCACAGTAATTCTTCTCTCTCTTTAAAGGAGCTATGCAGCTAATATCTTCAAGAGTGTTCAATAGCCCAAAATAAAACTGCTGGGATAATTATTTAAAGTACTGGTGAAGTATAATTTAGTATCTACTAGAAAATAATCCTCATTCTTTTCTTAAGAACATATATATTGTCTCACAGACTATAAGTAATAACAAAATAATAATAGTAATTAGCATTGCTAAAGCACATATGTGCTTGTTATGTGCTAAGCATTATGTGTACAGTACTTCATCTATCTAAAAATGTAACATACTTAGGTTGGTATCATGTGTGAATATTTGTGTGTCTATGCATATATACATATATATGAGCATATATGAGGCATATCCATATATATGATACACTATATAGTACTTATATTTACTTAAATATATATAGAAAATTTCTGGACAGATCTTAAGACACAGTTAACAATTTTTATTTTGGCCATCACTGGTGGTCACCTACCCAAAAGCCATGTCCCTTCTTTCTTGCCCACAGAATACTGGTTTTGTTTGGACAGCAGCATTCCTGGTCCCAGGAGATGATGGATGACCGACCTACACCAGCCATGGCAGTCCCATTTTTTTTTTTTTGCCTATGGTGGGTCGAGGGATAGGACTCAGTTGCCTGGGGAATGAGAGATGGGGAAGTCTGCTCAGGGTTCTGGGAGGCTTCTCCTCTCCAGAAAATAAAGACGTGCATGAGGAAAAAGCTCTTTTTGCTTCTACCCCTTTCCTTTCTGCTTAGGAACTTTCATGTGAAAAATGTACTGCCTAGAGCTGTGTTAGCTACCTTGTGACAATGAGGTGTGATATTGCAGGCATGCTGTGAATGGAGGGTGGCTTCTTGACTGTGTCACAAACTACAGAACCAACTCTGACACCACCTCCTTCTGAACTTTATGTAAATTAACAATCATCCCTATTAGGAGGAGTTCTTGATACTTGTAAGCAAAGCATTCATGATTGATCAAGTTACTTCTGGGGAGTTGATTGAGGGTTCAGGACGGGGAAGGGTGTCTTGCTTTTAATCGTATATCTTGTTGTGCTCCTTTAATTTGTTTGACCATGTATGGGCAATACTTTCAAAATTATAAAGCAACTAATATAATTTTTAATTGCATTTATGAATAATTGGTATTAATTTGGGGAAAACTGAGAGCCATAATGTTAGTACCCTAGGTAGTGCTCTCACTCATTAGCCCACACTTCATATCCAGGCACTCTTTGCACTAATATACATATATACACTGTCACGTGGAGTATTTGAGCAGCTAGCTAATTTTGAATTTTAGCATCAAATTTTTCTTCTTTTCAAACTATTTGTGAGCATCTGTGTGCCTCCCAAACCATGTGTGTATAAGATGAATCTCACTAGCATGAGTCTGTAGGGGAGACGTTTAATGTGCCTATTATATGATTGACTTTAGTCCCCAAAGATTTTTCTAAAGCAGCCGACTGAGAATGAAGAGGAATTCTAGCTGGGAGGAATATGAGTCAGTAGATATTTTTACCAGGTAGGTATGTTGACTCGGATGAGAAAGAAAGGTTGAAGCGTCAAGGAATATCAGCTAATGTGCTCCCTAGAGTTTCTACAAAAAAGGACCTTTATTTTTGTATAACCCAATTGATGCTAACATCCATATGTCAAGTATCAGCCTACGAGAAAGGTTATAATCCTCATTTGGGATGTGCTTGTGCAGGATTTCTGGAGCCTAGGCTTGCCAGGGAATCCATTATTTCCTCCCCACGACCTTCAGAGCTCTTATGCCTCAGGCTTCATGTCTTCCTTACGTGAGGGTAAGGAATTAAGCAGAAATTGGTGCTCTGACACTACTGCATGGAGAAATGACAAACTACTGCATCATGAGAAGCTGGCAACTTGTTCTTGCCAGCAATATTTAATTAGAACGTAGAATGAGAATCAAGAGAATTAGAGCAAGATAGGTCTCCATACTGCCACCACTGTGAACCTTCCAAAGTAACAATCCTTGAATTCAGGATCACATTTTCTTCATGTATTTATAATGCCATCCTGTATACCTATTTCATCACCAAGACCTGTTGAGTTTCTCTTGGTTAGAGTTCTTGAACACCTCACTTCTTTTTAAATTCCCTGTACTACAATACCCTCCTTTCCAGACCTTTACTTCTACAATTCACATATAAATACCTGTCATGATAATCTTTCTTAAAGACTTTTGTCATTATTCTCTATCTAAGATTTACTGAGATAGAAACAAACATTTGAACAAATGGAGAGATTCAAAAATCAATCATTTAACGATGCATGATGGGGTCCCCATGTTTCCATGGAATTATTTCTTCTCCCAGATTTTTGCCAGTTGTACAAATAAACTTTTAGGGACTTAAATGAAATAGCTATACATTTATTTAGAATATCTGATTAATTCATTTAGATATCCTCACTACTTAAAATTGCAAACAAAATTATAGATTAATTGACTTAAAATATTTATTTTTCTCAATATGAAGGAAAAGGAGTTATTTGAACTCCTTTCCATGCAGCTTCCACATCAGTGTCTTTGTCAGCTTTAAAGCTACTTTTTGTCATCTAAAAAGCAGATGTGGGCCGGCCGAGTGGCGCGTTGGTTAAGAACTGGTTTGGGATGCCAGAGGGCCCCGGTTCGGATCCCACATATGAGGGCCAGTGACACTGCCCTCTACAGCTAAGATGCTGAACA
>NW_017732242.1:278686-286662 GCF_001890085.2 Hipposideros armiger | reverse complement strand
AAAAAAAAAAAAAAAGCAGATGTGTATGTGCTCTCTAGGGGACTTGACTTAACAGCAAGAAGGTAACTGAGAGAGACTCTAGAGCTAGACTCTGTGGAGGAACAGGAAGAAGAACCCAGGTCTCCAGCCCAAATGCCTCTGCCTGCCCTGCGCTCGCTGAGTGAGGCATTTCCTGACACCAGCCCCCTGGGTCTGAGACACTACTTCAGTTTTCAATTATATGTTTCGTTTTGGTTGAGAGGCCATACGAACGTCCTGATTTTACCGGTTCCAGCCATGGCTCTTTACCTTACCTTACAGAAGATGCTGTAACATGTCTATTCTTTGTCTTCGGTCTTTGCCTAATCGGCTGAGTATAATGAATTTGAGGCCTTTTCCCAGTAAGAAAATCTCCAGAATCCCCAAATATAAAGCAATGTTTCTTTTACCATAATGTTAATACTACTCACCTTGGAACGCTCAGAATTAGAATAGCTTGTACGTTGCTATAGTCATGTAATCACACTGCCGCGTTGATTGGTTTACTTCAGCTATAATCATTGAAATTTAGTGCACAATGTTCTATAGCCAACATATTATCAGCTATTTTCTCCTCTTTTACAGGAGAAAGTGGGTTGTCATAAGGTTAAAGAGAGTGTAATTTTGTAATGATAGGGTGAAAGAATCACTTTCCTAACCTCCACCCCACCAGCAAACTCCTACCTACATACACATACCCTCAAAATGGAGTTTTTAAATTGAATCAGGCTATAACTAATTCAAACATACATTTTCTTCTGCCGTGGCAACACGTCCTGTGAATCTATAGTCTGTGAAACCATCAGGTTACGGGGTGTGACAAACAAAGCATGTGTTTTGGAATCAGACATAATTGAACTAGAAACCAGACTCTGCCTTTTACCAGACTGTGTGTGACCTTGGGTAAGTTACTCAACCTCTCTAGGTCTCAGGTTCCTCATCCGAAAACCAGGAATAATACTGGCACACTACTTCACAACCTACTGGGGTTGTTGTTTTTTCCTGGAAAAGCAGTTGAAAAATTGTGCTTAGTGGTCCAACTTTCTTTCCCCTTCTGCAAGTTAAGGCCAAGGAATAAATGTATTGCCAAACGCTAATACTCAATCAATTACAGATGCATTTTCTTTCTCTCTGGAAACATGTTTTCTTTCAAAAACTGTAGTTAGATTTAAAATAAGATACCCTCAAGTGTTAGAACCAGATAAAAATATCTATTTTTTTAGCTTTTGGCTGAAAATGACAGCCGTTCAATTACACACAAAACTTTAATGTTAAAGGATTCAAACTTGAAATAATAATACAGTGACATAGTGACATGGAAATTGGATTTCCAAAGGGGGAAAAAATCAATCATACATACTTCAAACAGCATGCAAAATCAAACTAATAGACAAAAATTAAAACTTTACTTTTAATTATATCTGAAAAATTAAAAATAATCCAAATTTCAAAACCTTAAAAAAATATTTGCAACATATAGTCAAACAAATAATTTTTTTCTTGAATAAGATGAATACCTTTTATTTTAAAAACTGATGTAAACATATTCATATTTAAAAGGTTGCATATCTTACATTTTAATTAAAAATTAGCTATTAAAATAATTCAATGTTTAACAAAACTGAGAATATTTTGCTATTAAACTATTCTACTTACAAAGATAAATTCTGATCCTGAAAAGATGACCTTGGAAAGTTGTGGTCAAGCCAGTTATTTACACTCCCTCTCTCTGGCTCCAAAAACTGGGCAGAGCTAGGATTGGCTGTCAGCTTTGATCATGTTTGGAAGCTGTCTTTCTAGAAACTTCTTGATCTGGGACCTGCTCTGATTTAGAAGCTAATTCCAATCCAGTTAGGTAAAGGTATCAGAGGAAAAATGAAAAATGTTACACTGCTGACTCTCCTGAAAGTTTTCACATTGTCTCAGTCAAGATACAACACAATAAAGAGGCATTTTGCTTCAAAATCATGTATTGATAATTTTTTATTGCACATGCCTGAACTGAATAGTCTATGCCTAATGTGTCACATTATGTTGATCTTAGGTATAACCCTCATTGGTGTTTGCCCTAAAAATCTTTGGTTAGTGTTCAAATGTGTCATTAAAAGTTTTTATGGTATTTCAATTTTTTGAATTTCACTTCATTGGTGAAGAGTAATTTATGAACTTAAACCTCATTTGGTGGAGAATAATTTACTTATATATTAAATATCCATTTTCTCCTTTTAATGGCTTTTCCCCAAAGCCTGTCCCAATATTTGAACTTGAGGTTAGTAGTCATTTAAAATACTGTCAAAATTCCAGGACACTGAAATACTGGGTCCAGATATCTTCCCAGCTCTCGTTTTTCAAAAACACCCCTCTTCCTCGCCCAACTAGAACATCAGCTATGAGACCTTCTTCCCATATTTATGCCAAACACACCCAACACTTCTTGATAAGAAAAAAGGTGGACACCTGATACATGAACCAGAACAGTCTGATCATATTTCTCTTGAGAATTTGAACTGAGAGACATAGGCTGGGTGTCAGGGGTTGGTGGTGCCTAGAGTTGCAAGGTCCTGTTGAAGGAGAGACCATGACAGCAATTGAGGCCATGCACGTGAGACCATGTAGAGAGAGCCTGTCTGCAGGGAGGGGCTGGAGGAGGCAGGGGAAACAGAAAAACGTAGGTGACAGACTGTGCAGCCCCAGAGGAAAGCTGTGTAGTTTCTGAAGACTTTTCAGTTTCCAAGTCTATTTCCCCATGGGGCTCGACTGTCCTTCCTCTCTTAAACTCCATGAGGAGGTGCTGCGTAATACATCCTCTTTTCCCGGAAGTACCCAGGGTGAGTCTCTGTCTCTTGCAACCGGATGAGCCCTAAGGCAGAGTGAAGCTGTCCTCCTTCAGAAACTCTACATGACCAACTCCATTCACAGCAAGGGGGTATTTGATGACAGCTTTGAAATACTTCCACTCAAGATTTGTGGATTCGTTCTTCTGAGGCTACTGACATTTAAAACTGGCCGTTAATTACAGTATCAGATTAGATATATACGGCCTTAGAGAAAAGCAGACCATCATATTTTGTAATTCAACTCCTTTCTAGAGAATGAGTTGTAAAATTTATGAGTCATTTAACATTCGCCCTACTCTTTTCAATGTGAAGATGCTCGTTTCCTTGATGGAGAAGAATGGTACCAGATGAATGCTTTTGCCTTCTTCCTGACGTCTGTTAACATTTACCATCTTTCCTAAGCCATAGGCCTGTTCTTTTCATGGTGATTTTCTCCTTCTAAATGTTGCTGCACAAGCTCTGGTGTCTTTAGCACTTTTGTCAAGCCTCAGTTTATTTGGGACCCAGCAAAGGACTATGACTGATATGAAGCCAATTCATTTACCTTTTAACCTAAGGGATAAGGTAAGAGTAAAATGATTTTGAAAGGATACGGAAAATAGGGCAACAAGAAAATATCTGATGAAAACAATTGTGGTAAATAGATGAGTTAAGAATTCACCAAATATGTGGTGATGTATTATAGAAATGTACACTTGAAACCTATGTAATTTTACTAACCAATGTCACCCCCAATACATTTAATTTTTTTAAAAAGAGAAAATTGACCTTGTGAGAAAAATATCTGGCTGGGTTGTGAAAAATGTCCTGAGAGCCAAATGGAATAGCTTGAAATTTCCTATGTTGTTATTTGGCTTTTCTTGGCATCTCTGCAAATATGGCCTTTCACAGCCAAGGTGTATGCTGTTTTAAGTCACAATTAGGATGCTTCCCAGCTCGTCCTGGTGGACACAGACCACTCTCTCTCTACCTCTCTTGTTAATGAACAATAGCATAGCAAGAGCAGTAAATGTGATGGTTACAAACAGGCTCTGAAGACAAACTGCCTAGTTTGGGGTTCTAACTCTCCCACTTAATAGCTGTGTGTTGCAAGTTACTTAACCTGTCTGGGCCTCAGTGTTTTAATATGTAGAATGGGATAATACTAGCACCTACCTCACAGGGATGATGTGACATGTAGTGAGTCTTGGTGGACTGTGTGTGCTCAGTAAAGTCAGCTGGTGGTGTTAGGATTGTTATTAATATTGTTTGAGCAAGTCACGAGGCATAAGGCTTGGCAGCACGAGGTTTAGTAGAAAGTTGAGTCATAACCCTCCCGCAAGGAGCTTACTATTTCTACTCCATGGCCTAAGTGTGGGGTTCGGAGCAAGGCCATGAAGTCAGGCTTTATACTTCCTACTAGCCTCCTCCTTGCTTATCTGAAGCTGGGGATAATAATAGGTCCAACCACATCATTAGTGCTCGAACCTCGTTACATATACAGAACAGAGCAGGCTTACGTCCCAAATGAATACATATTGTCATTAAGAAAATGCTATCAGGATTTTGAAAATGAGGAATGCTGCCTCAGTGGCCCCAAAGTAACCGGCAATAGACAGAAACACAGCAGAAAGCAGACCCAGTCCACTTGTCTGTGATCTGTACAGGCTCCTACACAACACTGTCCTCCAAAGCACCACCTGGGGAAGGAAGTAGGACAAGCAACACATTTTTGTCTTTTTCTGTCTTTTGCTTGCATTAGATTTTGTCTTTGGCTTTACCGGTATTGTCTAAGTATGGTTTTCTTTGTAGACTTCCTGCTTGGGGCTCATGATACTTTTTAAATCTGTGGTTTAATATTTTTCAAAAATTTTGGAAAATTCTCAGTCATTGCCTCTTTATACCTTTATTCTGCCCATTCTCTCTGTCCTGCTCTCTGTCTCTCTCCTTTTAGGATTACAATTACATATGTATTAGCTGTTTTCACCTGTCCAATGTGTCTCTTACACTCTTTGGTGTATTTTTCCTTTTTTTTTACCTCTCCATGATTCAAACTAGAAATTTTCTTCTGACTTATCTGATTTTCAACTGTGTCTAATCTGTTATTAAACCCCCTGAATTCATTGAATTCTCAGTATCAGTTATTGTTTTCAATTTCAGAATTTCCCTTTTTTTAAAAATTGTATTTTCCTTTCCTGTTCTCTGCCAAAATTCTGTCTTGCCTTTTAATTTCTTAAATGTGTTTGCATAATTACAAAAATTCTGTTGAATAACTCCAATATCTATATCCCCTAGAAGTCTGTTTCTAGTATCCTGTTTTTCTTTAAGTCTCATCTTATGTGCTTGCTACTTTTTAATTGATTGCCAGGCTTTGATATAAAACATTCAGAGATAACCTGTGGCCGTAGGTGATGTTATCTTCCTCCAGAGAGGATTTGTTTTGCCTCTGGCGAGCAGCCGGGCTAGAGCAGTAGCAGACACAGATCACCTAATCCGTCAAGCCCTGGTCTTGGTGAGGGCTAGTCTGTATCCAGCAGACTCTCTTACTCCTCATGGTTACCCCTCAGGACTCTAAATGAACACCTGGGGAGTGTACCAGGCCCCAACCTCCTTGGCAAGCTCTGGACTTTAATCTTTCTTCCCCCGACCCCTGCGTCTGTGGAAAGCTTTGCTCAGGATCCTACCTATCAGCTCCCACTTTTAGAACTGGCAGTTGCTTGAGGAAGAAAAACAGTACAATTTTAGGTTTACTTCTTTGGGCTCCCCTGTGTTCCCATATCTGGACCCCACGAACCCAGTTCCTTACCATCTCGATAGCTTTTCTAGTTCTCAAAGAGAGGGTTACTTCAAAACATCCTCGTGCACTATTGCTAGAGGCAGAATGCTTGCCTATGTTTTTGTTCCATATCTGATGACTTTACTAGTCGGATTTCAAGCAGCGTGCAGATTTCTATAAAAACAACTGAGAGTTCCAAACAGCTTGCAAAACAAACTTTTAGTGGGAAAAATGGCTTTTAAAGACATGACTGGGTCAATGGGAAAGGTTGGAAATGCCTCTAAAGATCCAAATCTTCACCACAGATGGGGAGGCCAAGAGTCTTTCCTGTTATAAATCACATCATCAATACCTTGAGGAGTCTTTTGTGTGACTCTTCAGTTTCCAGGATGTTATAATGCTAACGTCCTTGGAAGCCTTTTAGTTTTAGGCTTTCATCTCCTTTCTCCTAGTTCATCCTAGGGTTACTTTGGGTGAGTAAAAAAAGATTGATTCATTACCATAAAAAAGGCAACTGCATGGTGACAACAATCTGTTTTGTGGTTTTGTTTGTTCGTTTTTTTTAAGAAATTGGAACCAAATTAAATGACTACAAGGGGTGAAGCTGGCTTCTATCACAACTTGAAAGGTTGGGTAGGACTTAGATGTAATACGGTACAAAACACCTAAGAGTTATACAATAGATATCTGTTAAATTATTTATTGAAAAAAATTAATCTGTCTTCTAGACTATAAAGAAATTTGAGCTGATTGCACCAAGAACTGACATGAGCTGAGAGGGCATCTCTTGCCTGGCAGGGAGCATTTGGTACGGCTCCTAGAAACTGAACCTGGATATCAAATCCGGTCATGGCTTTCTTTTCCTTCTTTTGAGTTGGTATGTGTCACTTTCATCTTTATTTCATTAAAAATAATAAACTCTTTATGTCTCTAGTCCAGTTAAGCTTCTTCTCTGGAAGCTCACATTGGCTAGTCCGCTGGCAGAGTCCATACCTGTTGTTGAAAGACAGGTGCCTCTGCTTTCCTACCCCAGATGCTGTAGGAGATAGAGGTAGAGACACTCCATAGCTTTATACTCAGATGTGGCCATAAGAGCGGGCAGAGGAGTGGCTCAGGAAGAAACAAAGTTTATGATGCTCACAGGTGCTAGAGACAGGAGGAAGACCATGCAGGGCCACATGGAAAACACCAGAGTGAGCAGGAGGCAGAAGACAGGAGTGTGTGTGTGTGTGCATGTATGTGTGTATGGGCGGGAGGGTTAGAGCACACACTTAGGTTTCCCTGCAAAAGGCAAGGCAGGGCAGGTAAACAGTTTAGGATGGCTAGTTTGAATAATTTCTTTTGGCTTTGGCCTATAGGGGTGGTCCCTAGTTGCCTGGTACCTGGCCCTGGGATGAGAAAAGCAGAGGAATATTGTCTCTGAGATGCACAGGCCAGATAGAAGATGTATGCCTCTGGATTGGTTAGTTTGCATTTCAAAGTCAGGCCCCAGGCTAGGCCCTTCACTCTAAGAATTTGCTAGCCCTGGGAAGGGCCATCTCTCTCCAGCCAGAATGTTTTGTTATGATGTCAAAACATCAGAATATACAGAAAATTATATATATACAATGCATTAATATTCCTATATAATAGATGTAGAAACTGAGGCTCAGAGAGATTCAGTCAGAGCTCTACTTGTGTTTATCAATGGGATTAAATTTGAAATCTGACTGACCCTAAATCTTATCCTGCATTAATTTTTCCTTAAGTAAAGTTCTTCCAAATCATTCTGTATTCCTAGACATGCATTTAGAAAAATGAGATAACCTACAAAGTGATTTGATTTCCTAATTAGTTTGCAGATTAATTTCCATTAACGTGCACATTTACTGGAGTCAAAGACACCGTAATTAAAAGCATTAATCTACCAATATCCTCCAACTGTTCAATTTCAATGCATTTTACATTTCAGGTTATTTGCACTGGGAAGTAAGGCCTTGCTCATTCAATAAACCACATAGCTTAAGCTGTGTATAGTGGGGTGTTTTGTTTTTCTACATAGGACAAAACAAGTAAATGTAGTCTTAAGTGATTTAAGTACAATCAGGAACTTTCCAACAAGGAGTTGTGAGGTCTTGGAATTGTATTTTGCATCTTCATTTAAGAAAAGACTATTCTTTAGTCTGAACTGTTACAAAGAACGTGAATTAAATATATATAGGAATTTAGTGATTTTTCTGGAGAACAGAACTCAATGTTAGAAGTGGAAGAAAAAAAAAAAACCTTGATAAAAATACTAAAACAAACAACTAAGTTACAGCTTTTAGATCAAGACTAAATGTTAATAGCTGGGAGACTGTCTTTTTATCTTTCTTTTTTTTTAAGAT
>NW_017732242.1:259321-278391 GCF_001890085.2 Hipposideros armiger | reverse complement strand
AGAGGGCAGTGTCACTGGCCCTCATATGTGGGATCCGAACCGGGGCCCTCTGGCATCCCAAGCCAGTTCTTAACCAACACGCCACTCGGCCAGCCCTTTTTATCTTTTTATTTATTGAATTTATTTTAGTCCTGCTTCTTTCCACAATGAATTTGAGAAAAACCTCAAGAAATGACACTATAAAATAAAGGTAATAAAACTGTGTCTTCCTATTCACAACAGTTCTGACACCAAATGTGTGGGTTTTCTATACCAAGAGTTTCTCCAATGCTCTGTGGACACCAGTTGGGAGTCCTACAATTTGACACCAAATGCTCAAAGTTAGTGTAGACCCTACATGTTAGGGGCTCAGTCCCTCAAGGCTGCCCACTTCAGATGCCAGTCACAAGTCCAAGTTGTCCCATGTACTTCTGACTGACCAGCTATAAATCAGAGGTTCCCACAAGTTTATCATAAGGAACACAACTCAGGAACAGCCAAATAGAAGAGATGCACCAGGCACCATAGGGCAAGGGGTGAGGCGCTTTCATGCCCTCTTCAGACTGCTACCCTCCTGGCAGATAGATGTGTTCACCTGTCCAGAATCTCTCTGAATCCAGGGTTTTAGGGATTTTCTGGAGGCTTCATTACACAGGCACGATTGATTAAATCATCAACCACTGGTGAATGAACTCAATGGCCAGCCTTTCTCTTCTCCTCTGAGATCTCAGGGTGGGGCTGAAAGCTCCAGCCCTCTAATCACATGGTTGCTTCTCTGACAACCAGCCCCCATCCAGAAGCTGTCTATCTAAGGCCCCAGGTAGAGGCACCTCATTAGCTTCAACTCAGGTAGGGTTGAAAGGGGCTTCCTAGGAATAACAAAAGACGCTCCTCGAAGCTTTATCATACTTGAAATTGTACCGGTTTTAGGAACTCTGTGCCAGGAACCAGGACAAAGACCAAATATATATTTCTTATAATGGTACAACAATTCTGTAATAAAACAGAGAAAAATCAGGACCAGTGAAAGCAGGAAAAGCGCCCACATGCTAACCCACCCGAAGAGTTAAAGTAGCTCTTGGGGCAGAATTTAACTTTGAGCTTCCTGGTAGATGCTATAAACAAACAAACAAACAAACAAACAAACAAACAAATAAACAAACAAATGAAATACACACACAAGTGTATATTAATTTTTTGTGTGTGTTCTTTCAATTTTATGTAAGAATTTTAATGATTGTCCATAATTTTAAGTAAACGTTCAGCACACCACCATATAAAATTTAAATTATTGGGAAAAATTAATGGCAAAATGCATATACTCTTCCTTTTAAAAACACACTTTAATAGACTTTATTTTTTACATCAATTTTAGGTTCACAGAAAAATTAAGTGGATGTTATAGATATTTCCTATATACTCCCTGCCCCAATTTATGTATAGCCTCCCCAATTATCAGCATCCCCCAGTAGAGTGGTACATTTCTTACAATCCATGAACAATCGATTGATACATGATAATTAACCCAAAGTCCATAATTTACATTGGGGCTCACTCTTGGTGTTGTACCTTCTAAGCATTTTGACAATGTATAATGACATGTATCCATCATTACAGTATGATTCAAAATAGTTCCACTGTCCTAAAAATCCCCTGTGTTCTGTCCTTTCACCCTTCTCTCTTGGTAACCCCTGGAAACCACTGATCTTTTTACTGTCTCCATAGTTTTCTGGCAGCCACCTTTGAAAAATGAACTTAATATAGTAAGCTTTCATCAGAATATAGAAGACATAACATTTTCTCAGAAGAGACACATTTTTTGGGGGGGCCCTAAATGCTGTAAGAAACTAGTTACTTTATGGGGTCAAGAAAGATACATCAGATAACATCTACAGCAGATCTTATTTAACTAGATTTTGTAATAAACTCATAAAAGCTGAAAGTCCAACTCAGTAACAGAAGACTCTTCCAGGTTCTAAGTTGAGTTCCAAGAAGCTAACTTCATCCAAGGTTTATATTGGGGAAACCCAGAGGAGGTGATGGCTTGCACAGCCCCTACCTAGACTGGCTTCCATAAATATGGTCTACAAGGATTTTCATAGGTATGGAAGTTTTGCCTAAAGAACTGGTCTCCTGCGTTGTTTGAGAGCACATTCATGTTTTAGAGACCAGAAGAGTAGGTTGATAATTTATTATGAAAGGTGAAAAGTCTTAACTGGTACTTCACCCATGTAGCAGTGGAAGACAAGACTATTTTAGGCAACTTTGAATTTGCTTAAATACTTTGATAAAGCTTAATTGAGATTGGAGATTCACAAGTCAGGGCTGGTGTAGGCATGAGAAATGTTCATGGAAGTGTTGTCAGTAGCCTGCCTTAGTAGAGAAGCATTTCATTCCCAGCAGTAAAACTTTACTTTGAGGAGGCAATCCATCTGTGCTGAGCACTTACTATTAATACATTTACCGTGCGCTAGACTAGGCACTTTATATATTTACCTAATTTAATTGGGGGAGTTATATGTTAAGAATTCCCAATAAATATATTGACTTGCCATTTGATGAAAATCATTAAGTGAATTTTGAAGAATGATTTTCAAAGATATTTTTAAGTGATGTCATAATTAATGTTAAGCTTTCTGTCTGGCAATAATTAAATACTAAGTTCACTGGTTTCTTGAGGCCGTGGCAAAGACGATGACAATAAAAAGTTGTCATTTTCTTCTTTGGCGCACTGGAAAATACATTTTGCAGTTTCTCTTGCAGTCCAGGAGAAGCCATGAGATTAGGTAGTAGCCAGTGGAATGCCACAAATCCGAGGTCTGGTTGCTTGTCCCCTTGTCCAGTTCTCTCCCTTGTCCAGTTGCTATGTGAGGAGAACTCCAGGAAGACAGAACCACAGGGTGGAAGGAGCCCAGATCCCTGAATGACCACTGGTAAAGGATCACTTAGGAGTGCTGTCCAACGTGCATTAAGCTTTGCACTATGGAAAGCAATTTGTATTGTGTTAAGCCAAAGACATTGGGGGTGATGTGGTAAAACATGTGGCTAGGGTTACCACTCTCGGTTTTGTGATATTAAAAACTTGTTGTCAGAGTAGAAGAATCTTTCTATCTTTATACATAAAAACGTGAATAAAATTTCTTTAAAATTTGTCTCAGATCAGTAAGATACAATTCTAAAAGGGCTGAAAGTTAGGAGACTTTAAAACATAACTCAATTTTATAACTCTTGATACTACATTCTAATCGGTTGGTCAGCCATTGGTGCCTATTTCAGCTCTTCCAGTGATACTAAAATAGAATCAGTTCCATCAAATAAAGTCTTCCATTGTCTTTAGCAGAACTATTTGAAGACAGATGAGAAATAACAGTAATAGTTGTGCCTGAAGCGCGTTGGTTTCTCATCTGTACTCTAAGAGACCAAAAGACCAAGGCCTTCAGTTTGTACAGAGAAAGTCAGCATAAAGCTTGATGATCAGTCTTTTAAGCTGATGGTTTTTAAATTATATTTTAACTTTTTCATATAGGTGTGTATATATTTAAATTATCATTTTTTTGTAACTATCTTAATATTCTTATTTTTCAAATACATTTTAAAATTACTATTTGGCTATTCTAGTTACATATCATTTTAATGAGAACTTTACCTCTTGCTTTCAAAAATCATATTTTTTCTTATCTAATTGCATCAGATATTTGTAGATTATCATAAAAGTAATGATATGGGCCTATTCACCTCATTCTTGACATTAATAAGAATTCTCCCAGTGATTACATTATACATTATTTTGGGTTTTAGTTTGAGATATAGCTCTTCCTATTTTATGACTAGTTTGTTGGTTTGTTTTTAAATCAGGAATCAATAGTGCTGATCATAGAGTCTGCAGCAACCTCAGGTCTTCTCAGGTTTGAGGAAACATTCAGAACATTCAGGTTCCGATACTGTAATGGCTACATTTGGCACCCATTTGCTCAAAAAGATATAGGACAGGGACAGGGCTTGCCTGCATAGTAGCAGTAAGCGCTCCTCTTCAATGGAACTCCTCACACAGCATATGTAACAGCTCAGGTGCAGGACGGGAAACACTACACACAGGTGTGAAACTGCTCTCACTGAACAGCCTCATGCCCCCTGGAGCCAGCATCTCTTGAGACAGCACCACAGGCAGAGGGTCCAAGGTCTCTGCAAGGGACTAGTCACAAGAGTCACTGAGCTCAGGTTGGGCCAATGCTATGGTTTGCTGCCAGGTATTTTTGGTGCTCTCTGTCTAAATGCAGTTTACCAATTTGGGGTCCATTTTTACCAGCAACATAGCAACATAGTTCACAAACCACCTTATCAGGTTGCCGGGGGAACAGAGCAAGAAAGTTAACATAGGTCACATTCTCCTGCAGAAGGGGAAGGGGTTTTGTTAACCCTTTACCCACATAAAGGTTTTCTGTCAACTTGATTGTAATGGATTATTCTAATATAGTCCTAGGTTATACTTGTTAATGATTTATTTAGAACTTTTGCATTGATATTCGTATCTGAGATGAGTTGTGTATGTGTGCATATGTTGCACATATGAGAAGGCTATTTTTTTCAGGTTTAGATATCAAGGAGTTCTTAGGAATCATTTGTAAACATTTCTTTTTTGATATTTTGGAAGAGTTTAAATAGTATTGGAATTATCTATTCTTTGAAGGAATGATATGCTCTGGTTGAGGTATAGCTATAGCTGCTGTTTGTAGGCTGAAAAGTTTATAACACTCATTATGCTATTTTGTAAAATCATTAACTATGATTAATAGAAAGGCACAAAAGATATCCAGATAAAGTGAATATGGTAAAAAATGAAATGTTGCTGATTTCTTGTTGCTTTTAGTAAGGTATCTTAAACTCTTTCGCTGTGACGTTCGACTATAGTCAAATATTTCCATGCCTCTGACTGCAGCGTTCGACTTTACCCCACAAGCTCATTAAGAAAGACATGAGTGCAGGCAAGAACTGGCTGCTTTGCAAGCAGAAATGGAAGAAAATGAGAAAGTCCAGAAACCTTGGACTCCCCAGGATTGAAAAAGACAAATGCTTTGATGCCCCCAACATTAATATAGATAAAGGGATCCAAGCCTTGTGGCAAGGATCAGAGTAAGGGTGTTGCCCTCCCAAACAACCCTATTATCTCAGCTAGCCTCAAGGTGGCCTCCATTAAGATGAAAGAGGAAGGTGTGGGTACATGGAAGCAAAGAAATAAAGCAGGCTTACCAAGGAGGACTAGAAAAGACTTTGGGTATGGTTATCTGCACAAAGAACTGACTGGAAGCAATTAGATCCAAAGCCTATTATGGTTTTAAGGAAATCTTGTAGCCACAGAAACCATGAGTCTGGCCTGAAAATGTCTGTCTCTGTTCGCTCGGTAAAGCAATACTCAGAACTTTAAATTCGTAACAGGAGAAAAAGAACTATAAATGATATAAAGCCCCCAAGGAAGTCATATGCTCCAGCAGTCATTTCTGATGTGGCTATGCAAGATTAATGGACATAGTAGTAGAAGCGGGATGACCTGATTACCTAACCAAGGCACTTCCAGAGCAGGGACACTCCATAACTCTTGCTTAGCTGCGAGTCAAATTTGCTGCGAATGAGCAGTGATGTGTTCCTCATCCTTCTTTTATTTAATAGGAGTGTTAAAAGCAGTAATCCTGTCCCTGGGCCACCATGGCATATGGGATAGGGGAGCAACAGCTTGCTCAACGGTTAGCATGACAAGATCAACAAAATTGGGTAGAGAAAACACATCTCTCCCCACTGCCTACACAACACCCCCACCCCACACCCTCATTTCATTCAGTCTCTGCTGAAGTGTCCCTGCCCAGAGATGACCAAATCGTTCCACCTAAAATCATATCCCATCACTTTTTATCACTTTACTCTTCCTTTGCCCCCCTTTACCCCTTTCTCCTGTCTTCATAGCACACAGTCTTGCTCCCCCACAGAGGCAATGTCAACTCTTTCAGGGCACAACTCTGTTTTGTTCCCAACTGAAGTGGTCAATACCTGGTAGGCTCTTGATAAATATTTGTAAGTTAAAAAAAACCAAACGACTAAATAATTAAGAACTTCTAATGCCCTTGTGTTTGAAGTTGTGTGTGTTTAGTTCTATTTGTCATTTATGTGTATCACATTGTGACCAGTGAAAATTATTTGTGTGTTTGAAAATTGGGATTACTACTTGCAACGTGGCATGACCTGGTAGGAAACCTAACCAAAAGGTTGTTCTACCGGAAAAGTACAGATACTGCTAAAAGCAAGTTGTTTTGACCTGGTTCTTTCTTGTTTGTTTTTAAGCCTGAAATAGTGAAATGTCACTGCCAGGGAACTCCACTTCTTTTCTGGAATGATCACTGGTGGTCAAAACTACAGCATACTAACCAGGTTAGACATTGGAATTTCTTCAGAATCTCCTCATTCCATGATCCCACAAAAACTGAAATAATTAGCAACAGCTCACTCAAGGGAGAAGCTAAAGTTCACCAGGTAGAATTCAATCCAATCTCATCCAATCTATTTAATATTGCTGATGTTAAGCCTTATGCCAGACATTGTGCTGGGCACGAGGGATAAAATGACAATTGCCCTTGCCCTCCTACTGGTTAGATTAAGTATCTCACAGGAACCCAGACTGGTAGAGAAGTGATTACAACACAGTGTATCAAGAGTTACTCCAGGGGACGCACAGAGTTGTAGAAGCACATACCATAGGAGGTTCAGCCAAGCAAAGAATCAAAAAGCTTTCTGGGTAACTGTCAGCTAGGCTTGGACCAAAGGGTAAGTGGAGAGTGTCCAAATGAAGAACGAAGATGAATGGAGTGTTTTCTAGGCCAAAGAAAATATATGGAAAAAATAAAAGAGGCGTGTAGATGGGGCATTGCCCTTTTGCTGCAGATAGTCGTCCTGTTTTCACCCACCACTTTTCTTCCATTTCTTCCACCTCATTTTTAGCCAATAGGTTAGCCCCTTTTCCCCACGCATCCAATGCTCTGGTGGGGCTTGTTTGCAAACCCAACCCAGGAACCAATAAACCAAGAAAATGGCTAAGGAGTAGCCACTGGAGCCTGGAACCAGGCCCACATTACACTTACAAAAATTTCATTTTCTGCAGAAAAAATATTTTGACTTCTACATTTTTTGGACTTCATTAGAAAGATCTGAAATGGATGACACCAAGCTGTTTGCCTAAAATAATGTCCCAAGCCTGAATTGGCATGGATATTTCCTGAGATAAAAACAGAAACTTGTTTTGCTAACAGAAAACAACTTGGAAATCAAAGAGCCATTTAAGTTGAAACCATTATTTTTCTTTTTCTCACAGAAAATTCCTGTTTTTATACACACTAAGAGATCAAGATAGTGAGGTCACTGCCACAGAACTTTCCATTAAAAATTTGAAGTTGAAAACCTCAAAAAGACAATAAAAATGGGGGAAAGTTTGTAATGCAACGAACTTATTCAATAAACATTTATGAGCATTTACTATGCACCAGGCACTGTTCTAGGCACTGAACAGAGAAACTTGCCCTCGTAGAGTTCGTGTTTTAGCAGAAAGAAGACATACAAAGACGAAATAAGCAAATTATATAGGAAACTAGAAGGTTAGCTGTATGGGGTAAAAAACAAAGTAGAACAGGCAGAGGGCATCAGGAGGGGGCAGGCTGCAATTTTAATCTACTCAGAGAGGTGAGGTGGCATTTGAGCAAAGACTGAAGGAAGTGTTTCCTTCAGAGTGTGAGCCATGCAGATGTCTAGGTCCAGGCAGAAGTAACAGTTGGTCAGTGGCCCTAAGGTAGGGAGGGGTATGCCAGGAGTGTGCAAGAAAGGCAAGGAGGTGATGGGTTAGGGAAAGAAAGAGAATAGGCGATTGGGCCTGAGAGGTATAGGAGATGGCAGAGCATTGCCCTTGGGTGTCTTTCGGGGTAAGGTTTGGAAAGAGGGGTGACTCGATTGGACGGATGTTTTAAACGTGCATATTAGGATAATCACTGCGTGTTCTCATATGAACACAGTGCTTTAGCCCAATACGTTTTACTCTGCCACAGCAGAGCAATGATGGATTAAAATGGTTTCTAAAGCATCTCCGCGGGATCAGGCCACACAAGACTGCTAAGTAGTTACAGCCCTCCCTCTCCCGTGGGCACATGCTCTGAGTTGAGCTGGCAGAGCTAGGAAACACTCGGCACGTTTTCTTCTTCAAAACTCGATTGGAGAGCCAAACATTTCTTTCGGTTGGTTGCAAAATAAAAAATAGGCCTTTGCCAACTCTGCGGGAGAAGCAAACTCCCGGAGTTTGCCTTTGCTGATTTGTCCAAGTCGTGCTGTGGTTTCACTAAATGGCAGACGCCGCTCCACTCCAGCCCCATAAACCTTTCTAGTCTTGGGCTTCTCAGCCCTCCCGTGAAAGCTCCCGCTCACCCCTGCGGTCACCACCTGTTAGGGCGGAACTGGCGGAGCGCGCACCTACGCCCCGGGCCCCTTTCCTCCCTGCTTACCCTTTCCTGCTGAGCACCCTGCTTTCCTCGCCCAGGCCGGGCTTGCAACGTTCCTCCCAGCCTGGCGCTCGCCCGGCTTGGCCGGCCCCCAACAGACGCTGCCTTACCCGCAGCGCCCCCGCCCGCGAGCTTCCCGCCGAGGGGCCAGGCGCCCTCACCCCTCGCCCGGGCCGGGGGCCGGGAGGGCGGCGAGTGGAGCGCACGCGCGCCCCCCGCCCCTCCCTGCAGGCGGCGCGACTCCCCCTGCAGTACCTCCCTCGCCGGGAGGGAGCCGGAGGGGCTCCCGGAGCCGTGCAGCAGACCTGCTCCCGTTGCGCGCCGCGCGGCTCTCCTCCGAGGGTGGCAGCAGCAGCCGCGGCCACCGCAGCTCCCTGGGGGAGCCGAGGAGGCGAGCGCGCCTCTCCTTCGCTCCCGGCACCCCAGCCTGGTCCCCGCGCGCAGCCGCACCGCCCCCCGGGCCTCGCCTCCGGACATGGATCTGCTCCTGGCGCTGGTGCTGGGGTCCTCGCTCTACCTGCCGGCGGCCGCTGAGTTCGACGGGAGGTGAGTTGTCCCCGGGGCGCTCTCTCCTTTTTTTCCCACGCGCATCTCCCACAGTCCTGGGGTCCCCTATCCCGGCGCGGTGGAGCGATCACAGAGGCGTCTGTGTACAGAAGCCGGGGCACAGCATCGCCTCGGCAGGAGGACAGCCGTCGAGCCCCTCTCCCCACCCGCGGCTGTCCGAGGCCGAGCCCGGAGACGCAGCCGCGGCGCCCAGCTCCGGGTCTAGGGCTGGGAGAGAAGGGGGTCTCGATCCCAGCATCTCGGTTCTGAGGGTGCGGGTCGGCCGCTAAGAGGAGGTGACGCGCGGACATCCCTTGGCCGGGAAACTCTCGCTCATCATTTAGACGGCTCATCAGTGGGGAAACTTCCTGGTGGCAGTGGCCATATCCGGGCTTGGTGCTGTCAGGGCCGCTCACACCAAGTGTGACTACCGGGGACTACCTGTTTGCCTCCCCACTTGGTTTTCTTGAGGGAGGAGGACTCAAAATAAGAACTCCGTGCGCACACACACACACACACACACACACCCCACCCCACCCCCCGAAACCTGGGGCGAGCCTGACTGCGGCGTGCTCTGACAGGTTTCAACAACTAGGCTCCGTCTCCGCTGTCACTCAGCGTGTCCTCCAGCCGCGGCGCGCGGCGCCCTCTCCCCAGCCGCCAGGGGTGGGGTGGAGCGGGGCGGGGTGCTGGTGGTGGTGGTGGTGGTGGTGGTTGATGGTGATGGTGGCGGTGGTGGCGGTGATGGTGGTGGTGGTGGTGGTGGTGGTTGTTAGTGGTGGTGGGTGTGTCACCCTCTCCCCAGCCGCCGGGGATGTGTGTGTCGGGTGCTCGGTTACCCCACCGCGGAGCAATTACAGACTAGACTCTCCCTGAGTGCAGATCGCTGCCGCTCGCGCGAGCAGCCACGACAAATTTCACTTGGGTCACACCGCTGTCCAGTCTCTCTCTTTAGGCGACCCCCACCCGTCAGTTATCTCCCTCGCAGCCCGAAAGACTGCCGCACCTGTCTAACTTGCAATCTTGGAACGAATCAATTCCACGATTGATTGGCTTTCTTGTACCTGGAGGGGAACGGAAGGGAACCAGTGGCGCGCAACCGCTTGTTTACCACCTGGTCGGACGAAATAGAAAGTTCGGGGTTATTTTGTCCTTTGGGCTTGGGGGCATGAGGGGGAGATTAATGAAAGGGGAATTGAAAAGATTAATACAGTTTAAGAAAACTTGGGTAGTGGCCAGAGGCTATTTTATTTTTTTAAAAGCAGTTCTTTGCCCACATTCGGGTACGTTGTGCATTTCTTGCACGCACATTTTCAACAAGAAATACATCCCATGATTATGCATACGATTTTAATATAGCTTTAAAAAGATGTCTGAAACAGCCAGTTAAAATATTTATCTTGGGGGAGGGGGGAGTCATTTAGGTGTCTAAAGAGGGAAACGATTTACCAAATAAGGTGGCAAAGTGGAATCTGGTGGATAAATCGGTATCCTGAAATTGAATCCTTTCTTTAGTCCTTATTTACATTAGAGAAGAAGATAACATGAATTGTTGATGCAGCAAAGTTTCAAGCCACAAAGACACTTGAGATGTTAGCTGCACTTTAAGCTCTCCTTGGTTTTATTTAGACTTCTTTTTCTAGTACATTTTTTCTGGGCACTATTTCTGCCAAAAGTCATATCTCGAAAAGAGTTCTGTTTTATTTGATTTTAAGGAACCTCCCTTTTTTCTGCCTGGTCCCACATCTACCTTTTATATATGGCAGACATTTTTTTCTTTCTGCTTTGACATGTCTTAATACTTTTTAGTTTGTGATGAATTGGTGAAAGCTGGTCTTCCCACAGTAACAGGTGTGGGTCTTTGAGGAATCTGTTTTATTTCAAGCTTCAGAAACCACCCTGTGAGTGGCAGCCTTGAGAAGTCTTGGTTTTAGCTGGTGCTATTCCCATTTAAGAAAGGAGCTTCCCCTGCCTGTTTCCCCCTGCTCCTGTGTGTTGTGTGTGTGTGTGTGTGTGTGTGTGTGTGTGTGTGTGTTTAACTGTCTGAAAATTGAAGTTAGATCATAGCAGAACTATTTCCCTAAAGGTGTTTATTCTTAAATTTCTGCAGGCATGAAGGAGTTCATAGAAAATTGTTGGGTGTGATTTAAAATCTTTTTCTAAACTAATAACAAAGGAACTTATTTTTAATTTCAAAAGCACCTCTATTTATTTTGACTCTCTTTGTTTGATAGGTGGCCCAGGCAAATAGTGTCATCAGTTGGCCTCTGTCGTTATGGTGGGAGGATTGACTGCTGCTGGGGCTGGGCTCGTCGGTCCTGGGGACAGTGTCAGCGTGAGTATCATCACCCTGGGGACTTCAGCTCCCTAGGATGTGGGGCTCCCCACCCACATGCACAGCTTCCCTCTGCACATGGGAGGGCTCATTACAAGCAATGCTTGGTGGTGGTGTTCTGACATGGGAGTTTTCAGGTGCAGTTCCTGGCTCCTTATTCTGCCCTTTCCAACCTGAGCCACCTGTGTAGTAAGGGGTTGGTTTTGTTACACCCAGGATACTCCTTTCAGCATCTGTTCTCTGTACCTCCAGCTCCGGTTTTCTCACCAGGCTCACTCTTTTCTTTGTTTCAGGCTCTGAGATGAGGGTAAGATAATGAGTCTAGACTGTGTTTACACTAAATAAACCCTGAACCTTATAACACTTACAAAATTCTTACCATAGCTGTTTGTGTAAAGTGGCCTATTTGTAAAGATTATTTTTTTGAAGTGAGGTTGTATGGATTCTAAAGGGACCACCCAGCATAATCAACACTTCTGAAAAAAAAAAACAACATCATTTTTGGTTCTATAAATTATCGTGTAATAAGTGTCCAATCAGAACACTGATTTTTTTTTCATGATCACACATGGATATTTTTATGGGAAAAACAGAGATACATCACAAATATTTGGGAAATCTGTGTCCAGAATTTTATCTGGATCTCAAAATTGTATCTCACTCCCCCATACAAAAAAAAAATCCACAAAAGTCAAGTAAATTTCAGGGGCATCTTTAGTGTGCTAAGTTGGCAGGTCTGATGATGTGATGGGAATTAAGTTTGGTCGCATACATCCCAATGTTTTACTGCCAATGAGAATGGGGTTTAGAAGACTGGAGAAGGAAGCTTAAAGGGGGAGGAGCGTGCCTTAGAGATGTGTTGGTAGTGTGAGGAATCCAGTAAATTTAGGTTTGAAATGGTTAGGCGTTCCCTCAGCTATTTTAGTCTTTGAGAATTACAGGCTAGGTCCTGAACTTTCTGAAGGAGAGAGAGTGACAGTGGCAGGTTGACTCTGTAATTGCACATACAGGCTGACATCTCTGGTTAGGGATGGGAAGGTAATGGGGACTAATGTTTGTCTACCTGCAAGCCATGGGGCCCAGACTTTTTGCACAGTTGGGCCATTGCATTCCATTATAAAGGGAGAGGATGGTAACTCTAGTTTCCAGTAAGCAAAAGAACTAGGCGAAGCTGCTGGGTTAGTCTCCTCAACATTGTTTCTAAGGGCAGATGGTCAAAATGAAGAATGGTAGCTGATGGTAGCACAAGAATGGCAGTCTTGTGCCAGTTTTACCACAGTCAGAAGTAAGTTGCACAGCGGGAGGCCACAGGTGTGGCATTTGAAGCGAAATCAGGCTTTGACAATCAAAGAGTGAAGAGAGGACCCTTCTCTTTGACCCAACACATGCACCTTTCCCAAATAAAAAAAGGAGTCGTTTCTTGGCAGGAATGGAGACAGATTCCTCCTTCTTTGCTGCCTTAATTTGCAGGACACTCCCAAAGCGAAAGTTGAAGTGTTTTGGGGTGTGCACAGTGCCCCGGCCCCTCCCAGGACAAGGCTGTGCTGGCAGAATGCCCTGAGCCCAGCGGGGTGCCCCTCCCGTGAAGGCTAAGTGCCAGAGCAGTGGGCAGAGGCGGGGGTGTGCATGCGCACTCTGCCAGACGCGTGCAAAGAATTGAGGGCAGAAAACTCCCCTGTCTCTTAGAGGAAGAACCTCGAGGAGCTGTTCCGAGCTGTTCCGTGCCTCTTGGCCATGATCATTGGACCTTCTCGAGTACACCAGCTTGCCGATTCTGAACTTGTATGAGTATAAAGGCCTTGCAAAGTTTCAATGGCATTACAAAATTTAAACATCGAAGTGATTTCCGAGCATTTCACTTTGTGCTCAGTATCTTTCCCAGCAAATATAGGACACTTTTATTATTTTCTATAGCTTCGTTTTGTTTTGAAAAGATTGAAAGGGGTCCAATGGAGTGAGTATTTGATCATGTTTACCTTTTCCTTTTTGTTATTCCTCAAGAGCCGGAGGAAGCTGCAACATGGCATGAGTTAATTATGGAAATGACAATGTTATGAAAATGTGTAAGATGATCCTACACAAATCACACTTGATCTTAATTTAGATTTGGTGGAAGTTTAGGAGGTAGCATGATGGAGGGGAATGTGGACTCTGGAGCACGGACTGCCTGGGTTTAAACTAGTTCCACCTCTTATTAGCTGTGTGACCTTGAGCAAGTCATTCAATCTCTCTGCTTTATTTTCCTCAGCTCCAAAACAAATCTAAAATAGTACAGTACCTCATAGATATAACCATGTGAGGTTTAAATAACCTGTTATTTGTAAAACACTTGAAACTATTCCTGGCACAGAGTAAATACTACATATGTGCTTGGTGAAATGAAAGAAATGTAGAGGAATACTGCTATTGAAACAGTTGTGGGATGGGACTTAACCCGCGCTAGCAGATTCTTTGTTCTCTAAGCATGATATATGTATTTTGCGTTTACACTGCCAAAATGGTTCCCAGGTTCTGTGTGTTGTAATAAAACCAAATGCCTTTAAATTACAAGGGACCAGATGGATATTTCCTGTTAATATTGTAGATGGTAAGGTTGTAAAAACGAGTTCAAAGATAGATGTGTCCTTGTGTGTGTTTTATTTTTCCAGAATCTCAGATGGTCCAAATGCTGCTTGTCAGCTCAGAGCCGCTGCTGTCTTTGTTTTGCTATAAACAGGTAGAGGAATGCAAGGGTGAGAGGTCAGCTGAAAGTGGGAAGAACTGCACCAAAGAAGGCTTGTTAGGGACAAATGCAAAACTCCGGATGCGTTTTTTAAAGAAAGCCTTTGTGAACTTAAAACCTTTATCACTATATTTATTTGAGGAAAATGTCTTGCTGTTCTCAACAGTTACATCTGGTGATGGATTACCTATAAAAATTCCAAAGAGCTTCTGAGAAATTAAATGTGAAAAATGTTTTTGTCTTTCTGACCCTTAGACAAGCTCACCATTCTTTCCCGGCGAGGAGCCTTCTCCCTTCCTTAGCGAAAGTGCCCTGGTCCTCTTTTTCCTGAATGATTCACTTTGGCATTTTCCTTCAGCACAGCAAAGCCAAAGGAAGCCATTCCCACCTATACCTAGAACCTCCCACTGTATACCGTAGAAGATGTGTAAGCTGGGGAGGCCCTACCTTCATTATTCTGGGTATTGATCAGATCTTGTGCCCTAAATGCAGGGGCCCTGTGGCAAGTGTCTGTTGCATTTGATTGAGTATAGGAGAGACGTTTTGACTTGATATTCATGGAGTCCAATGTATGTATTTCTGCAAAACATGCTGCATTTCATTTTATCACTCACTACCCCCTTTTCATGGACTTGTTTGGAGAGGCTCAGCCTTGGCTCTTGGCTCACTGTCTAGCTACAAAGCCACATTCAGCCAGACTTCCCATCCTTCCCTTTGGGACTGAGGAAGGAAGGATCCGAGATGCTACCCAAACAGGCATAGGAGATGTCCTGCTGCTTCCTGCCCGTGCCACCCAACACTCCATCCCAGAATTCCGGCTGCCTGGGAAAGCACGACCTAGTCCAGAAATAGGCAGGTTGTGTTTTCATAGTTCTTTCAGAGGTCATACCCTTGCCTTCTTTCTGTCCTTTGGTTCTTTGTTTTGTATTCCTGACTCATAAACAGATCTTCGCATACTGAGAACTCAAAATTTGATTTTTTTAATTGTCTTTGGCTTTATCAATTATTGATGTGGTTCTTTATTGTAAAGTGAAATTGTCTTAATGTACTCATAACATACTGATAGTTACATATTTATAGCACCCAGCACCTTAATCACTCAGATTGTCACAAAATATTTGTTTCTTGCTCTGTAGTTATTCCTTAACTTTTCTATCATGTTAATGGCACACGTCATTTTAATTATTTTTTTTAATAATTTCTCTATTCCTACCAAATGGAGATACCTGTAATAAAGATTTCTCAGGCTTTGTATATTTTATTTTTAAAAGCTGTGTATGTATGCCTTGGAACCAATTCTCAACTAAAAAGCACTAGACAATTGGGGACACCTGAGTCCAGCCATAACTTTTATACCTGATTAGCTGTTTAACATTTCTCAGCTGCAGTTTTCTTATGTTACAAGCAGATTTCTAAGATTCCATGATGTAGAAAAGAGTATATAGGCTCTAGCTATGGTATTTCTATATAGTTGTCTTTCTGTTTTACTTGGAGATTTGGCTGTATATGTGGCTTTGACAATAGCGTTTCATTGAACGCACTTTATATAGAGGTGTGAAGAAAAACACAAAATACAACTAGTTCCAGGTTTCAACAAAGCTATTCAGTTTCTGAGTTCTTTGGCTGTCAGTGAGCGGTTTGTGGTTTCTGAAGGAAATTATATGAATTGGGTGGTTTTGCATCATTTTTACTTAACACCAGGCAAAATGCAGATGTTTTATGTTTCTCTGGAGATTTTGGAAAGATGTAAAACTATACCTAGAATTTCACTTTGCTTTATTAGCTTTAAACTTCCTCATTTCCTCCTACTCTTCCCTGAAGTTAGTAAAGACTACAACTATGCAATTGCTATGTAAAGTGAAATTTTGGATTCTTATCAACATTAGATAAACTCTGGTTAGTGCAAAATAGGGACTGAAAAATGGTAATTCATTCTGAAGCAATTTTGGAATTGTCAAATAATTTTAGTTGGATGATATTACTGGCTAATTGTGGACCACTGGACAGAATGATGAGCAAATTGTTGAATTAAATCTTTCTGTATTTCAAAAGAAAATGTGATTTTTCTTTTTAAGCAGAGAATTTTGATTTAAGTAAATGAAATGTTTAAGTTTCATGTTTCATTCCTTAGTTGTATCTGGATTCTGAAACTCAGCCCTGTAAATGGAACATGATTTATTAATTTTTGCTCTTTACACTGGCCATTGACTTCCTGCCCCTCATCACAGAATTATATAGATTACACATTTTTGGTTATTTAGATCTTGAACATTTTCTTTCAAATAAGAAATGCTGGCATTGGCTTTGAAGGCCATACATAGCGTTCCCTCTCAAAAAGGTTATTTCTAGTGAATGACTTTCTATTTGTAGTCAACAACTATGGCAACCTCCATTGAACATAAATCTACATTTTATAGATGAAGCTTTTTTATTCCTGTACAATCATATACACTCTAGGAATAACTGGGAGTTTCAAGGTGGGTTGTACTGTCTAACACCATGCTGAAGGCTGCCAGCTGGTCTGGGGGCAGCTTACAAGGGCTGAGCATGCTTCACGTTTATTAGCTTCCTCCTTTCATTTTGGGGTGAGAATGCAGAATCTGCCCTTTTTTAGAGGTAGGAATAAAAGCAAGATGGCGGACAATCTTATAACTATTTTCAGCACTAAATCTGAATCTCCAAATCCTTAGGAAATAAAGTTCTTGGTTTTGTTTTTGTTTTTTCAGTTCAGTAATTCCCGCTCCCCCACTACGGTTTTTCTGAAATATAATTGACATACAGCACCGTATAAGTTTAAGGTGTACAGCATGATTTGACTTACATATATTGTGAAGTGATTACCACAGTAAGTTTAGATAACAGCCATTATCTTATGCAGTAGATACAAAAGAAAAAAAATTTTTTTTCCTGTGATGAGAGGTCTTAGGATCTACTGCCTTAACTTTTCTATATACCATACAGCAGTGTTAACTAGTCATCATGTTGTACATTACATCTCTAGGATTTATTTATCCTATTGCTGGAAGTTTGTACCTTTTGACCACCTTTCTCCAATTCCCCCTGCACTTTCCACTCCCCAACTTCTCCTGCCTCTGGTAAGGAAGTGAAGTTTTTGATTAAGTTTATTTAACCACCACTTTCTATGGAGAGGTTATTTAAGCACACCATGTACTTTGGCTAACTTCAAGTGGCCTTGGAATGCAGATTCCAAATGAAAACCAGTGTTGAAGAAGTTTGACCTTTTTAAACAGGTAGTTTTTGAGTACATGTAGTCTTGGAAGTTAAGTTTCACAGAAAGTACTTCGTTCCTTCATTCTTTTCCCTCATTAGAACTGATCTTTAGATAGTACTATTAAGATCTAATTTCCTAAGATCCCCTCATGACGTTCATCTGGGCAGGTCTTAACCTTTAAGGATTAGAAATTTTAGTATTTCTCAAGCTGGGTGGTGAGGCCAATTAGAGCAAGTGCTGTAGTCACAAATCCAGCTGCTCAAGCTGCCTTCAATCCCACCACAGGGAGATGCTGCGTGAAGGTGCATGCGCAGTTACACGCTGGTACCTAGGATGCACTCTGGCCCCAGAAACAACACTGTGCTTGCTACTGGGAACTTTCTGGTGAGCTTTGAAAAATATAGGTGTGCTTCCCTCCCCGCCCCCTCTTCCATTATAGCAACTGCAGTGTACAGCATTTCTGTATGGTGCATTTTATCTGTAGAATTCATGTTATATGCATTTTGAGTCAGTTGAGTCACCCGCATGCTTTTCAAGTGATAATCCAGTGATGGTGAGTGATTCCGTGCAGCATCCTTCCGTGAGTAATGGAAGAGATTCATCACAGGGCTGGGCCTTCGTCATGGGGGAGACAAAAGGGAAGAAGGGAGGGGACCAGGGAGGGGACCTGATGGCCTCGTCCTCATCCTCCACCCACCACGCACAGGTACTTTCTCTCCTTTCCCACCAATTTTGTTCAGGCTTCAAAAATTTCCTTTTAAAATATTTGTTTTATAAGAAAAAAAACGCATTCATTTTCTCATGAAAACAATGAATATTGTCGTTTTTTTGTGCATCTTTCAGAAACATTTTACATATTTATGGGCAAATTCTTATATATCTCCTCCCCAACGTCTGTTATACAAATGAAAGCATACTATATATGTACCATTCTCTACCATGCTTCTTTATTTTTTAACTATACATCTTGAAAGGCTTTCTTTATCATCAGTACATGAAGAGCCCACTCACTTTTTTATGGTTTCATAGATTCCATTGTGTGACTAGACCATAATTTATTAACCAGTTTCTTATTGATGGACATTTATATTGATTCCAATCTTTTGCTAATACAAATAGTTCTGACATAAGCAACTTTGAACATACATGGAAAAAATACTGTCTTGCACATGTTTTAGTATTTCTGCAGGGTCACTCTTTCTATGTGGTCAAATGGCATACACATTTGTAATTTTGAACAATTGGCCAATGGTTTCTTACCTGGTAGTAAGTAGTCATGGGAAGACTAGGTTGCAATGCTGACTTATGGCTCTGGTTGCCTGACTCTGGGATGCTCTGGTCCCTACTCTTCCCCAAAACGCTTCTGACAAGTCAGTGAAGGATTCTCTATTCCCAATTTTCATCTGTTTCCTCTTGGACAGAGGCAACTGGCTGATATTGGGAGGATGGAATGAGGCTTATCCATTTGTCAGGGTTTTCACCCGACTTCCTGCCTATCAGTTGTCTATTTTTTATGGATGTGCAGTCCCTTTTACTTTTAAGAAAGATTCACACATTGTTTCAGAAATTGCTTAATTCATTGACCTTTTATTACTTTTATAGGTCAGCCATTATTCTTACGGTTATGGATATAGTGTTTTGCTTTTTTACTAGACCTGTAATCTATTGGAGAGGATTATGTAGAATTTTGATATCTGAATACAGTTTTTTGGGACATCTGCTTTTTTTTTT
>NW_017732242.1:248511-253851 GCF_001890085.2 Hipposideros armiger | reverse complement strand
TTAGTTGCACTGTCGTGGCTGCCTCCATGTCCTGAATCGATTCAACCTGTTTACCTTTCATGGTCATTTTGACTTTGGGGAAGAGCCAGATGTCGCACAGTGCCAGATTCGGTGAATAAGCTGGATGAGGACACACCATAATGTTTTCATTTGACAAAAATTGCTGTACCAGAAGCAATGTGTGACATGGAGTGTTGTCATGATGGAGGATGAAGTAAAGACACTCATGAAAGAGGAGTTCCAGAACTGCTTCAGAAAGTGGCAAGAACAATGAGATAAGTGTGTTTGAAGTGAGGGGGAGTATTTTGAGAGGGATTAATGGCAATGTGTCTTTTACTGTAATAACATTTTTTTAAATTTAAACATTCACCATATGTTTTGATCACACCTCCTATATACTTACTGTGGTAATAGATTCTACTGGATAAATTGTCCCATGTTCATATGATTACATACATATTTCATGGTGTTTCACATAGGTAATGGTGGTCTCAGTGTCCTTTGTCCCTTGGATTGAGTTTAAAATCATTGATGAATTAAAAGATTTATTGTATCTTAGTGTCTATGAATGGCCAAGAATTATGAAATTCCCATGTATAGTTTCTTTAAATAAGGCAGAGTTGTTTTTTTGAAACAATTAAGCTTAATTGTTTCAAAGAAACAATTAAATTAAGGGACGAAAGCATAAAATTATGAAGAAATAATTTGTAGATTTACTAAACATTCTGTCCTCTGATCCTGTGTTGAAGTCTGATGTATTCTACAGCCTTAGTACTTATAAAGTAGTGGACTGGAAGTTGGGTTCATCCAAATTCCTACTCAAAATGCTATTCATGGGATCTGTTGTCCTGGCTGTTGGTGTTATAAATGTACAAGGTTGAATAGTTGTCTATGAATAACATTTGCCAGGCTAATATCAACTTTTTTTGACCATGAGAAATATAGCATGAAATTTAAGATTGGAGTATGAAGAACTTTTTAGAGTTACTACTTTTTCTATCTGAAGATTAGGTTGAGAGGTTGAAGTACAGTGTCAGGAGGACCTTTCCCTTCCATTTATGTACCTGGCATTTATCACCTGGTAGGAGGTGCATGTGCCATGCTGTGCTCTGTGCTTAAGAGGCTGTGTGACCCCCCCGTCTGGGTCACATGGTAACTGCATCAGTCATCTTCGTTTGAAGCATTTTATCATTTCTTTTCAAAGTTTATGATTGGCCTAACATTTGGGCACTTTATAATCTTTAACAGTAAATTAAACTATACACCAGATGATAGGCATACGTTTGGATAATAGGTGGGCTCATTTCCTTAGGGTTTCTTATCCTGTATGTCCTTTAACTATGTCCAAAGCCCGGGATTGACTCCAGATCTGTAAACCTGTGTTTAGCAGGCAAGAAAGAGTAATCCCTGAATAGTTTAGTTCCTCTGGTTTATATTGGTTATAATTTCATAAAATCATCAGCGTGCTTATTNGAAATTGGAAACCATTTTTCCCCATCTCAAGATGTATTTTCTAATCTAATTCTTTAGATATAGAAATGAAGTTGTTTAGACACTTCTATACCTATGTGATATTATAGGTAAAAACTAAATTTTACAAATTGTATTTCTTTACCAGGATCTGCTTATAACATTTCTATGCTAAGGATGCATCCAAAGAGGCCATTTGCTGGCTTGATAATGAATGCACGTTAAGTCCAGATTCCACAGCCTTGCGCTCAAGGAGAGTCACTTTGGAATTGTATTTGGTTGCAAGCCACAATGACACAAAGAATAGTTCCCTAAATGGCTAAGATGACAATGTAGGGTTAATATTATGACTTCTTGCTCTGCCCTCTTTGTCATTCTCAAGATTATGGTCACAAAGTGGCCTCAGTAGTTCACCATGACCTCTATATTCCAGGCAAGAAGACAGACGAAGAATAATAGGATCTTTTTAAGTAGCATTGCCAATGTCCCAACCACTAACTTCTGTTCACATACAATTGTCCAGAATTGAGTCGCTTGGCCACTCACATCTACCAGGGAGGATAAGGAACTGGTAGTATCCATTGCGAACTCATGCTCCACTCAAAAACAAAACAAACAAACAACAAAAAAAGCCATTCTATATTAAAGAGGAAGGGAAAAGCAGATGTTGGTAAGGACCCAGCAGTGCCTACCATTTATGATCTGCCCTAGCCTGTCTTTTGATCTCATCTGTTACAAGCACTTCCCACGGCAGCTCCACTAAGAACACTTGGCACTGCCAGAGAGCCCCCTTCAACTGTCCTTCCCCCATTCTTTGCTCATATTCCCAGAGGCTGTGACTCCCATCCCCGTGTCTCTGCTTCTTACCTGTAAGGCACTGCTCATCACATTTCCTGCAGGAGGCCTTTCCAGCACTTGCAGTCAGTTATCATCTGCCACCCCCCACCTTCCTTCTTTCATTTCATCTCTCTCTCCTAGCCCTTGTTAGGTTTTGGCCTATATGGTTTCACCNAGTGGGGGGAGCCAGATAAGAAAAATAACTATGATAACACAGCATGATGTATGTATGCATGAATGTAAACCATATATAAGTAATTTATGGTAGGAGTGTGCTCAGAGGCTGATGAAAGCACTGAGGAGCGCTCCAAACTCAGAGTGAAGGGCTAACGCAACTCTTGGCGATGGTAATGTTTAAGCTGAATGTTGAAGCCTGTCTAGGTGTTAGTTTGGCAGACAAGGGGAAGAATGGCTTTCCATGTTAAAGTGTACAGATATTAGAGAGTGTGTTATTTCCTGAGAACTTCAGTTCGTAGGGGTATTTGTAGGTGTGATTGGAGATGAGGCTGGAATCAAATCATGAAATGTGGTTTTGAGTGACATACTAAGAGATGGATCTAGGATGATGGGCTAAGTAAAGAGGACGAGGCATTAGTGAGTGTAAGGAGGAGAATGGCATGGTGAAATCATGGGTGAGTGAGGGCCCCCTAATAGCATTTTAGGCCTGAGTTGGAGTCCACAGCACGGGAGGCAAGACGATCATTATGCTACTTATTTAACCAATCCCTTATTGATGGACATTTAGGTTGTTTCCAAATTTCTATTTAAGGTTCTTCATCAGATGAATTTGGAATAATTAGTAAATTAAGGTTTTCTTTAAAAAAAATGCAGTATGCCAAGCTGACAAATGTCTCACATACAAGTGGCTAAATGATTCCATTTTTTGAATAGTTAGCATACGGCTAGGTCATTACATATCAGTAACTCTTTTAAATAGAGATTTTGGTTGCTGAAAGAAGTAATGATGGCTACATTAAAATTGTCTAGCCTTTGTGATTTATTGCCCAGTAAACTGGCCCAAAATTAGAACATCATCTCCTCAGCTAAAACAAATACAATAATTTTTAACTAAAAGGAATAATGTGTTTTATTATATCCTAATGAATTCTTACACTATGACATCAGATGTCTTAGAAATTTTCTTTTTTTGAGAGAAAGATTTCTGGCACTGCTTTTTTTCCAAAACCTTGTCTAACTCTCTTAAGTCTGTGTCATTGAGCCCTTACTTTTCTGTGTCCTCAATATGCATCTGTTATTAAGATATCCGTGCTTACTTCTGTCTCTCCTTACTGGACTTATCTACTTGAGGATGAGGTATCCTATTGGTGTCTTGTTATCTTATTGATCTTTATATCCCCAGTCCTTAATGTAGTGTGTTAGACACTCATAGCAAGCATGTCACTGAGCTCTTACTATGGGATAGGTACTGTTCTATGTACTTTATTTGAATGTTTTCATTTAATCCTTCCAACAAACNAGAAAATGTTTTTAAGAGAGGATTTTGATAACATTTGGGAACAAAATTGATAGTGCTAGAAATAAAAGTTAGGGAATTTCTTCAGGGAGACTTAAAAAAATCAAAGTGTATGCATCTTAAAATTACTACCAGTTATAGAATTAACTATTAGAAGAGCTGTGGCTGAATTGGGGAGGCAATGCCATAGAATAGAATGTGGACTTCGTCACTAGCAGATTTGAGTTTAGGAAGTATTCCTGTCACCAACTATGAGATACTATATATTTTATATAACTTTTCTGAGCCACTATTTCCTACTTTTTAAGCCTACTTTGCCAGATTGTTGCTGGCCTTGAGTGTCTCGTGCAGAGCAGTCCTTGATAGATGATTGTCATTAAGAGTGTGTGGTCAATATGTGAACTCTGAACAGCGCTCTACTAGGGTCCATCAGAGTATTCATGGTATAGCATACCCTGCCCATCTTTTGGAAATAATCAGTTGGAAGTAGGAAATTTCTCAAATTATTCGTTTCTGAAATAAGAACTTCCATTGGATAGCCATCTGTGCTTCTGAACCTTTGCTTTCCCACTCCTCTAATAATATTTACTTGGAGACCTCGGGAGTGGAGTATGGTGTTTGCACTCCTAACCAAAGGAAAAGGAGCTGAAGGAACTAGAATTGTAGAATTACATGTAGAGCACTGTGTATTTATTTGACAAATAAATGAGAGCTTAGTAAAGGCAAGGAGTTAAGTTAGGTGCTGGGAGAGATACAAAGATTTGTAGAACATGGACTCTTGCTTGTGAGGAACTGATGTGGTTAGATGGTTGTCTCATTCCTTCCAGCATTCTAAAGTAGAAAGCGGAAGGGATAAAGAATTGAGGTGGTTTAGAGGAAGAATCACTTCCAACTGGAGAGGATCAAGGAAGGTTCCATGCACTCAGTGGTGTTCGGGTGATTCATTTGTTCAGTAGATATGTTTTGAGGGCTATTACCTGCCTGATCCTGAGCCAACCACTGCAGACATCGTACCAATAAGCTGAAGCTATAGGCATTCATGCCATTCACTGTCAGCACTGAAGGCCCACAGATGATGACGGTACCCAAGGAGAGGTATGTTCTGAGATAGGATACTGCAAGAGCATATCTCAGGGGGTGTATCCCAGACCAGGCATGATGGACCAGTGGCCCAGCTAAGCCCCGAGGGATGAGTAATTCAAATGGAGGGCACTCTGGCCAGATAGGGAAAATGCATGAAAACCTTAGAAGCCAGAGTGAGGAGCATATTCCAGGAAATGAAATAGCCTTAATCGAGCATTGGGGTATGTGTTTGAAGGGCATCTGATGAGAGATGTTATGGGAGAGGTAGGGATGGGCTGACTCATCCAAGGCCCTTGATGTCACCTTAAATAGACTCGCCTTTATCCCAAAGTTATAGAGGAACATTGTAAAGATTTTAAGCAGGGAAATTACATAAACAAATTTATATTTCAGAGTATATAAGCTGGTCCTAATGGGTCAGATCTAGCATAGAGGTGAATTTGCTTTCATTCACAGAGTGTTTTAACATTTTTTTT
>NW_017732242.1:238728-244476 GCF_001890085.2 Hipposideros armiger | reverse complement strand
GCTTTCGGGCCTTTTTCTGAACATCAAAATTGCTAGTGAATTGACCATGGAACTGGTATAAGAAATTTTTACTGAAATCAGGCAAGTCACTTAACCTTCTGTGTCTTCACTTGTCTGCTAGTAAAATGAGGATAATGTCAGTCTATATCATGATATGAATATCATGAGGATAAATTTAATCAGTTGTATAAAGTGGTTTTGAGTTTTGTATTCGTGAGAGCATTTAATGGATAATATTTTATAGTGATAACAGTCAGAGACACTTTTATTTCAGTTTTTACTGCAGCAGGAATTTAGATTTGAAAATACGATAATCACTACTAGAATACAGGGTATTAGGAAAGCTGGAGTGTTGTTTTCCTCAGGAAATCTTGGAATCTGTAGGATTTTTTTTCCTCTGGATTTTGCTGTACCTATGATATGGGATGGCTGAAGGTCCGTTCCAGTGGAGACTTATAAATTCTGCCTCTATTCCTTCCAGGTTCCATTAATACAGCAATGAGTTGCTTCATGATTCTTTTCAGCAACTTGCTGTCTTCCAAGGCCAATTGCTCTTTGAAAAAGATATTTCTCACTGTCTGCTCCTGTTTGCCTCAGATGAGTTTGTCCATATCTACGTTTTCTGAAACTTGTTGGATGTAATGAGAGCTCTCTGAAATCTCCCACTTCTGTATCCATTCATTCTTCTGCCCTGCCCTTGCAAACGTCTGTGTCACCTTTGTTTCTAAATTACATACCCTGGAGGATAGGCCTTTTTGTTTTGCTTTTACTGATGCCATGTCTGAATAGCAACATGGTGGAGACTGCAAATACTACAAGTGATTCTTAGGACTCTAAAGACAATCTTATTTACATTAAGAAAATTCTTCTCCAGTTACTAACAACACCTGAGGTTGAGTTGGTTTTTCCCTTGTCACTTTCCACAGCCATCATCTGCTTGGGCATCTCAAAATGTCCTCATTTTTGCAAATATTGGCACCTTACTCCCAGTGTGATTAGTTTACATAAGAAATATTATACAGAACCTTGGTGTGGGAGTTTAATTCTCCCCTAACTTATTTGATAATCACTACCAGCTTCACCTTGTCTAACTCTCAGAGCCCAAGTTGCATCCATTTGGATGAATTTTTAAGAAGACAGTTTTATTAGTTTGTAAACAGAAGAGGCTTGCACGTGTGACATTAAAGAGCTATGTTTGCTTTGCCAGTTGAGACTTGTTTCCTTTTCTAGCTGAAGTAATGACTTAGGGTTTATTTTAAGGGCACCTTGGAGATTATGCTGCAGGAATGTGAGGGAGTAAATTTTGAGTGTGATTTACCCATTTGGGTTTAATTCTGGCATCCAATTTGGGGGTAAAAAAAAATCTGTCATTCATTCACAGACAACCTGTGATCCTCACCTGACTTTAATTGACTGAGCTGCTAAACCAAAGGTGGATGCCAGAGGACAGTGGACTATCAAAAGTGACCTAAAATTCTTGTCCCTGATCCACGGGAAGGTCAGAGCAGCAATGCTGCTTTTTTTGATAGACCTGTAGCAACAACGGATATATTATTTCCTCTAAGTCAAGTGTATCATCTATTTTTGATGTTTTTAGACCACTCTAAAATGGACCACTAATGGTGGGCCACTTATTCTTTTATTTACTTATTTATTTTTCCTGACCTGATATCCATAGCAGTTTGTAAAGGTTGGTGTGTGATGACTACTGAGAGCTCCCATTACAGTGGAGTAGGTTATCAAAAGGTAGACCAGTTTACATAGAAATTGGAAACCATTTTTCNTGTTCTTCAGTCTAGTTGTGGAGGACGTTGCTTCACTGGCCCATGTTGGTATTATCATTGCGCTCTTCCCAGGTGAGGCAGATCGGTCACTGGCCCTTGGATGACCACTCACGGCAGCTCATACAGCTGCCAGCCACTCATGGTAGCTCACAGCAGCCCACTGCAGCAGGAGCTGCAGCCTACACCACTGCAGCCTGCATCTTCACCAGTGACTCACAGCAGCCCGGCTCCAGGTCGAGCTGTTGTCCACCATCTTAGCTGTAGAGGGCCTCATGCAGAGGATCATCACTGGCCCTCATGTGGGATCCGAGCTGGGGCCCTGCTGCTCAGAGCTGGTGTCCCAAGCCAACTCCTAACCAGCGTGCTACTCGGCTGGTCCCAGGACATCTGTTTTGATATAAAGATTTTCAGGAAATATTAAAATATTCTGCTAAAATACTTTTAGAAAGTGACTTTAAAACTATAGGGGCATCCCTTTGCCATTAGTTTCCTGATCCTTATCCCAATTCTATACTAAAATTATCTTATTTAAAAGATAGGAATTACATGTATAAGTAAAAAATTTTTAAAAACTCAGATTCAGAAAGAAAAAAGGCAGTGAAGGTAAGTCTTTCTAACTTCCCTATTTTCCTTACACCTAGTTCCAACCCCCAGGACCTGTTTCCTATTGATCTTTATAGAGATTTCTAAGCATTTCCAAAATTTTCCATGTTCATCAAATAATAGCACAAAGTAAGAACTGTGCTCTATCTGTTTTCTTTTTTCAGAGAACATTACATTTTGGAGGCCCAACCTATCTGTTCATGTAAATCTGACTCACTCTTTGAAATGGCTGTACAGTATGTCATTATATGGCTGTATCATAATTAAATTAAAAATCCCCTACTTATGCACATTTACATGGTTTTCATTATATTTTTTGAAATACGCTGCAGTGAATATCTCTGCAGATTCACTGTCACCATTATATGCATTTAGATGTAGGAGGGTTATAAGGATATCCTGTTTTTCTCTAAGTGCAGTAATTGAACTTGTATTGTTATAATTTTTCTTATATAAAATATGTAGCTTAAAGATTAAATCATGGATAAATTACAACATGGAAACCTGTTCAGTCACTTTCTATTTTGATTCCTTAGAAGAGACCTTAAAATATAGATATAATCTATTTATTTGTTTGTTCTATCTTGTATGGGGAAGGATGTGAAGTGTCTTCCAGGAATGCCTGCAATAAAATAGGGAAATAGAATTAACAAGGGCTAGATGGAGGGGGAGAACAAAGATAGAATAAAAGGTAAGACACTGGAAAGAGAGTAATCAAAATGCAAATATAAGCCATTGGATCCTAAATATATTTTGTAATTTGACTCTTAGCTTCTGGTAACCAAAGGAAAAAGGGAAATGTTATTGCTCATCTAATTCATGTTGTTTGTAGGGGAAAAGCAAACAGTTATTTGGGAAAATTATGGCTTTTCTGTACATATAGTTCTGAAAGATGACTTTCATGTGGTCCTTCACAGGGTGGGAATGAGTGATGGATTGGAAAGGCCATATCAACACTTCTACCAGGAAGCCAGGGTTGGTTTTGTAAAGCTGTTTCATAGAAGATTCTCTAACCTTATCTAAAGCCCTTACTCTACAAGTGCAGTTCATGGAAAGCTATTCTATCAGCAGTTTAAGAAGCATTAACTATGCACTTAGCTTTCTGATGCCTCAGCTTGATCTAGCCTCAAATATCTCACTGTGATGGGTGAATTGTTTAGGACTTTATGAACAATTCCAGGTCAGACAAATCAATTTCAAGTTAGGATCTCTAACCATGTCCTGAAGTTTGCTGTATTATTAATGGCCAGTCCATATGGTTTTGCTCTTTTTTTAGCCGATATATTTTAAAGATCAGTTATCATCAGCTGGTTGATGAAATTGGTATGTAGAGGCATTATGAAGGGAGTGCAGATAAGGTATCTCCTAGGATCCGGCATAAGGAGGTTCTGCAAAGAAATCAGCGGAGAATTTTTTATATCAATTTTATGTGAGTTATTTTTGTATTCATTAGATATCAGTATATAAGCTCATCACCATTCTCTATATTCTTATTCATTTCATGCAAATTATGGCTTGGGGTATGAGGTGACGCACAAACATTACTTCCAGTCACCATTTATCCTACTTAACGCTGTTACATGGAATAAGGGCCAGAACCCAGGAACAACAAAATCTTGACCATTGCTCATCCCCCCAAGCTCCTCATGGTTACAGGTGTGCAAAGGAGCCAGCATGACCTTTAGTTGTTATCCTGGTTCACCTGGATCTCAAGAAGGGCTGCTCTTATTAAGCCACTTAGGTCTGAATACACTCAAGGCAGAGCCTGTGGTAAGTACTCCCTATGCCTCCACCCAGACCCAAATTTAACTCTTTTTTACTGGGTTGTGAGCAACGACTGATTCCCATCCACTCTTGAAGCCCTAGGGACACTGGATCCTGAAACCCTGATGCATACATGCCCTAGGAGAATCTATCTTTCTCCTCCGCTCCCCCACCCCTCCACCCCCCCCAAAAAAAGGAAAGGAAAGATTGTTCCATGTGTGTCTTGAGAAGGCACCAAGCCAGTAAGTGCCCCATCTCCTTGGGAGATGCAGAGAAAGGGGCTTTGAATGTTTTTCTTCAGAGGTCAGCACTGACCAAGAATCTAGCCTCTCTGAGAGCTGTCACCCTATAGTAACGTGGGGGGGTGGGGGAGGGAGCTGAGGAGTTTATACCAGCAAGGCCAGGGTTTTCCACTTCTTCATGGGAACAAGTAAATAATCAGTTTTCAAAGACGATAAAGTGTAGCCAAGATAACTTGGCTTGAAAAAATTTCCAAGTGCTATTGATCATTGACTACAGCCATAGAAAAATCCTGGTAGCGTAGGCCTAATGTGATGGATAGTGCATCCATCGGAATCTGCCGGGGCAAATTAGTTGCAAAAGGTATACCTAGTTACTAAAAAAATTGATGTGTTACAAGGTATAGAGTATAGTTAAGTAATATCAAATAAAAAGAAAATTTCCATTTTATTGCACTAAAGCTTTTTTCAAAGTTTTCTGGTTTCATCGCTTAGTTACCACGAGTACATAATTAAAGAGAGAATTATAGTCATAATAGAATTCCCAATAAAATTTTTAATAAAGCCAGCATAAAGGATTACATGAAAACCCAGATATGATAAAGTACTATTATGTATTATTATGTGTGGTAAAATAGTGGCAGATTTATATATGTTCATTCCATATTCTTTCTTAGAACATCTCAAAAAATTTAGTTTTAACTTAATCTGATGAAATACTGTTAAGTCAACTTGTTATTCTTAAATTTCATGGAAGGAAAAAATTATGAATAATCAAAAATTTAGAATATAGTATTTAATTTTGGAGAAGAAATTTTCTTTTTTCCTAGTTATATTTAATTAGAAGCCCTCATTTCCTGCTGTATGTTAGCTAAGGTCTGGAGACAGCCTGGGTAAGGAGCTAGCTGTCAGGGGAGAGCCAGTTTGAGACTAAGGGTTTGCCATAGGTGATTTTCATGTGGATAATCTAGAGTCAGCTACATTTTATTTTATTTTATTTTTTATTTTTTTTAATGTTAGTTTCAGGTGTACAGAACAATGCAATAGTTATCCTTTTCACCCTTCACACAGGAACAAACCCTCTCCCCCATCTACTGCCCTCCCACCCCCCGATATCATGCTTATCTATTACAATTCCATTGACTCCATTCCCACTCTCTACTCCATGTCCCGTGACTATATGTATATATAATTGTAGGTGACATACAATGTTATTCAACATCAGCTTCAGAAATACAGTGCGGTGGTCAGGCCTCTACACTGACTAAGAAGTGGTCTCCCTAACAAGACATGAGTCCATCTGGCCCCCTAAAAAATATTTACAACATTATTGATTATATTCCCCAGACTGTCTTTTC
>NW_017732242.1:215439-236743 GCF_001890085.2 Hipposideros armiger | reverse complement strand
AGCACGTCTTGGTCAAGTCCCAGGAGAGAGTTCGAGAGTTGTAAACTAACTGAGTGGGTTTGCCGGAAACGTGTGTGTTTACTACTGTGGCTGTGTGACAGTGGCTGTAGACAAACAGATTATCAGGAGAAAATGGGATAGTTTTTTCTCTGTTATGTGCTACTGATGAATCCTATTTTAGTTCTCACAGAGAGATTCATACCACAAAATATTTATTTTTGGCAACTTTCACAAAAATTTTGGTGGTGGTTACTTATGAAAATTTCCTTGTATATCAATAGAGAATAGATCCCAGAAACTTCTCGGGAATAACCTATTCCAGGTTTAACATTGCTTTGATTTAAAATGCAGTTTTGTATAGTTTTAAAATGCAAATTTTAAATATGGGACATTGGCTAACATTTCAGGCTAGAAGTCTTATTAATGGATCTACATGTCTATATAAAGTTTACTAAATCTAGATATGTTAAGGCTGATTTATGTTAAGTAGGAGAAATGTGACCCAACTTTAAGACATTATAAGATAAAAGTAAACTATACAGAACTGTTTGGCTGCTTGGTACTAATATATCTAGTTAGAAAATAATGATGTTTGCTATTCTTTGTTGAGTTGTTTTACCTTTGTTTAAAGTCATTTAATATATTTTTCTTAATAAATTAGATTATTCAAATTTGGCAATTAAAGAGTATTAAAGAAACGGTATCCTTTTATATTTATCCCTCCTCATACATAACCATTGCTTTTCTTAACATGTGATCTAGTTTTCAGTTTATGTTTTGATTTATTTTCAGCTTTTTGCTTAGATTGTACCTGATATGTTTCATTATTTTAAGAAATGTATCAACATCAAGATATGGTGAGTTCTTTTCAAGTTAACAACAACAATAAAGAAATACAAATTTCTTATAAACCTGAGCAATATGAAAGGTAATCGCTAACAGGCAAATGTAATGTGTGCCTTTAAAAATACAGAGCAATCATTCTTGATTGATAATTAAGTTATTACTTTATTTGAGTCAAATTGGACTTAGAAATTGGACTTCGAATTTTTTTCTTCTGATATGACCCAAATGAAGATTCGAGTTCACCTAATTTTAAGTTATATAAATAAATACACAAATTGAAACTTAAAGTGAATATTTTATGCTTTAACAAGGGAAGATACTCATCCAAAAGAGAAATAATAAAATCATCTCTTCCCTTATCTCTAGGATCTCTTGGCTGGTCGAACCCTGACCATTATTAATAGTGTTTCAAGTTTCTTCCATTTACTTTCATTAAACTGGGTTATTCATGTATCTTCAAGTGAAATGGCTGAGCTTTCATGATAATTCTNTGACTGAGAAATAATATTGGAAGTCCCTCCTAGATAGTTTATTCCTTCTTAAGGATCTGAACAAAATTGCTTCCCTTTGAATTTCATGCCATATCTACAAATCGGATTTTAAAAAAATATATCCAAGCACATTTCTCTACCATGTATACTTTTCACTCTGCTCATCCTGTCTTTCTGGAAGCTTTTTAACTACCTACTGAGCAGCTCTGTCTAAGGATTAATAGTGGCACAGGGCCCAAGTGGAATGACAAATAAACAGGCAGGAAAGACCTGAAAAGTCAAATGGCAAATAAGCCCTGTGGAGTAGCAGGGGAGGGAAGGGTGAGTGAGGATATGGAGGAAACACCAAAAATAACATGCACATCAGTTTCTCAGGAATATTAGGATTTTGAAGGAAATAATGTTTGAGAATCGTCAGAAACAGAGCACAATGGAGGACAGCCAGGCTGATGTGGGACGGAGGAGTCAGGGACTTGAGAACTCAGGGTCATTGTCAACCCCGTTCCCTTTGGTTTTCAAGATGTGTCAGCTGTTCACTCAGTGGTTCCTGAAGCAGGTCTCTCCTTGTTGCAAACACAAAGCATGTCTTCCTCATGTCAACTACACTCTTTCCAGTTCATCCTACATATCATCACCAGGCTAATATTCCCAGAATTTTGATTTTTATCAGATAATTCTCCTGTCGGTGATAAACTTTCCATTTCCTATAGGTAAAGTGTATATTCCTCAGTCTGAAATTGAGGGGGCATCATTATCTGATACCACTCACCTAGGGTGTTCTGCTTCTCAGTCTACCCTCAGCATTTACCCATTTCTTTAGCTTGAAAAGCCTCCTCAGTGTCTCCTAAATAAATGATGGTCTAGTTTGCTACATAGTTCTCCTTACGGTAAATAGTAGTCTGTCTTTTCTGTCTACCCATGCTTCAAGATCCAACTCAAGTCTGTTCTACAAGGCTTTCTGTACAAATCTATGTGGATCTGCTTGTGTGATGATTTCTTCACAAAATCCATATGTGCCACACATTTTGCTCATAAATAAATGTCTTGAATTAAAAACATGATTACTTTTTCTCTTTGTCTAGACTGTAATCTTTTTGAGACCTTTGACCACCTTTACAATGATTTTTCATCTATTTTAGTACCTGGCATAGCACCGTACACATATTTGGTGCAGAGCAAGGTTTCTCAATATAGCCCCATCACATTTTGGCCTGGATAATTTTTTTTTTTGGGGGGGGAGGCTGGCTCCTGAACATTGTAGGATGTTTAGCAGCATCCCTGTATTCTACCCACTAGATGCCGGTAGCATCCAAACCAAATGTCTCAGTGTGACAACCAAAATGTCTCCATTTATGCCAAGTGTCCCATAGAGGTAAAAAATACCCCCAACTGAGACTCACTGGTGTAGAGTCAAAAGAATAAATTCTAACCAGTAGCTTGGCAGAAATCAAAGACCAGGAAAAGATTTGAGGGATGATTTTACAGTATTTTGGGGTCATGAAGGAAGACGAACTCTGTTGATGGAAGATAGTACATGTAAAATAGAACTTTCTCTTTGCCGTGACAGGCCATAGAAAAGCCATTATATTGGGTTGTTGGAAAAGTCATTACACATTTTTGCAACAAAAAACAAAAAAAAATACGTCATGACTTTTCCGACAACCCAATAGATCGATGAGCAATTGCAATGCACCTATGGTTAAGAGAGAACAAAATGATTGAGGTATTCTTATGTTGAAGTTCCAAAAATATTATTTTAGTTTTTATTTCATTTTGAATCATTTAATATTTAGAAATACCATTTTCAGTGAAATAAGTATTTCATTATTGAACTGGAAATTTATCTAGAGTTCATACATAACCAATATCTTCGGATTAAGAACGACTTTTTTTGAAGTGTATTTGAGAGAATGAATTTGAAATTATGGGTGCAGGTTATTGTAAAGTTATAACTGTTGACAAGTATCAATTGTGTTTATGCATGATCTTACATATTTTTCTTGACTATTTGAGTATTGTCCTCAAGTTTAGCAAATATTTGAGCCCCACACCTATGTAATGTGTGTGTGTGAGAGTAGCCTAGACAATGCTTACCACTCTAAAACAGTGATTTTGTATATTTCTGCTACTCTCTCATAAATTCTTAGGCTTTTCTTTTAGTATCAAGCTAATACATGACATTGATACTATATGGTTGATGTGCTGCTAATGTGGAAATAATGCCTGATATCCTCTTTTGACAGCTGTGTGCCAGCCACAGTGCAAACATGGTGAATGTATTGGACCAAACAAGTGCAAGTGTCATCCTGGATATGCTGGAAAAACCTGCAATCAAGGTAGGGCAACAGTGTGACACAAGCAAACAATCATACGCTCCCTCTGTTCCCGCCTGATAGCAAAATTTCAAGTTCTCATGCCCAGCTTTTCCATGACTATTGTTCTACACATGTGAGCGGCCATTAGCTGACAGATTAAAAAATATAAAGTTAAATCTTTTAAAATATATTTAATCAGAGACTAGTTAAAATAATTCCATCCTCTTTTTGTGCTCACTGCTAATAATTAGTATACTGGAGAAGAGAATCGCAGCATTGGTAATGTTAGGAGCCTCAAGTTCTGCTCCTCCTTGGTCATCCACTAACTAGCAGGGAAGCCTTGGCAAATTCTTAGCCTCCTAGGACCCTGGTTAGGTGAAAACACTTTAATACGCAAAAGTCAGGTAGGAAGTTTGACTTGAAATGTTGAGGTCCCTTCAAACGCTGAGCCCTTTGATTTTGTGATTCAATTCCCTTCAACAGTTGACCAGTTTGCAATGTTCCTCTGAGAAATAAATATTTTGATTGGCAAGTTATGTTGAATTGGCATCAGTTGCTTATAAAAGCAAACATTTACTTAGCACTCACAGTGCCCCAGGTATTTTATATATATAATCTATTTTCATCATTACAATATTAGGATGTAGAATGTTATTTATAATTAAGTTATAAATAATCATGTATTATTTCATTTTTCATTTGAAGAAATATCAGGGATATTAAATGCTTTGTCCAAGTTTGTAAAATTAGTTGGTAAAAGACCTACTATGTCAGCTTAGAGCTATTTTCTGTATAATTCATGGTTTTTTTCTACCAATTTAGTTTTGGATGAAGGAAACATCATTGGAAATGTGACCCTCTGACACACACTAACAAGCCTGACAAGGCTTGTCTTTTTAATTAATTTCAACCCCAAACTTTCTTCCATTAGGTGTAAAAAAACCAGAAGTAAAGAAAAGCTATGATCAGATTTCACTAGAAATATACAAGGATAAAAGAGTCAGTTTTTCACTTATTTCTAAAGGCAGTGCTCCCTATCATTTTAAATGTCAAATGAAACAATTATGTGGGGTCTAACTGTCTCATCTGATACAGAAATGATATTGTTCAAATACTCTTATTCTTCAATACCTGATACTCCTTGAGGCGTGTGATGTAAACTTATGATTTATAGACATAGTTGTCACAACAACCCAGAACACTGTTGTTTGACAGTACGTCTGATTGTTCCTGCGCTATCAGATGAAATTCATGCTGGTAAAACATGACATGTCCAATTGTAGGACAAGCTGTTATTCTCAAGTGTGTTCTAAATTATCTGATACTTGATGGATAACTGATGTTTTCCAGTGCTTCTTTTCTAATGTTTTTTAAGTTGGAATTTACCTAACATACCTGGCTAGTATTTTTAAAATAAGTGGGGTTCTTATTATCTCAGTTTACTGTCTTAAAAATCCATTTGATTTTCTTTTTTTAGTCTAAGTTCTCAAGTAGCAGCATGTTCGGTTCTGATTATTGAGTTATCAGTGTTCATCTTAGAGTCCCAGCATGCTTCTTTTTTTTTTTTAAGTGATGAACATAAACCATCAGAGGTTCATTAATATGTCAGCATCATAAAACTTGTTGTCCTGTTGCCAGGAATTTATACAAAGAAGATTATTGAAAGAAGCTACTGTTGAGATTGCAGAGAAATTCATTTAAATTGATTTGCAGGAGCTGCATCAACTTTAATATGCTTCAAAGATACTAAAACTATTACTGGAACAAGGATTCACCTCTGGGTATCTCTTATTTTCAGAAAACCAGTTTACCAAGTACTTTTTCCTATCATACATATCTGATTCTCTAAAGAGAAATTGAAATATACTGAGTTGAAATCTTGCCTTCCAAGACTATATTCCTTAGGGGGAGGGGGATTTCATTAGCAGCAAAATGGGATTTTCCACCTGCGAAAATAGCACTGACACTGAAAATGTCATTTCAAATCCAATCACGCATATAAAACTCCAGCTTACAGTAAACTTATGTGTTTTAATCATCTCTCTTGTTGCCTTCTTTACCAGAAAAGCAATTTGGCAAGTTCCTGCTGGAAAGCTTTATGTTCTTTGAGAACAGGAACCCTCCGTGGTGCCTCTCTGATTTCTGGGTTCCTGAAAACTATTATTAAAGTGACTTGCGCATGATTTAGTGCACATTAAATAGTTATTAAGTGAATGACTTTCATATAATGGTTCTTGGTCCTAAAAGCCCGAGGAATTTGAAAGAGTTCCATGGAGTCGTCGGGTACCTTAGCCAGTCAGCCTTTGAATCCGTGGATGGCGAGGCCTGTCAGGGTGAGAGCGGCTGCCGTGTGTGAGCTGAGTAAATGGGAGAGCTCTGAGAGACCCCAAGAAATGTTGTTAGAGCAAATTGTCTCTGTCTGCTACACAACAAAGTAACTTACCCTTTACCTGGACTGTGCATTGTAATAAAGTGGAAAACACACCTCCAAGATATGGGGAATCAAACGGGTTTCTTTTTTCTTAAGGATGGAACTGTCAAGAAGAGGTACCTTGAAATAATTTCACAGAGCTGGAAATTAGCTTTTGATTAAAAGTAGGGTATAAGGCAAGTATCTGCTAAAGATTTTGTTGCGAACTGTGTACTTGAAGAAATCACCCCTTGTAACTTGCTTGGCTGAGGGAACAGCTTGAGTAAATGACAAGCGCTTATGAGGACTTTTAGAGCTGCCTGGGGAGCAGCCAGAACAGCAGGGCAAGCCCACTTTGGAACGGGCTTAATTTAACAGGCTGTCACAAGATTAGTTTAATCTGCTATTGGAGGCTGGCTCTTCCCCGTGAGTCATTTTTCTGGATTTGCTATAGCTGGATCACATATAAAATCGTAGGCTTAGACTGGTCGTTAGCGTATTCTATAAGGTACCTGGTACCTTTCACGGTAGACGAAATTCTAACCTGAACTCTGGCAAGATTTGCTTTTTTCCACCTTACTTTCCCTGGTCATTTTTTACATGCATATTTTCCCCCTCTTTGAGTCCCTGAACCCATACAAATCCCCTTTTCCCTGAGCCAAAAAAGGATACTATTATAGATAATAATCTTTTCATAACTTTCCCACTAGGGAATGATTTTTAACATGTAATATATCATTGCATATTTTTAGGAGTGGAAGGTATTCTTTTGAATTCACAGTGCACTTTATAATAATTTCAGAAGAAACAATTTATAAATATCAATTACTAATGTTTTGACGTGGTTTATGTTTCATATGTTGAATTCTTTATCCCAAGAAAAGAATCAGGGTCTTAGAGCACAGAACCAGACAGTAAACCTTGGTGGACTAGTTAAATCTGAGCTGATTGCTTTCTTTCGCACAACAGCCTAAGTGCGTTAACCCTAATATTAAGGTAGTATCTTATAACCTTACCTTTTGAAGGATGTGTGATTTCAATCCCAGAAACCAATCTTCATTTAATTTGGGAGTTTATTAATAATAGTCTTGAAACAGAATGTGATTGCCTTTTTGACTCTCCACTTCTGAATCTCACCCATCTTATAGTATTTGGGTAAGCTAATTACGGGAACCGTTACCATTACCATTTTTTTGCAGAAAGCTTCTTAAATATATTCTAATTAAAGGTGATCTAAATGTAGCATAAGTTCCTACATTTGAATGAAAACATTGATTATGCTATTTATTTAAATAAGGCCTTTAAGCAAATCATAGCTTTGTGCATAATTTTGGAGTATTTTAAACTATTGCATGACATTTAAAAAGGAAACAGTCCTAAGTAGGTCATTCAAGACCTCAGTATCCTTAAACAGAGCACATTGATTGTAACCAATATTTGTGTAATCTGTTTTTGATTTTTTGTTTTTTTCAGTTTTCTCTCTTTGTTGATAACTAAAATCATGCTTTTAAAAATGACCATCTCTTTTTTGGTGTTTTGTTTTGTTTTAATTGGTATGACAATGATGATTGTTAACTTATAGTGGTGTTCTTGGGAAGAAAGATGACAGTGATAACGTTTTAAGGAAAATAGAAATTAAAAAAACAGAGACGCTGGAAGAACTAGAAACTATTTTTTGTGAAATATCTAAAGGATTCTTTTTGAACGCCACCAACTTTATGTCATTGTTTAATATATACTTATAAAGATTTTTAGGGCTAAAAATGGCATCAAAGTTGACTCTTATTACCTTCTTCCTGGTGTGAAGACGAACACTTCTACCCAACTCCTCTTGACCAAGGCAGTGAACAGCCTCTTTTCCAACCCCTGGATCATCAAGCCACAAGTGTACCTTCAAGGGGTGAGCGTGCGTTATCTCAGGAGGTCTGCTCCTCCCACCTGCACGGCTTCCTGCAGTTATGTCACTTGTTGCAAATGTTCTGAAGAGGAGCCCCAGGAGGGCCCAGCCTCAGCATCCTGAGCTTGTGAAGCAAGCAACAGGAATTGTCTCCTGGTGCTGGTTCTCTGTGCTCTGAAAAGCCTGGAGCCTCCGCTGTCCTTTCACTCCATCAAGTGTCATTGCTTTCCTTCTTCTTCTCTGGGTTTCAAAAAATCAGATAATGAAATCACTTCCATTTTCATAAGTAGGTGACGTCAGGAATTCCAAAGCAACTGAGACCAGGGTTCTGATAGATTTTGCTAAGTTGATTTTAGAAGTAATCAAGTCCTCTTCACCGCTCTATTTAGGGTGGAGAGTGTAAGGTTACCTGGAAATGAAACCATATGTTAGCGTCCTTTCTTTTGTGGACATTTTGTAATATTAGAAATTCTACGTTCTGGTTCCAGGACAGCCCTTCAGTAGCTGTATGACTGCAAGCAAGTCATTTAATGTGTCTGGGTCTTAGCAAAAACAATTAGTAATAGGAGGAGAGGAATTCCTGCCCTGTTTGCCTGCAGGGTTGGTGTGAGAATAGAAACACCAAAGATAGTGTCTTCATTATGCTGGAAAGTTTTGTAGAAAACTTAGGGGGCAACATGATTTTACCATTCTTCTAAAAGACTTTATCCCTCACCCACTAATAGACTTAGAAACTTAGAATGACAGAATTAAAAATGCTGAAATTATTAATTACTGTCTCAGTTGATAGGGAACTTGACGCATTTGTATATCTCCTGAACAAAGAATTAGGGCAGTGGTATTAATTTTAGAGTCATTGATGTCATTGCTGTCTTTAAAGAGTAAGAGTCATGGCAGTTGACATATTGGCATCTGTTTGCCTATGACCTCCACTTTAGTCAGATGAAATATAAAAGCTTAGGCTTCTGAGACATTGCCTAATTTAAGCCTCAAAGGAAAAAAAATCCAAGTGCATTAAACAAAGGAAAGATGATTTCTCCTTAAAAAATCCATTGGGTTCCCTTAGTCAATGAATCTCTTCCAGCTTTTCAAGCTACTTTTCAGTGTCTGCATGCTGATACAATGTCTAGTTCTTTTGTTTCCTAAAGTGTAATCACAGTGCTGTGCAGCTTGCATTCATGTTCTGGACCAGCTCCTTGCTCCCGCCCCTTCCTTTCCCAAGCTCCTAAATCCACCAACCTGCTGAAATATATCCCTGGCTTATAGAATATATACTTAATAATGAACACCTTTGAATGTAAGTGGTTTAATTGTAAAGTTCTGTTCTTTGTGTGATAAGATAGGTCCATGATAGAGTTTATTAAATGGTTTATTTATTATATATCTTATAATTTATATTATAAACTTCTAGAGAAAGAGCAAGATTAAAGTAAATTTAAAACAAAACACTAAAGTTTTCTTTGCTAGGGTCTTTTTATTAACTTTTAAGATTGACTTGACAAAGTATGATCAAGGAGACTTTTCATGTTCTTTACATTGTGCCACTTATTATAGGAGTATGTACTAGAAATTGGAAGTGTCATATGTGAATTTCTAACTTAATTTGATAGTAACACAAGAGTTAGTAGTTATGTAGTCCAAGACATTTTGGAATCAGCCTGTATTAACTCAATTTTATAAGGCATTATGTCAATAAGAAAATGAGGTAAAATAATCATAGAATAGAAACCCTGAAGAAAATGGAGGAAACTGAAGTTCATCACCAGGATACCAGATGCTTTTAATCTTCTGAAGATCCCTGCTTTAGCAGAAGTCTGATATTTGGTAAATGCTGATAATTATGGATTATTGTAGAATCGTATTTCATAATTTCTGCAGTGGGTTTTATAAGGGTTATTGTGAAGTTTTTAGGAGCCACATGCCTGTGGCAGAGGGGACAATGATGGCAGTCACTGGGGACATCAACACTAGCCTACTGTCAGGGAGAATCAATCACTCCATCAGCAGCTGGTAGAGTACAGCTTTCTCAAATTGCTTCCAGTGTATTTGGATATTTATGTGTCAATGACAGTAAAATAGTCAACAAATGTCTCTACCTTTACCCAGTGAATGTTGCACATTTATTTTCTTTTCCATATTATGTCACCGAGTGATTCCCAGGTTCTTTTGGAATTATGACATCTTATTAATTTTTCATTTCCTTTCACTTTTATGATTCTTAATCCCAAAGTGATTTTTCTCATGGGAAGGGAAGGATAAATTTGGATCACAGACTACCAGCAGCCCCAGTCTGAATCAAGGAAACTCTCAGAGCAGTCGTAAGGAGGTCTTTATCAGCCAGGACTAGGGCTGCCTCAGATGAGCCTCAGGTTTAGTCCATGGACATAATACCTGAAGAACTTTTCATCAGCATAAACACTCCTTGTATATGAGCTTCCTGGTACTGTAAACATCTGACCAGCTCCTATCAGGAAACCCACAGAAGTTTATGCGGCTCTTTAAAAACAATCCTAAGAGTTCTTAGTTGACACATTTTATATCGATCAATATCCTTCCCTTAAGATACAGAATTCAGTCTTACTCTATTGCTTTGTTGTACTGTACAATTTTATTTTTCCTTAGTGAAGAGAAATATTTAAAACTCAAAGCCTTTCTCTAACAATGTGCTCAGATTTAAATACTATTTACTATAATATCAATCGGATTTATCAAAGCCAAGTGTGACTCTCTGCAAGGACATATTAGGAATAATAATCAACTCCTAGGACATGAGAAAAGGTTCCCTGACTTTTTAAATAAATATTGAAATACGAAGTAGAAGAATGTAAGAAGTGGAGTGAATTTCTTTGTCATTCCTCCTTGATTTAAAATTTTTACTTCATTGAACATGGAGAAATCAAATTTTTGTTGATACTATAATCTGCAAAGCACCTTCTTAGGGAAACTTTTTTGAAATATCTTAAAATGTGATTCTGTTTTGAATACCCTTGACTGGGCAAGAGACAATCAAGTATAAAATTTAAGAAAGCATAGGAGATGACAAAGGTTTGTTATTTAATCTTCCCAGTCTTTGCACAGCTAGGGATCCTATAGTTGTGCTAAGGTTACCAAGTTGGAAAGTCAGTAAAATATTTAGAAAATTCTAGATCCAATAATTATTTGGTGGTTTTAAAAAACAATTAACTTGGTAGCTTAATTAAATAAAATATATGGGTTTCTAATAAACAATCAAGTCAGATTTAAATTTGATTAGATTTGAAAACAACTTGCAACTAGATTTATCCAGATTTCTGATTTGATGACATAGATTAATAGATAATTAAATTATGCTAATCAGTGCTTCTGCTGGCAGTTCCAGACAAAATAAACATGTGGTCATATTTCTTTTTAATGAAATCTATATTTTTGGCCATTACTATTTCAGCGCTTATATGTCATTATGAGTTTTATGTTCACTTGAGGCGGTGTTCAACTTGGCTTGGAAAATTCTCAATGTGCAATTTACTAATTCATTTCATATTGATATTTAAACCAGTAATCCTAAAATACATAATGATAGTCCATTATGTATTATTCATTAGTATTTCATATGCCCTTCGTAACTGCCAAATGAATGAAAATATGTTGGAGGGCTGTTTTCTGTTTAAGTTTATTCTGTGACTTGACTGCATTACTGAAGTTGGAAACTGAAGTTTTGTCTTTAATCTGAGATCAGTATAGAATCTAAGCTTGAACAAGAGAAACCACAATAGCGATCATTCTAATTCATGTAGCTCTTCTCTGAAAATGCAGCTTTTATATGGAAAGGTCCAAGCAGTCTAATGTTTATACTTTCCATAAACTAAAATAGGCTCACATAGTACCTTCTTTAAACAGAGACAGGAATAAATTAAAAGATGATCATGTCAGGAGTGAATCTAGTAGAACCCAGATATTTGTGAGAACACGGGAGTCAGACAGATGACCAGAGCAGCATGAGGGGTTAGTATGCTTTTTCTAGGGATAGTGAGGTAGGCACAGCGTACTCTAACTACCTGCCCTTGTGAACAGAGATCACAGGTACTATATACTTTAAGCTCCAGAAACTCGCACGGCCTCCTCATTGTTATAAGGCTTTCAGTCACTTTTGATAGAAAACTCTTAGTGGCCCCTAGTGTAACTGGCATTCAAATGAAGACAGTGTGATGAACAAGCTCTCGCTCTCAGGGAAACAACTGGTTACTATAGCTCGACCTACTTCCCTCCTTCATTTTTCCCTATAGAGAAGTATTTTAAATGGTTTACCCTTGTGCTGGGGCTTTGTGATTCTTCTCCTTCAACCTCCACTCTTTTCAGACCTGAACGAGTGTGGCCTGAAGCCGCGGCCTTGCAAGCACAGGTGCATGAACACCTATGGCAGCTACAAGTGCTACTGTCTCAACGGATACATGCTTATGCCGGACGGGTCCTGTTCAAGTATGTCAGGAATCTTAACTGTTTTATAAGTGCTTTGGGCTTGATTTATTTTATGCTGTGCTCCGGTAGTGTGCAAATGAAGGCGACGTCCCAGGCTCCCCTCCTAAACAGGACGTGTGAGTGTGTGCTTATATGTGCGCCTGAGGAATTGTAATCAAAATAAGAGTTGTCCTATTTGGATAGTTAGCATTCTTTTACTATGGGTGCCAATGTTATATTGATCTGGAAACAATACTTAGCACAAGAATAACACAACTAAGTGTATTTTCTAATGTTTTTCCCCCAACATGTTTTTCCCTGTCTTCTCTCTAGGCAGAGAGCTATTCCAGCTAGAAAAAGAATGTTACTGATTATTTGAGGACTTTTTTGCTATCCATAAATATGGACACTAAATTGTTTGTTGGTAGAGAATCCATCAAGCTTGTTGATTGATTATAAGCCATTCATAAATACCTCCTCACTTTATTTTTATATTTCTTTATAACAGTCTAAGTACTAAGTTATATCCCTTTTTTAAAACCACTTCAAATGAAAAAAAATATTATAGTATCATAAAAGTAAATTATGTGTATCTTTGTAAGAAAGAAATGCATGCATTTCCTATTATCATTTGGATGTGTTTGTAAGATGGTTAATGCCCTAAAATTCTCTGTAAGTTGAACATTAAATTGAGGTTGTGTTGCTATATCCAACAATTGATGACTTGATTTTAATTTTTGCTGAATTATCAGCTACTTACCAATCAATTAATTATAAGTTATCTCTAACTGGGTTGTGTTTTATAAAATAAAGGCTAGCTAATTTCATTTGGCATTGCATATTTAGCATGGAACTTTTTGGATGAGGTGAGTTCATGTTTAGTAACCTGTGGCAGTAATGCTAGAATCCTCTAACATTGTACAACTCAATGGGAAATCTCCTGCTGTCCCTAGAGAAATTCAATGGAAGGTTGAGACAGTTCTGTGGATGTTTCTCTTAAGATCAGCACTTGCATGAGTAATCTGGAAAACTACCTTCATTCTCCATTTTCCTTGGCCACTGGAAACATTCCCAGATAATCCATGTGAAATAAAGTTTTACATTCATCTTTTAAATCCTCAAATGCATTAGGGGTCTTCCTCAGATATATAACAGAGCTGGTTCACTTCCGAATCCCTGGGAGAGGAAAGTCTTTCTGTCCCTCCCCCTATTTTTGACTTTCTTTAGACTGTTGAATAATTGAGGCCTTTTGGTCTTCATTGTTGATTCAGAGTCACTGACTCAGGACAAGTAAAACACATAGTTATTTCAGTTATAGAGTTTTTTCTCTGAGTCAGCCAGTCACACTCGTTCCAGGTGCCCTGACGTGCTCCATGGCGAACTGTCAGTATGGCTGTGATGTTGTCAAAGGACAAATCCGGTGCCAGTGCCCCTCTCCTGGCCTGCAGCTGGCTCCTGATGGCAGGACCTGTGTGGGTGAGTTATAAAATCAAGCATCTCTCTCAGTAGCCTGTCTAGGAAAAGGAAGAAAGTGAAAGGTAATGGGAGTAAGAAAACAAAAAAAAAAGGCAGTTACTTCCATCAGCTACTTAGCTATCCTTCAGAAGGTATCAGATGTCTCAGAAGAGGACTTCTCTCTCTGAATGGACCATGCAAATCGTGTTCTCCTAAAAATGAGGAACCGGAGGAAGTTCAGGCAGAGGCATTTTGCAAAGGTATTGAAGTTTGAAGGAGCACAATGTTCAGGGAAACAAGAAATTAGTGTTTCTAGAATGTAAGAGGCAATGACCGGTGAAGCTGAACAGGTAGACAGGGCTAGATTGTATGTATTGCACTGAAAAGTTAGATTTTTTTCCCCTGTAAATTAGGAAGACAGTATAGGATTGTGGTTAAGAGTCTGGGCTTTGGTTTCAAACCTGGCTCTGGAATATACGTGCTATGTAACTTTAGGCAAGAGAGTTCTTTCTTTGACTTGAGTCTCCTTATCTTTAAAATTGGAGTAATGTCACATAGAACCATTGTGAGAATCAAATGAGCTCATGTGTGGAAAGATCGTAGCATGGTACATAGCATGTAGTAAGTACTCAATGAATGGAAGTATTTGGTGATTCAAAGACAAAGACATTTATCAATTACTTTCTGTATTCCAGGCACTGTACTAAGTGCTAGGATATACAGTAATGGACAAAGCTGACAAGATTTTGCTCCTCACAAAGCTGATATTCTAATGGGGAAGACAGAAAAGAAACGACTATTCAATAAAATTACAAGCAATACTAAGTCTTAACATGAGGTACTAAGAGAGAGAAAAACAGAAAGGGCCTATTTTAGAAACTAACGGTCAAGGAAAGCCTTAATGTAAGACCTGGACCATTGGCCACATGGAGAATCAGCCAAGCAGGAGGAAACACTGCAGGCACTGCAGTGAGAGAGGGCGGCCTGCCTGAGGTCTTGAGAGAAAGTGGCTAAGTAGAGTGGGGATATGAGCGGCGGGGGCTTGAGATATAGCGGGTGAGGCCGGTGGGGGCTGTTTATTGCAGGGCCTTCAAGGATGTGGTGAGGATTTCATTCCAAAAACCAGTAGAAACAGTAGGAGAGTTTTAAGCGTGGTACTAATCTGATTTTATGTTGTAATAAAATCATTTTGATGGGTGACTGGGAATGGTTTGGAGGGGTAAGATTGGTTGGGAAGAGGTGGGTTTGGAGGCTTCTAACAGTCTAGCCTGGAAGATGGTAACCGACAGTAGGGTAGTGGCAGCAGTTGAAGAGGAGACAAATTCAAATAACCTTTCAGAGGTAGAGTTAACTGAGCCTGATGATTTAGGGTGAAAGGAAAGAGGGTTGTCAAGGGTGACTCATGTTTTAAGTCCAGGCAACTAGGTGGGTACAGGTACAGTACATGCTGAGATATGGTGCTGGAGGAGGGCAGCCTGGGTTAGGAAGATGAATAGGAATTTGGAGATGTGGAATTTATGTTGCCTGTGAGGGCAACCAGCTGGATAATGTTTATGATGAGTCACTGTGTGCCAGGCAACTGTTTGCAGTTATTTATTGAAACATCCACTTCATCTGAGCATGCTATTGCTCTTCTTAAAATGCAACTGGCTTATGTTTCTAGATATTGATGAATGTGCTACTGGAAGAGCTTCCTGTCCTAGATTTCGGCAGTGTGTCAACACTTTTGGAAGTTACATCTGCAAGTGTCATAAAGGTTTCGACCTCATGTACATTGGAGGCAAATACCAATGCCATGGTAATGAACCCCAGTCATTGCTTTCTGTTGTTTCTCCCTGTGGCATGGAAAGGTCTCTTCATTGTGCAGATGACTGGGGTGCCAGGGGCAGAGGGTACTGGCATTAAACAAACAGAAGTCCATTTCAACCACTACTAGTTCTGGATGCACATGTACTTTTTTTCTTTTTAATTTTATTGGGGAACAGTGTATTTTTCCAGGACCCATCAGCTCCAAGTCAAGTAGTTGTTTCAATCTACAATAATTGTGCAGGGCGCACCTCAGTGGCCTATGTGGGAATCAAACCGGCAGCCTTGGTGTTATGAGCACTGCGCCCTGCGTTCTAATCACCTGAGCCAACCAGGCATCCCTGAATGCACATGTGCTTTATTTCTTCTATTTACCTGCCAATTTCACATGGACCATCACATTACAAAACAAGTTTTTTTGGGAAACTGTATATATATTATTATGTCATCGTATTTATCTCCCAAATAAACCTCTTCTTTCCCTACTTCCTGATACAGATATAGATGAGTGCTCCCTTGGTCAGTATCAGTGCAGCAGCTTTGCTCGCTGTTTCAACATACACGGGTCCTACAAGTGTAAATGTAAAGATGGCTACCACGGCGATGGACTGAGTTGCGTGTGTGAGTAATGCTTGTCTCCCATTTCTAAATTTCAGAAGGAAATACAGGATTGCTCAAAGGCCCTTACTAGGGAAGACACAGAACAAGATTAATTTATTAAAGAAGTACAGTTTTCATAGTTGGTAATATTATTTTGTTTTTTGCACAAACAATAAAATCATTTGTTCAGGTATTTTGAAAAATTAAAGACTCAGTAATACATTCTACTCTTAAAAGCATTTAATTCCTTGATTGAAAATCTCTCAGTAGCTTCCCTTTAGCTGGCAAGAAATTTTAGAGCCCTCCAGGGAATTTAATTTTCTTAAAATCAGAAACAAATATTTGTTTGTCATTAGCCTTAGGTTTATGATGGTGGAATAATCTGACTGCATTCTACATTTTTTGTTCCTCTGTTTTATGCCTCCTAATTGTACTACTAAAAAACAAAATCATTCCCATATTTATCTATTTTCTCTACATTTAGGATTGTTTTGCTTTTCAATTTTTATAAGCTCTGTTTGGAGTATGACATATTAGTAGATAAACATGAAAATAAATACCCTCTAACATGGAAATTTTCACAAACCAAAGGCCAAAATTATCACATATTTCATGTAATAATAGATAATTTATAAATATTTTTGGAGTGAAATATTTACTGAAAATCGTGGAGCATAAAATCATGGGGATTAAAGGATTTTTGAAGGGTCATGTAGTCATACTCCCCCCAGGAGTAGATCGTACCAGATTAAATATTTCTCTTGGTGAAAATAGTCAAGGAAAAAGATCCCACAGATGATCTTGGTGACTTCTGAAAATTTATTTTCAAAAAGATTGTATAAATTAATAAGGGGAAGGAAAACCAGCTATAAAACAATATGTAGAACATTTAAGGAAAATGTTTTGCATAAGTCAATTTTATATAAAGTATAGAAAAGTATTAGTCTTTAGACAATTCTAAAGATGATTTTATAATATGTATGTATTATGGGGACATAACATAGATTCTATATTTTTTTCATATTTTAAAAACTTTAGAATTTCTGCATCTTAAAAATCTCATTGCTGTTTCCGCTTTACAAATACTTATAACTTTTTTTATGCTTGAAATAAAATATTACAGAAACACCAATATAACTTTTGCTTCCATTCACAGGATAACTATGTATCCTATATCTATATCTATGTATCTATACATGCATATGTATTTGTTATTTGGAAACCAGCATGAGTTACAGTAGGGGAATAGTCTAAATGTGAAAAGTAAGCCTAGTTGGCACATATTTTGTTGTTTTTGCTTTTTACAATTTGATGTTTTACTTTTTAGGAAGAGATGGTTACACACTAATTTAAATATTTTGACTCTTTTAGATATTCCAAAAGTCATGATTGAACCTTCAGGTCCAATTCATGTACCACGGGGAAATGGTACCATTTTAAAGGGTGATGGAGGACAAAGTAATTGGATTCCTGATGTTGGAAGTACTAGGTGGCCTCTGAAGACACCATATATTCCTCCTGTCATTACCCACAGGCCCACTTCTAAGCCAGCAACAAGACCTACACCAAAGCCAACAATATGGGCTACCCCACCCCCACCCCCACCCCCACCCACAGAACTCAGAACACCTCCACCACCACCTACCCCAGAAAGACCAACCACCAGACTGACGACTGTAGCACCAGTTGCTACCACACCTCCAAGACGGATTACAGTTGACAACAGGATACAGACAGACCCTCAGAAACCCAGAGGAGATGTGTTCAGTAAGTCATAATAAATGTTAGTGCCTTTCTTTGAGCTTTTTGTAGTTATATTGAGATATAATTGACATACAGCACTGTGTTAAGTTTAAGGTGTACGGCATAATGGTTTGACTTATGTATAATGAAATGATTACCTTAAGTTTAGTTAACATCTATCATCTCATATAGATACAAAAAAAGAAAAAAGTTTTCCTTGTGATGAGAACTCAGGGTTTACGCTCTTAACTTTCCTGTATATACCATGCACAGTATTAACTATAGTCATCATGTTGTACATTACATCCCTAGTATTTATTTATCTTACCTGTATAACTAGAAGTTTGTACCTTTTTGACCAACATCCTTTTGACCACCTTTATCTACTTTCTCCTTCCCCCAGCCCCCACCTCTGCACATCTGCTGACCACAAAACTCACAAATCAAATCTGATCTCTCTTTCTTTGAGTTCTTTTTTTTTTAGATTCTACATATAAGTGAGATCACACAGTATTTGCCTTTCTCTGTCTGACTTATCTGACTTATTTCACTTAACATAACGTTCTCAAGTTTCATCCATGTTGATGGAAATGGCAGAATTTTCTTCTTTTTATAGCTGAAAAATATTCCATTTTGTCTGTGTGTGTGGGGTGTGTGTGTATTATATATATTTGTGTGTGTGTATTGTGTATCACATTTTCTTTATTCACCCATTAGTGGACACTTACATTGTTTCCATGTCTTCGCTATTATAAATAATGCTGCTATGAACATGGGGATGCAGATATCTGTTTGACATAGTGTTTTCATTTCCTTTGGATATTTTTCCAGAAGTGGGACTCTTGGATCATTATGATATTTCTATTTTTAATTTTTTGAGGAACCTCCATACTGTTTGGCATTGTGGCTATGCCAATTGATAATCCCACCAACAGTGCATGAGGGTTCTCTTCTCCACATCTGCTATCTCTTATTTTTTTTGATGCTAGGTGTGAGATGATATCTCATTGTGGTTTTGATTTGCATTTTCCTAATAATTTGTGATGTTTTCATGTACCTGTTGGTCATTTACATATCTTCTTTGGACAAACGTCTATTTAGGTCCTTTGCCCATTTTTTAGTTGGATTTTTGTTTTTTTCTTGTTGAGTTGTATGAGTTTCCTATATATTAAAGATAGCAAATCTTTATTTTATAAGTTGTCTTTTCATTTTGTTGTTTCTTTTGTTATGCAGAAGTTTTCTGTTTGATGTAGTCCACTTGTTTATTTTTTATTTTGTTGCTTTTGCTTTAGGTGTCATCTCCAAAAAACCATTGCCAAGACCCATGTAAAGGACCATTTTACTTATGCTCTTTTGAGAGTTTTATGGTTTCAGGTCTTATGTCCAAGTATTTAATCTATTTCAGGGTAATTTTGGGGAATAGTGTAAGATAAGGGTCTGGTTTCATTCTTTTACATGAATATCCAATTTTCCAATTTACTCCATTGAGTATTTTTAGCTCCCTTGTTAAATATTAGTTGACCATATATGCTTGGGTTTATTTCTGGGCTCTCAATTCTGTTCCATTGGTTTATGTGTCTGTTTTTATGCCAATGCCATACTGTTTTGATTACTATCACTTTATAGTATAGCATGAAATCAGGAAGTGTGATGCCTACCACTTTGTTCTTTCTCAGGATTGCTTTGGCTATTTGGGGTCTTTTGTGTTACTACATGTTTAATAAGCTTTTTATGATGACATTTCAACCACAGGTCATGCACTGAATAAGAATCAAACTCATAAAAAGAATTAGCTCTACAAAGTATAAGTCATATATCCCTATTGTTAAACATTATAAAGACCGGAATAAGTCAGTCAGTTGGGCAAATAAGAATGTGTGTAGAGGGCCAGCCGAGTCATTCAGTTGGTAAAAAGTTAGCTTAAGAGCGTGAGCTCTGAACAACAGGGCCACCGGTGATGCTGTGCCCAAGCTGAGCTTCCCCTGAGCTGCCAACAGGTGGCAGGATGGCTCGGCTGGTGAGAGCATGTGCTCCGAACAAGACTACCTGTTCAATGGTGGGCTTTGCCCACCCGCAACTAAGACTAAACTCGGCACCTTGAGCTGAGCTGCCACCTGGATGGCTCAGTGGATAGAGCATGCACTCTTTACAACAAGGCTGCTGGTTCGACTCCCGCATGGGATGGTGGCTATGCCCACCCGCAACTAAGATTGTAACACAGCACCTTGAGCTTAGAGGCCACAAGCTGCCAACAGGCAGCCAGATGGTGACTGGTGCCCTCCACAACTAAGATTGAAGAACAACAACTTGGTTGGTCTCCCTCCCCAATTTCCCAATACTGTTCCCCTCCTCCAATTCCCCAATTTAAAAGAAAAAAAAGAATGTGTGTAGAAATGGAAGGAATATCACAAAGTTATACAGTAGATCACAGCTCCTATCCAGTATGAAAATGCTCCTAACATATTCAGATCTACTTGAAAACTCAGAGATGGGGAACTTTCTATATCACATGCCATTTGACTTGCAATCTGTCCATTCATTCAATCAGTAAATATTTTTTAGTGCGTTTTAGAGTGTCAGGCCCTGTATTAGGCATTGGGTTTACAAAAATAAAACAGAAAAGGTTACAGTCTGGTGGAAAAGACAGTCACCCAAAAGGTAACTGTGGTATAGGACATTATGGGAGTAGAGACAAGAGGTAACTAATCAGTTTGGGGGCAGAGAGTACTTGGAGTGGGGGGACGGGTGCTTTTTGAGTGAGGGGCAAAGAGGATGAGAAAAGGGAGGCATTATAGTTAACAGAGTACAACAAAAGCACAAAAGGAGGGAGCAGCATAGCATATGCAATAAACTGGCAATAAACTGCTAATAAACTGGAGGGTTGAGTCAGGGACTGATGAGAAAAACTAGACAGCTACCTCTTGTATTTGCTCTAAACTGTGGTTAGATCCGAACTGGATCTAGATTAAAGACTCCCAGATTTTTAATGGGTGACTGGGTAAAGGGTGGTACCACAAATGGAGATAGACTCTAGGGGTAAAGACAGACGTTTTGAAGGAGGAAGAGTTTGTTCCCTTATTACCAGATCAAAGTTTGCAATTTTACAACTCTTCCTTGTTCCCTGAATTTTTCCATTTGTCTTGTTTCACTTTGCTTATTCTTAGCCTCCTTTGCATTCACTCCTCTCCTCTCCTTTTTTTTTTTAAGATTTTTTTTTATTGGGGAATTGGGGGGATGGGAACAGTGCTGGGGAATTGGGGAAAGGGGAACAGACAAGTTGCTGTCATTTTGTTCTTCAGTCTAGTTG
>NW_017732242.1:213068-214814 GCF_001890085.2 Hipposideros armiger | reverse complement strand
AGAGGAATTAGATGGTAGCTCTAATAATGTATTTTATATGTGCATATTGTATTTTTGAAAAGCATATTTTTGTAATTTCTATCCTCTCTCCTTTTCTTGATCCCTATCCCCCATTCTCTCCCTCTGTCTGTGGTCTGTCTCTTACTCTATTTTTTTAATTCACCTCTTTGTGATCATACAATGGAATTTTATTCATGGGTGCTTAAGTAAATACAATATTATATTATTCTGTTGATTTAAGGTAGGGTTATAAAAATTTGGCTATTTAATATCAAAGTCACTCTAGCATAGATACCAACATCTTTCTGAGTCTTTTAATGTTTTATCTTTTGTAAATGTCTCCCTTTTCCCCCATTATTCCTCTCGATACCAACACACATATGAATTAAAAACAACATTGAAGTTTGCCAATAGAATTTAGCAGGATAAAATTGGGAAAACATGGAGTTCTGATGATGTTTGAGAGCACTCATTCTAAGAGAGTGTGATCTTAAGACCTGCCCAGGGAAAGAATTACCTTGATCCTATGCCAAGGCTGTTGCATGCCACAGATAGCATTGCTGCCTTGTAACACTCCTCCCCCAAATTAAATTCCCCTCTCATTTCTTTTTTTTAAACATTTTTTTATTTTGCAATTACAGTTGGCATACAATATCAAGTTAATTAGATTCAAGTGTACATCCTAGTGACTACACATTTATATAACTTACAAAGTGATCACCCTGATAAATCTAGTACCCATTTGACACCATACATAGTTATTACATTATTATTGACTGTATCCTTATGCTATACTTTCTATCACAATGACTATTTTGTTTGCTATATATACACATATATTTTTAAATTTTGTTTTTTCTCCTATATAAATATTTTTAAAGATTTTTATTAAAATATAGCTAATATACAATATTATATTATTTTTAGGTATACACAATAGTTATTCAACATTTATATACCTAAAGAAGTGATCACCATAAGTCCAGCAACCATCTGACACCACACCACGCTATCACAACATTATTGACTACATTCCCTATGCTGTACATTATATCCCCATGACTTACTTGTTTTATACGTAAAAATTTGACCCTCTTATTCCCCTTCACCTTTCCCCCCTTTTTAAATTTTTTCAATTACAGTTGACATATGATATTATATTAATTTCTGGTGTATAGCACAGTGGTTAGTCACTTATATAATTTAAGAAGTGACCTCCCTGACTAGTCTAGTACCCACCTGGCACCATACACAGTTATTAACATATCATTGACTATATTCCCTATGCTTTACTTTACATCCCCATGACTATTTTGTAACTACCAGTTTGTGCTTCTTAATCCCTTTACTTTTTCACCCCGTCCCCCAATTCCCCTCCCATCTATCACCCCAATAAATCTAGTACCCATCTAACACCATACACAGTTATTACAATGTTATTGACTATATTCCTTATGCTATACCCTACCTCCCCAGGACTACTTTGTAACAACCAATTTGTACTTCTTAATCCCTTCCCCTTGTTTCACCCACAACCCCAAACCCCTTCCCATCTAGCAACCATCAGAATGTTCCCTGTATCTATAAGTTTGTTTTGTTTGTTTGTTTGTTTGGTTTGTTTGTTTGTTTGTTTTGTTGTTGTTGTTGTTTTTTAAGATTTTTATTGGGGAATTGGGGGGATGGGAACAGTGCTGGGGAACTGGGGGAAGGGGAACAGACAAGTTGCTGTCGTTTTGTTCTTCAGTC
>NW_017732242.1:208225-210128 GCF_001890085.2 Hipposideros armiger | reverse complement strand
TGTCGCCATTTTGTTTAGTTCTTTTTCTGGAGCTTTGTTCTATTTTTTTATTTGGGATATGTTTCTTTGTCTCCCCATTTTGGCTGCCTCTCTGTGTTGGTTTTTAAGTATTAGGTAGGGCTGCTATATCTGGCTGTCTTAGTAGAGTGGCCTTATATAGTAGGTGTGCTATGGGGCTCAGTTGTGTTATCCTTTTGGTTACCTGAGCTGGGTGCTCCAGGTATGCCCCTTGTGTGGGTTGTGTGTGCCCTCCTGTTTGAGTTGAGCTTTGGTTGCTGTTTGCACATTGGTAGGAGGGATTGATCCTCGGGTTGATTGGTTGTGAGGACTGGCCATGACTACAGTGGAGGAGCTGTTGTGCAGGGGCTGACCCTATGTAGCAGGATTTGCCTCAGCAGGGCTCTGGTGCCTGCCCAGTCTGCCCTTTGGGTGTGTCATCCTTGGACCTGGCCACTGGGTGTGCCAGCCCCGAAGCCTTCTGGGAAGGGACCCACTGCAGGCCAAGTTCAGCCTCAGCCTGCGCCCAGCCCAGGGCCACCTGGAATGAACAAAGCAATTCACAGATGGCTGCAGCCTGTTGTGTGCTTGGAGGTGCCTCGAGAGGCCAAGCCACAAAACAAAAACTAGCTGTTGCTCATGCTGGACTTAGGGCTGCCCAGTCAGAGGTAGGGGACATGCTGATGGCAGATGCTGCTTGTTTGGGTTTTGTGAACCTTTGAGAGATTTTAGGAAATTACGCAGCATGAGCCAGGGAAGGCCTTTGTTCAGAAAAGCCACTGGAAGCTACTTCAGTGTGCCCAAAAGTTGGGTGGTAGGGGTCTCAGAATAACTAGGGCAGGGTGAATGAACAGTGTTACCTAGATTGATGGAGACTCAGATATGGTGGCTGCCTGTGTCTCCACACTGGGAAGGGAGAGGGCTCAACAAAGAAACAGTGACTTCCACCAGCTCCCTCAAGCAGGGGAAAGCTGCCACTCCAGCCCTCACCTTGAATCCAGACAATTCAGTTTCCTCCCTTATGTCCCTGGTGCCTCTCGAGCTGCTGCCTCAGCACTGGAGATCATAGCAAGTGAGTCCATCAGCGAGTAAGTCCACCCATGGACCCTTTAAGAGGAATGCCTGGGACTCCAGCCACCCTCCTTCTCACTCAGCCACAATTTCTGCTGGTTTTCACAACCAGACGTTATGGAGACTTCTCTCCCGCACTGAAATCCTAGGTTGGGGAGCCTCATGTGGGGCTGGGCACCTTGCTCCTCTGGGGGTTGAGGAACCTCTGCAGCTCAGATAACCCTCTTTTAATGATTTCACTCAGGTATTGGATCAGCCTATTCTGCGTCTCCGCTCCTCCTACCAGTCTCAAGGTGGCTTCTTCTGTATGCCCTTAGTTGTAGGGCTTCTGTTCAGCTAGACTTCAGGCGATTCTCAATGATGGTTGTTCTGTAGTTGTAATTTTTATGTGGTCATGAGAGGATGCAAGCACAGCATTTACCTACTCCATCATCTTGACTAGAAATTCTCCCACAATTTTTTTAATGTAGAAAGATTTAAGAAAAAAAAACCTTAAACAATGTTTCTTATAGGTATAAACAAAATACTGTTGAAGCTGGAGTTTTTCTTGTACTATTCTTGCAAAAGAAAGAGGTTCAAAACAGCCAAAATGTTACTTAAACTCCAAATAATCAGTCCAGATGGGATAGTTATAATAGTCTTTTTGCATTTTAATTTGGGGCCTAAAAACTTTCATCTAAACCACCTCAATGAATTACCCAAGTGTGAAACCCTTATGAGGGGTTTTTTAAAAAAAAAATAATCCCAATTATATCCAGAATCTCTAATGGTGACTAAAGTCCTTTCCAATAATTCATCCCAGTATTGTTTTTTTTTTCTTATGTTTAACCCAAAT
>NW_017732242.1:203066-206750 GCF_001890085.2 Hipposideros armiger | reverse complement strand
ACATTTTTAGATTGAATAGACTTGAATTTTTAAATTGAATAGAATTATAATCAGATGTATTTGCAGGACTAGCCCTATAGGCCTGATTGAGCAACACTAAAGTTCCTGGATAGCATGAAATTTTTGTTCTTTCACTAATGGGACAGACCAATGCTTCTCAAAGTGTGTTTGCTAAAACATTAGTTCTCTGGGATATTATGCAATTGTATGTAGCATGTGGCTCCTAGAAAGTGAAGAAGAAAGGTGTTGCAGAATAAAGATTATAGAATATAGTGTAATATACAGAGGATGCCAAAAAAAATGTCTACACATTTTTAAAAAGGAAAAAACTATTGTAATTGTAATACTCAATATATACCTATAACAAAAGATGAATACAAGTCACCTTTGACTTCTGCAGTTACAAGAGGTGCTCAAAGTGGTTACCATCAGCATCCAGACACTTCTGTTTACAGCAAACTATTGCCTGAGCAACGTTGACCAAAGTGTCCACTTGTATACATTTTTTTGGCACCCCCAGTATATCAAGTGCTCTTCTGAGTGGCCTTATCAGACACCAGACTCATTGTTGCTGTGTTATTCTAGATCCTGAGAATGTGTTGAAACTCCAAGTACCATGCAGTAAGAAGACAGTTTGCTTTTTACTGATTGCTGCTTTACTGCATGTTGTCCACATATTCTTTCCCCCATTTCCATGCTACAGATTTAACAGAGCCGGTGACTGGCATGATCACGGTATTCTTAGTCATGGAAACATGGTCTCTGTTCTGATTCGCTGTGGTGATGAGTAAAAAGATTATATTTGCTGTGGGGTGAAAAGGTCTTCAAACTAGTTTGCTTTCTAGTAAACAGCAAGGCCTAGAGAGACCCTGAGGAGAGGCTGACATCTCTCTGAAGATTAAATTTTCGCTAGTGTTTTGAAGGAGTGAGTTGTCAATGCTTACAGGTCAGGATCTGGTGCAGTGAATTCTGAAAGTTTCCAAGTTTTTCATTAGTATTTTAATTGGATCCTGTGGTGGCTGGTAAAGGAAAAAAAAGTTATCTCTGGAAAGTAAAAATTGAGTTCTTGGTGAATGTGACCCCAGTCAGAAATCAGATTTTTTTNTTTTTCTTTTTTAAGATTTTATTGGGGAATTGGGGGAGGGGAACAGCATTGGGGAATCGGGGAAGGGGAACAGACAAGTTTCTGTCCTTTTGTTCTTCAGTCTAGTTGTGGAGGATGTTGCTTCACTGGCCCATGTTGGTATTGTCATTGCGCTCTTCCCAGGTGAGGCAGATTGATCGCTGGCCACTGGACAGCCACTCACAGCAGCTCTTGGCAGCTCATGCCAGCTACCAGCTGCTCATGCCAGCTTCCAGCCACTCACCAGGTAGCTCAAAGCAGCCCACTGCAGCCTCACTGCAGCCTACATCATTGCCGGCGACTCACAGCAGCCCAGCTCCAGGTTGAGCTGTTGTTCACCATCTTAGCTTTAGAGGGCGCAGCGTCACTGATCCTCATGTGGGATCCAAACCGGGGCCCTGCTGCTCAGAGCTGGCGTCCCAAGCCAACTATTAACCAACACGCCACTCGGCCGGCCCAAGAGTATAATTTTCTTATCCATTAAGTACCTTATCTTCTGATTGGAACATTTAATCCATTTACATTGAAAGTAATTGTTTATATGTACTTATTGCCATTGTATTATTCATATTTTTTACCCTTTTTTTTTTTTGGTCTTAAAGAAGTCCCTCTAAGATTCCTTGTAATATTAGTTTGGCGGTGATGAGCTCCTTTAGCTTTTTCTTGTCTGGGAAGCTCTTTAGCTGTCCTTCGATTTTAAATGATAGCCTGGCTGGGTAGACTAATCTTGGTTGTAGGTCCTTGCTTTTTATCACTTTGAATGTTTTCTGCCACTCCCTTCTGGCCTGCAGAATTTTCATTGAGAAATCAGCTGACAGTCTTATGGGAGCTTCCTTGTAGGTCACTAACTGCTTTTCTCCTGCTGTTTTTCAGATTCTTTGTTTGTCTTTTAACCTTTGGCATGCTGATTATGATGTGTCTTAGTGTTAGGCTTTTTGGGTTCATCTTGTTAGGGTCCGTCAGCACTTCCTGGGCTTATATATCTATTTTCTTCATGAGGTCAGGGAAGTTTTCCATCATTATTTCTTCCAATAGGTTTTCAATTCTTGCTCTTTCTCTTCTCCTTCTGGTATCCCTATGATGCAAATAGTACTCTTGATGTTGTCCCAGAGGCCCCGTAGACTCTTCTCATTTTTTTGGATTTTTTTTTTCTTTTTGCTGTTCTATTTTTGTATTGTCTGCTACCTTATCTTCTAAATCAAATTCAAATCTCTGCTTCATCTAATCTACTGTTAATTCTCTTTAATGTATTCTTAATTTCAGTTAATGTATTCTTTATTTCTGACTGGTTCTTTATCATCTCTATTTTTGTTGAAGTTCTCCCTGAAATCACTGAGCCTCCTAATACAGTATGTTAAACTCTGCATCTGGTAGATTGCTTGTCGCCATTTTGTTTAGTTCTTTTTCTGGAGCTTTGTTCTATTTTTTTATTTGGGATATGTTTCTTTGTCTCCCCATTTTGGCTGCCTCTCTGTGTTGGTTTTTAAGTATTAGGTAGGGCTGCTATATCTGGCTGTCTTAGTAGAGTGGCCTTATATAGTAGGTGTGCTATGGGGCTCAGTTGTGTTATCCTTTTGGTTACCTGAGCTGGGTGCTCCAGGTATGCCCCTTGTGTGGGTTGTGTGTGCCCTCCTGTTTGAGTTGAGCTTTGGTTGCTGTTTGCACATTGGTAGGAGGGATTGATCCTCGGGTTGATTGGTTGTGAGGACTGGCCATGACTACAGTGGAGGAGCTGTTGTGCAGGGGCTGACCCTATGTAGCAGGATTTGCCTCAGCAGGGCTCTGGTGCCTGCCCAGTCTGCCCTTTGGGTGTGTCATCCTTGGACCTGGCCACTGGGTGTGCCAGCCCCGAAGCCTTCTGGGAAGGGACCCACTGCAGGCCAAGTTCAGCCTCAGCCTGCGCCCAGCCCAGGGCCACCTGGAATGAACAAAGCAATTCACAGATGGCTGCAGCCTGTTGTGTGCTTGGAGGTGCCTCGAGAGGCCAAGCCACAAAACAAAAACTAGCTGTTGCTCATGCTGGACTTAGGGCTGCCCAGTCAGAGGTAGGGGACATGCTGATGGCAGATGCTGCTTGTTTGGGTTTTGTGAACCTTTGAGAGATTTTAGGAAATTACGCAGCATGAGCCAGGGAAGGCCTTTGTTCAGAAAAGCCACTGGAAGCTACTTCAGTGTGCCCAAAAGTTGGGTGGTAGGGGTCTCAGAATAACTAGGGCAGGGTGAATGAACAGTGTTACCTAGATTGATGGAGACTCAGATATGGTGGCTGCCTGTGTCTCCACACTGGGAAGGGAGAGGGCTCAACAAAGAAACAGTGACTTCCACCAGCTCCCTCAAGCAGGGGAAAGCTGCCACTCCAGCCCTCACCTTGAATCCAGACAATTCAGTTTCCTCCCTTATGTCCCTGGTGCCTCTCGAGCTGCTGCCTCAGCACTGGAGATCATAGCAAGTGAGTCCATCAGCGAGTAAGTCCACCCATGGACCCTTTAAGAGGAATGCCTGGGACTCCAGCCACCCTCCTTCTCACTCAGCCACAATTTCTGCTGGTTTTCACAACCAGA
>NW_017732242.1:199638-202778 GCF_001890085.2 Hipposideros armiger | reverse complement strand
ATTGCCCTAGACAATGCTTGGAGTTGTTCTGAAACTTTATTAAGGGAGAAATAGGTGAGCCAAAAATTGGGCTCATTATTGAGAAGCTGTGTCTATGTTCCACTTCTCACCAGAGATTTGATTTTTTTTCCAGTTCTGCTCTTTACCCTCAGCCCAAAGGTGTCCTTTGAACTGTTTAGATTTCTTCCTGCAAGATGAATGCTTTGCCAAACAAGGGCTTATTTCTGTGGAGACCAGCAAGCTTTTTCTTTTTGTTAGTAATCAGTATATGGCTAAGGGTTTTCTCTAATGTGGTTAAGGAAATTTCAGAAACTCTTTTCCAATCCTTTTGTTTGCTTCTCTCTGGTCATTTAAAGCTGTGATGCATATGTTCTTCCTCTGGAAAGGGAGAGAAAGGGGCAGAATACTGAGAGGGGAGGAGAGAGGCAAGACTGCCTCATAAAACCCTTGGCGGTCATCCCCACGTGGAGTCTCTCAAACTCCCTTGGTTTGCCACCCAAAGGAGGCTTCGGAATATTAGGAAATGACGTGTGTACCGTTCTCTTTCAATGAACCAAACCTCTAAGCATAGAAAGAATTTAAGACATTGTTATCTTTAACCTTTTAGTCCAACAACAAATGCCAGAACGGGCCTGGCTCATGTCATGGGAGCCACCTGAGAACAGAAACCAAATTTGCAAACCTACCTTGAACAAAGAGTGCTTACACTTTGCTGCAGTTACTCTTTGGAAGAGGGCTGGCGGTGGGAGGTACATAGGATAATATTTACTTTGCCTTCCCTGTGTTTACTCAGCACTTTTGGGGTAAAATATATAATTGACTATTTGGGAAACCTCATTTATGAACTCAGGTTATATGTTAATAATGGTATCTCTGGGGAAAATATATTTAATAGAAAGTGATAAGCCAGACTTTCTTTTTAAGAAGTTTCCTGCTTATTTGTGTGGCTGATTCTTCTCATAGGCCCCCGTGTTCCCCAAACATAGGAAAGTGTTCTGGGCCCCTAAACCCAACCCAACCTTGTTTTTCATCCAGCTGGTTGCTTGCTTCAGTGCCTGTGATTCCCCTTCTTTTAATTCATGCTGAAGGTTGTAAGAAGCAATGGACAATACATTTTTTTGGTAGGTGAAACACTGACTAATGGAAGAGAAATTTTGAGGAAATAAATCTTATCAAGGCTATATGAACAGTCTTTCATTAATGTTGGTCATAACTGCCCTCTGACCTCCATTCCCTCCTGTCATTCTCTCTCTCTGCTACAGCCAGAATGGTATACCTCCTCTTGGCACTCCTCTGTTAAAATCCTTTGTAGGCTTCCAATTTTTACCAGTATAAAGTCCAAAACCTTGACAGGGCTTTGAAAGGCCCTGCGCAGTCGGGCTGCCTCTCCAGCTTCTCTTGGGGCCCTTCTTCTCCAGCTGGAATGAGGCTTCAGTCCCACACCCCTTCCTTCTGTAGGGTGCCAGCTCACAGCAACTCATCCTTCAGGTCCTGGTGTAAGCATCACCCCTCAGAGATGGTCATGCATCCATCTTCCCCCAGCTCGCTTCGCCATCCCTGCTTCTTCTCACCCCCATGCTCATATAGTTCCTTGTACCTCTCTTTTAAAGCATTCATTACCTGGGCAAATTGTTTGATGTCTGTCTTCACCTCTGGAATGTAGATTTCATGAAGGCAAGAGTGCACTCGCTGCTGCACAATAAGCTCTTAGCTCAGTGCCTTGTTCCCAGCAAATGCTCCCTTTCTTGATTGACTGATTGATTGATTGGCACATGGATGGAATAGAGGAAGAGAGAGTGAAAAGATGGTAGCAGAATTGTATTGTTAGATTTCTCCTATCCTTTCTTTTCATCTTTAAAATTACACCATTCTAATTCTAAGAATTAATGGTCCAACTACAGAGAATAATTCACATGTATTTTTTAATAAAATATATGTATTAAGTATTTAACTTGACTGTTAGGCAAAATATGATGCAGTAAGGATAATTAGAAAAATCGTGTATTGGCATCTATCCTAGTTATACTTCTGTTTTCAGGCAGGACTAGTTATTTAATTAACATTTTCTGCATTGATTGACATACCTCTCTAGATCAAAGAATATGTTCAAATTACACAAATACATTTCAATTTCATAGCCTCATATTTAACAAAAGACANTGTCACTAAACCCCACATTCCAGGTCTTCAAGGGACATTCTCAGGAAATTACCTGTTTCTTCTTGGGATTTAGTAATTCCTGTTTCATAAATCTTTTCTTAGAAATACTATTTTTTTAATCCATTTAGCAATCTTTTTGGCTTGCCTTTGAACATCCTTTGTTTTCCACATCTGTTCCAAACTCTGCGGCCCAAAGGTGCATAATATGTCTGACCCAATATTAATTGCAAGGGGAATTTTTTTAAACCTGATTTTCTAATCTAAATTATTTCCCTTTGTTGCCAAGTGTGCTATAGCACAGATTTGTGAACCGCCATTTAACCCCCAGATGTTTTCCCTCAAACAGTCATACAGGGTCTGGTACATAGTAGGCACTCAAAAATATTTGTTAAATTGAATGAAGTGGAATTCTATATTGGATTCAATTTTTTTCAATCTAAATAATCCTTCATATGGTTGAACTAGCTAAACTTGTTGATTCAATAGTCTCTCCTCAAATGATCAGTTATTTCAGCTTATGACCTTTCTCTATCCTGATACAGTTTAATATAGCCATTGAAAAAGAAACATCCACTAGAAAACTGTGAATCTACTTCTAAATTGCAAGTATGATGTTGGGAAATAGTGAAAAGGCATTGAAAGGGAATACGAAAATAAGGTTGAGGCTTTTATTTTTAGTGACTGCTAAGGATTGAACACATTAAATCAGAAGTTCCAGTTCTGATTCTCAAGTCTATTATTTATGAGTTATGTGACTTTGGATAAATTACTATACTTTCCAGCTCAATTTTCTCATCGGTGAAATGGTGGTAATATCCCTGGCTTTCCATTCTCATACACTGGTTTCCACAATCAGACATAATGCAAGTAAAAATGTTTGTAAATGATTAATTACTATGAAATATAAAAGATTACTGTATTTTATAGGAATAACTATGATGGGGAGCATTTAAATAATATGTGTGATTAAGGAAATAACC
>NW_017732242.1:194998-195801 GCF_001890085.2 Hipposideros armiger | reverse complement strand
TACAGTCCCTCTCATTCTCTTGTGTTAACTCTCATTCATCGAAGGTTAACTCTGAGAGGACAACATTATCATTTATCTCACATATATCTGTGAATTAGAGAAAAGCCAACATTTACTTAATACCTATGATAGTCCTGACTTATTCCTCATCTCATTAATTTTATTTAATATCTCCTTAGCTACCCTGTGAAGCAGGTGATACCGTTTTTATTTCACAAAGGAAATACGGAGGCCCAGAGGATCCATAAACATCCTAAGGCCACAGAGCTAAAGAATGGGCCTCATGTCCAGACCTCTCTCTGTGCTGCCCACACAGCCTCCCTGGCAGTTCAGTGCCCAGGACATCTGTAGCGTTATTCTGGGGTTTTCACTCTCCCACAATCTGGCCTCAGTCTCCTGTGGTAGGGTGCATAGTCTGATTAACCTGTCTCAGTCCTGTGGATTTGACCGACTACTGACCTGGGGTTCTTTGCTACAGAGAGAAGGATTGTTAGCAGCCGTGTATGATAGAATGGTGAATAATGTTCATGGTCACAACGAAAAACTCTTTTAAGTAGGGTGCATTGGAGTCATTCATGCTGAACTCAGAAGAATTCATGCCACATCTATGTAGGTAGTCTATGTAAAATACTTGATTTTTAGAATTCAAACACTATATTACAGAACCAATTTAGTACTTTTCACTATTTACTCATCACATAGGTAACTGTTTAAATTTGTGGTGACTCCAATTCCACTTGCCTCTGATAGAAAAATGAGGAGAGGATGAGAAATTAGAATGGCAGTTCTACAAAACAAAAAAA
>NW_017732242.1:192695-193753 GCF_001890085.2 Hipposideros armiger | reverse complement strand
CTGGAGAAGAAATACTGGAGCAGGGCTGCTTTTCAAATATTTGACAGACAACATCTATCGCTATTGTTCTGTGACCATAAGGGGATGGAAGTCAGAGCAGTAGGTGACAACTACAGAGAGATCGATTTTGGGTGAATCTCTGAAAAAAACTTCCCAATAGTCAGAGCTCTCTAAAAAGAGCTCAGGCTGACTTTGAAGTAAGGAGCTCGCTGTCCCTGGAGGTGTTTGGGTGACAAATGGAACGATGTTGTTTTGAGAACTGGATAAGGGTTGGATTAGTAAACCTCTTATACCAGCTCTGAGAGCCTCTGACTCAGAATGGAATGCCCAGTGATCTCAAGATCAGTGAGCTGTAGGATTCCAGCTTGGAAAATGGGACAGGAAAACCAAAGGAGGGCAGAGTTGGAAGAAAGGTAGAGGAGTTCATGGTGTATGTCAGGGTGGAACTGCAGATGGGCTCTTTAGAATATGTTGGGGGAACTCTAACCACATACTGATGGAAAAATACTAACAAAGCTTATTATGAACAGTGCCTATTTTTCTTCTAGAAGGTTCAGATAAGGTTGTGCATGTGTATGTGTGTGTATAACATGCTAAGACCAGAGAAAAATATAAGCAATTTAATGAATTATTTCTGAATATTACCTAATTACCAATTGTTTCCCTGTTTCTATCTGGATTATCCCATTTGTAAAGGACCATGTGTTTGGATTTCCACAGTTATGACTGATTTTAATGTTGTACATTTCTTATCCAGGATCCAGATATGCAAATATTCTCATATGCTAACATCTCCAGGAAAACCCTCAATTAAATAAACTTACAACTTTGAGAAACAGCTGTAAAATAGGTGCCTTTGACAGCTGTCCTTCCTTGTGCTTATAGATTTTGTTTATCATGTTCAATCTTGAACTTGGCTATGAGATAGTGAAATTAATACATTCCTCTAGGGTATGGAAAATTGTACTGCCAACAGATGTGGTGATTCACTGTAGGCATGTACTGTGGCCCTGAAGACACACCCTTCTCCTATAGATGTCAAGGCTGGACCTGGGGTT
>NW_017732242.1:188816-190290 GCF_001890085.2 Hipposideros armiger | reverse complement strand
CAGTATCTGACAGTCTCGGCAGCCAAAGGCCCAGGGGGCAAAGCGGCTCGCTTGGTGCTACCTGTCAGCCACCTCATGGATGCAGGGGACCTGTGCCTGTCATTTAGGCACAAGGTGACTGGGCTGCACTCTAGCACGCTCCAGGTGTTTCTGAGAAAACATGGAGCCCACGGAGCAGCCCTGTGGGGAAGAAATGGTGGCCATGGCTGGAGGCAAACACAGATCACCCTGCGAGGGGCTGACATCAAGAGCGTAAGTAGAACCACAAAGGAGGCAGGCGTGGGAGGCTTTCCTTCCATAGGAGAACTCTGGGGTCTGAGCTGCAAGAAGCCTTGGTCTCTGCGTTAACTCAGGCTTAAAGGTTTGTGTTTTTTTCTGGGCATGACAACTCCATTCCTTGCCTATGTCTATCCCCACTTTTTGCTGCTTCATGCATTCTTTAGTACTAATCTCCCTACCTTGGGGTAGATCCCCTATTTTTTAGTGAAAAAAAAAATTAGGAATTGAAAAAGTAACAAAGTTAATTGAGAAACTTAAAGGACAGAAGGTGGTGAGCTTAACAGTTCCTGCTTTTCCTTTCATTCTTTATTCTTCAAACTTTGACCACCATGACTTACCCTAAAGTGTTTCGTTTTTTGTTTTTTTTTTAATGTTTCTTTAAAGTCCATTTTTTTCCCCCTTTCCCTCAGAGATCATAGTTAAGTAGCCTTGGGTGGGAACCCAGGACAATATGTTTGGAAAGTACTATTCTTTTCAGGACAGGATGTAGGAAGCTTTGATTGAATAAATAAATTTTATCTTACATAATCAAGTCACCGGTAGCAATAACAGCTCACTGAAATAATGAATTATTTGGAAAAAGTGCCTCTTTCATGTTGATGCTTATAAAACTTTTGCTGTTAAGAGATTCTGCATCTATACCTATACTTTCTAGAAACTAAAAAAAGGATAGACTCCATTAATACAGCTTTTATCGGAGGCTTGAGTTGTATTTTATTGATTTTTTTTCTTTAAAATTTTCTTAATATTTATATTTTTAGAAAAGTAAAACAAGATAATTAATCATTTCATATCACAGTGTAGGGAGGGTTTTTGTTTTTAGAAGGAGCAAGAATGCTATATGCAAAGTAAAATACAAGAATAGTGAAAGTTCTTGGTCTTTCTGTAATTAAAACAACACTGATTGGGTGATGGTGTTGGATTCTATTCCATTTTGCAGCAAAGCTATTGTATATGAACCCAATGGAGGAACTAGGAAACATCAGAGACAGGCTGCATGACTGTGATCTTTTAGATCTGTGGCTCTCAACTATTGCATCTCTATATTCCATCACACTGTTTTTACTTCTGACCTTGGTAATCTTTGACGAAAAGTGTCCACTTCATAAGCATTTCTAAATTGAAGTAGTCTACAGCTTAGAATGGCTCTTTAAAGGATAACTGACTCTGCGTTATGGGGTCTGATTAACAGTTT
>NW_017732242.1:161481-187941 GCF_001890085.2 Hipposideros armiger | reverse complement strand
AAAGGGCAGAGGAGGCTTGACCACTGTGTCCGTTCTCTCCCTAGGTAATCTTCAAGGGTGAACAAAGGCGTGGTCACACTGGGGAGATTGGATTGGATGATGTGAGCTTGAGAAAAGGCCCCTGCTCTGAAGAACGCGAGCAACTCCACAACTAGCAATGACCTCCCATGTTGCTCCCTCTTCTTTTTCTAATCTTCACCTCCTGTCTTCTCCCTTTCAGGCCTAGGAGAAGAGTGGGTCAGTGGGTCAGGAGGAAGTCGGGTTGTTGATCCTCATCTTGCTGGCCTGCTTTTGTGCAATCCCAATGGACAGTGATATTCTCCTTGAAATAGAAGGGACATCTGTAGACATGTGCAAGCCACCTTTGGGTGTTACCTTCCATGCTATGTCCTTTTAGGAAGACCTTCAGCGTGTGTGACCTATGCCATCCTTCATCCTGGTTATAAGGTGTTCCTTATAGCAAATTATGGGAGACGTTTTCAAAAGACATCCATGCAAATGGCCATTCTGTTATCTGTTCAGTGTTGTACCACGAGTAGTATTGACTTTCCCTGAGATACGTTGTACAATGTGCTTGTGAAATTGGTTTCTCCTCTTCACTGTTAGTTCTGGACTGACCTGAATTCTTTTACTGCCATTCACTTTATAAAAGAAGGGTGTGTAACATATCAAGATGCATTTATTCTTGTTATCTGTATTTTTCTTTTAAAGACAATTATGTAGAGTGGGCACGTAATTCCTCGTTAGTACTATTGTGTTTTGTGTAAATGTGCTATTGATATTAAGTAGTTACGTGTTCCTAATATTTACAGACTCTAGTTGCAAGGGAAAAGGCAGCTTGTGATCTCTTGACTAAAAAATACACAGTGAAATGTTATCCAGTCTCCTGACCTTATATTTGTAAGAAGAGAAATTTGGAAAACGTGTCAGGTTGTGGTAGGGGAGGGATTAATTTTTTTAATGATCTTGAGTTTGATCCCTATAAATAATAGTAAACCATCCAGGTAGACAAGAAACTGCAGTTAACATATAAAACCCTCACTCTTTCTGGTTACACTTTAAAACCAACAGCTTTCTCCAAAACAACATGGTCTCCCTGGAAATCTGTAAGAAGCTTTCTAAAAGGTCTGGCTGTTTAAAAGGAAAGATTCTGTTCATGGAAGCAAGGTGACGAGAAGCATGGGAGGAGCTACATTGGAATAGATTTTCATACTAAGTTTTCAGTCAGTATAAATTTAGGCAGGTCTAGCTCATAACTTACATGCTATCATGTCAGGATGGGATAGGAAGCAAGTCCCATGCTTTGAAGCATTGAACGTGTTGGAAGAGGATTCACACACACACTAGAGCAACAGGACAAGACTGGAATTCTAAGATCTAGGAACCCTCAACTAATACATTTTCTCCCTGTATATTTTAACTTTATATATAAAAAAAATACATAACTTTTAAAAGGCAACTTACTACTGAGGCTTTTCCTCATTGCTGATTAAGTAATCAAAATATTTTCTGCTGTTTTTGCCAGGAATCACAAAGATGATTAAAGGGTAGGAAAAAAAAAAGATCTATGATGACAAATTAAAGGAACTGGGATTATTCAGCCTGGAGAAGAGAAAACTGAGGGGTAAACCATTGCTGGTTTTCAAGTATATGAAGCGTTGGTACAGAGAGGATGGTGACCAGCTGTTCTCCGCATGCACTAAGAATAGAATTAGAGGAAACAGGCTTAGCCTGGAGTATGAGGGAACATTTCCTGGCAGGGACAGTTGTTAAATTAAAATCCCTTATAAAGAAGTGTGACTTTCTCTGTCTATTTTTTTCTTTCTTTTTAATTTTTTTTGTTGAGGCTTTTTAAAAATTAGATAAAAAATTGTCTATTTAAGATAGTTAAAAGATGTCCTTACCTCAAGGTAGAGTGACAGATTACAGAATCTCCCAAAAGATGTTTTGATCCTACTACTGTGTAATGAAAATCTCCAGAACTAAGTTATTTGGACCAGGCCAGGGCCTAATTTAGGCATTTCCCTCTTCAGCTCCTAGTGGAGAGGAATCAAAAGGGGAAAAGTCCACCAATGCTAGGCTCACTAAAAATGTCTCTCCCTTTATGGCAAACCTAGCAGTATTAAAACAAAAACAAAAAGGAAAAAAAATACATATATATATATATATATTTATTCCTAAAAGAGTATGATGAACAGATGTTTTAGTATCTCAGTGTCCTAATGTGGTGGGGTTTTTTTCTTGATAAAAGTATAACCTTTTCACTTGCTCAGTGGATGATATTTCAGATTTTTAAAGAGACCATAGCAAAGAATACAGTTTACAGAGATTTTTATCTGGTGCATTCTCTCTGCAATGTGCATAACAACTTAACTCAGCTACTGATAATGAACGCCATGCCCAACACAACTGCCAGGCCCGTTCCTTCACCTCATTGCTATAATTCAGTTTCACCATCAGTTGGATGTCCCAACTTCCACAAAATGGTAATGTTTTTTGAACAACACATAAATAGTGTATGTTTTGTTATGTTACTTGGTGAAGGCAGGGCAAGAGGGGGAGTATTAATCAGTGCGCCTTTGAGTAGGGGCCAGAAAATATGGTCTTAGAGCCCTTTGTAATAATTCATTTCCTTTTTGGTCATATAAACTGCACAATTGAAGAGAAAAGGGGAAAGTGATAGAAAATTTCACTTTTAGGTGCCAATAATACATTGCACTAAACTGATGGAAGAAGTTATCCAAAGTACTGTATAACATCTTGTTTATTATTTAATGTTTTCTAAAGTGAAAAATGTTAGTGGTTTTCCAAACAGCAAAACGAAAATAATTCTTTGTAAATAAAAACACTGTTAATAATACCAGTTGTCTGTTTCTTGTTGTTTTGAGGGGTTTGGGGTTTGTTTTTTTTTGTTTTTTTGTTTTGTTTTTTTTTACTGCTTGGATGACTGGGGACAAAGATATTGCCCAAATTATTATGCTTTCTAGGTTAGAAAATATGAGATACTTTTCATCACAATGCACAGATGCACATCTTAGCAAATTGCTTTAGTTTTCTTACATCTCACTTAGTTGTAAACGTTTGCCTCAAATCCTTTTATGAAAAGACAGGAAAAGTTATAAGTAAATATATATGAATTATAAATGAAAAATATTTTTATTAGTGTTGATTTCATTAATTTATGACATTTTTACACATATTCCAATAACCTTTCCTAATGGAGAAAACAACTATAAAGAAACAAAATTATTGAAATGCAAGATTAAAAGTTAGTCTTTTTAGAAAATTATAGAGCATACACTTAATGGCTTCTTTCTTTCCAATACTCAGAGAACTCTTAGCAGTTGGGACACTCAGGTTTTGGATAAATACACACTTTAATCAAAAGGTAAAGAAAATCATCCCTGGGAGACCTGAGAAAGCTCAGGCTTTTTGAGTATGTTAAGAAATTAACCTTTTGAAACCTATTTCAGATTGGGGGTTGGAGGAAGCAGTTAATTATGAGATTTCAGGGTCCAGTACATTGATTGATTGGACAGATTTTAGAGTACTCACTATATGTGTGGCTTTGGGATATAACAGAAAGCAGACTTTCCCTTGTTGGGTTTCAATCTAGAGAAGAAGATAGGTATTTACTAAAGTAATATAAATAAATCCAAAATTGCTATTCTGAAAAGTGGTATGGGGTACTTTGAAGGCTCAGAAAGCATGGTGGATTCCAAGCACTGTGCCCACTGCTTTTCAAACTTTAATGTGCATGGGGATCACCTGGAGATCTTGTTAAAATGAGGTTTCTGATTTGGTGGATCTGGACTGGGCTTGGATCCTATTGTACATTTCTAACCAGCTCTCAGGTGATGCCCATGCTGCTGGTCCTGGGTCCCGATTTGAGTAACAAAGTCTAATAGTATATTGAGGGGTCTGGGCCTTTATCTCGGTTAATTTTCACTGTGGGAAGGCCTAAAATACTAGCATTGCAAGTTCTACTTCACAAGAATTTACTAAGTTCTGGTGCACTTTTTTCAAAAAACTGTAGGGTCTCAACAAATAAAGAATATCAATAAATAGACAAATGTTATTTTTAAAAGAACAAATTCTGGATATATTGGGTTGTCGGAAAAGTCATGACCTTTTTTTTTTCTATGTTTTTCATTGCAAAAATGCATCATGACTTTTCTGACAACCCAATAGTAAGTACCATCACCAAAATGAAAAATTCACTAAGTTATTCAACAGCAGATTTGAGTTAGCAGGAGGAAGAATATGTCAACTTGAAGATATGTCAGTTGACATTATCTAGTTTGAGGAACAGCGAGACAAAGCTTCAATAAGGATGAAACAATGATCAACAAGGAAATACAAGACGTGAAAAATTCTATAAACCAAGCAGACTTAACATGCATTTATAGAACATTCAACAACACAAGAATACATATTTTTTCAAGTGTGTAGGTGTTTACAGACCATAAATTTGGCCACAAAGCAGGTCACAATAAATTTAAAAGAACTGAAATTATTCAAAATATATTCTTATACCACAATGAAATGAAATTAGAAATCAATTACAGGAAAATTGGGGAAATTCACAAATATGTGGAAATTAAACAATATGCTCATAAATAACTAATGGCTGAAAGAAGAAATCAAAGGAAAATTAAGAAATATTTTGAGATTAATAAAAATGAAAATAAAACATGCCAAAACACATGGAATACAATTAAAGCATCGCTTATAGGGAAATTTATATTTGTAAATGACTATATTAAAAAAGAAAAAAATCTCAAATCTAGTAATGAAGTAATCTAACCTTCAACAATATTAGAAAAAGAAAAAATTAAATCAAAGTAAGCAGAAGAAAGGAATTAAAGATCAGAGCAGAAAAAAAATGAACAGGAATTGGCTGAGTGGCTCAGTTGGTTGAGTTAGCTAAAGAGTGTGAGCTCTGAACAACAGGGCTGCTGGTTCAATTCCCACATGGGCCAGTGACGCTGCGCCTGAGCTGAGCTGCCACTAAGCTGCCAACAGGTGGCAGGATGGCTCAGCTGGTGAGAGCACTTGCTCCTAACAACAAGACTGCCTGTTCAATGGTGGGCTATGCCAACCCACAACTAAGACTGAACTCAGCACTTTGAGCTGAGCTGCTACCTGGATGGCTCAGTGGATAGAGCATGTGCTCTTAACAATAAGACTGCTAGTTCGATTCCCGCATGGGATGGTGGCTATACCCACCCGCAACTAAGACTGAACTTGGCACCTTGAACTTGGAGGTCACAAGCTGCTGACGGGCAGCCAGATGGCGACTGGCACCCTCCACAACTAAGACTGAAGAACAACAACTTGGCTGGTCCCCCTTCCCAATTCCCCAACACTGTTCCCCTTCCCCAACACCCCAATTTTAAAAAAAAGAAAAAAAATGAACAAAAAATATAGAAAAGAAATAAAACTAAAATTTGGCTTTTGGAAAACATGAACAAAATAAAAAAAGAAAGACTTATGAAAATCAGAACTGTAAGAGGGACATCATCACTGACCTTACAGAAACACAAAGGATTATTAGGGAATAGTATGAACAGCTTTAGGCCAACAAATAACCTAGATGACCTAGACAGAGTCTTAGGAAGACAAATACTATAGAAACTATTGGGTCATTGGGAAAGTCATGACACATTTTTGCATTGAAAAAACATAAAAAATATGTCATGACTTTCCCGACGACCCAATAAATCGAGAACTAGAACCCTGGATTAGACCAATCACAAGTATATAGATTGAATAATAAAAAACTTTCCACAACAGAAAGCCAATGCTCAGATAGCTTTAATGGTGAAGTCTACCAAATGTTTAAGAAGAATTAACATTAATTCTTCATAAACTATTTAATAATATGGAGGAAACACTCCTCAACTCATTCTATGAGCCCAGTAAGCAGAATAGTGTGTCGATTACTGCTGTTCTAACAATACTAAGTCTTACCTTTCATGAACATGGGTTACATACAGCAAAGGCAGTGCTCAGAGGGACTTATAGCAGTAAACATCAGAAAATATTTTTTAAAAAGATCTCAAATCAACACACCAAATTTATATTAAGGAAATAGAAAAACAAGTGCAAAGTAAACCCAAAGTTAACAAAAGGAAGAAAACAAGATATGATTGAAGATAAATAAAAACAATGGAGAATCAACAAAACAAAACAAAAAATGGTCTTTGAAAAGATCAATGACATTTAAAACCTTTAGCTAGACTAACCAAGAGAGAGAAGATACAAATAGAAATGAAAGAAATGAAACATCAGAAATGAAAGTGGGGACATTATTATCAATTTACAGAGATAAAAAAGTTTATAAGAGACTACAATGAACACATATATGCCAGCAAATTAGATAACCTAGATGAAATGGACAAATTCCTATAAAAAAATTACCAAAATAAATCAAGAAGAAATAGAAAATCTTAACAGACCTATGACAAGTAAAGAGATGGGACAGTAATCAAAACTTCTCAACAAAGGAAAATCCAGGACCAGATGTCTTCACTGGTGAAGGCTACCCAAATTTAAAGAATTAACATCAATCCTTCTCAAACTCTTCCAAGAAATAGAATATGAGGGACTACTTCCTCACTCATTCTATGTGGCCAGAAATACTCTGATATCAAAGCTAGATAAAGACATCACAGAAAATACCAACCAATATCCCTTATATAGGTGCAAAAGTCTTCAACAAAACACTAGTAAATATCCAATAGAAAATTAAAACAATTATACATCATGACTAAGTTAAATTTGTGCTTGGAATGCAAAAGTGGTTAAAAGTGAGAATATCAACCATTCAACATTTACTGTATGATCTAGCCAAAGCAATTAGGCAAGATGGGGAAATAAAACGTATTGGTAAGGAAGAAGCAAAACTATCTCTGTTTTCAGATGATACGATCCTACATATAGAAATATCAATGAATCCACAGAAAAGCTACTAGAACTAGTAAATAAATTGAACAGAGTTGCAGGCTACAAGATTAACATTAAAAATTCAAGTTGATTTTGTCAGAGAAATGCAAATCAAACCCACAATGAGATATCACCTCACACCTGTTAGAAAGGCTATGATCAAAAAGACAAGAAGTAGCAACTGTTGTCTAGGATGTGGAGAAAATGGAACCCTTGTGCACTGGTGGCAATGTAAATTGGTGCAGCCACAATGGAAAACAGTATGGAGGGGCCTTTTGTATACTTATGTACAAATTTCATAGTAGCACTCTTCACAATAGGCAAAGGGTGAAAATAACCACAATGGCCATCAACAGATAAATAGATAAGCAAATTATGTTGCATCCATACATGCACTATTACTTAGCCATAAAATAGAATGACCTACTGTTACATGCTACAATGTGGATGAACCTCAAAAACATTATGTTAAGTGAAAGGAGTTAAGACACAAAAGATCACATAGTCTATTATTCCATTTATATGAAATATCCAAAAATAGGTAAATAAGTGGAAACAGAAAGTAGATTGGTTGCCAGAGAGAGAATGGAGAATAACTGCTTTATAGGGAAGGAGTTTATTTTGGTTAATTAAAATGTTTTGGAACTAGATAGAGATAGTGATTGCTCAACATTTTTTATTTTTTTACATACCATTTTGAGTGTAATAAATGCCACTGAATTGTTCACTTCAAAATGGGTAATTTTGTCAGGTGCCTTTCATCTTAATAAAATGCTTTTAAATTTTTCAAATAATGTTGTAGAAAAAAGAGGAGAAAGAGAACAATAAACAGATGAGACAAATAGAAAACAAAGAGCAAGCTGGCCGATATAAACCAAATGCCAACAACGATATTATTATTTAAAAATAATTTAACTGGTCTCAACACCCCAGTTAAAAATAAGAGATTGTCAGATTGGATAAGAAAGCAAGACTCAGCTATATTCTGCCTACAAGACACATAGAAGAAAAAGAAAAAAAAACTTTGGGGCATGGACTATTTAAATTTGCTAACCTGGTACAGAACATTGCTTTGTCTAACAAATGGCAGGGCCTGATCAATAAGGAAGTCATAATTGAGGACACTTAAATATAAGTGAGGCAGTGATCCAGGAAGCCTACATTCTGGAAGACAAAGAGACATTCATGAACTGGGATAATTTACTAGAAATGCTTTTCAGGGCTCCAGGATGCAGAAACCTAAAAGCAGCTTGGAATGACAGTAGATAGTTCCAAGTTGATTTCCTGGGTTCCTTCAGGAAACGCTAAAAATCGAGCCGTCACTTATAAAGTGGTCATTTAATTGGGAAGAGCACAGATTACTACCCTGTAGGCTCTGCTTTGTCGTTGATGCAAATCATCATTTTCCAGACCAGGGCCCCAACCCCGTGCTCTGGACCTGCTTTCGGATTGTCTCTTCAGCTGTGTTGAATGATCTAAAGCAATGGCTCCTAACTGCGGGCAATGTTGACACTCAAAGGATATTTGGTATTGCCTAGAAACATTCTTGGATGTCACAACTTGGGGGTGCTACTGGCATCTAGTGGGTAGAGGCCAGATATGTTGCTAAACACCCTATAAGGCACTGGATAGCTCCGAGCAACACGGAATTATCTGGCCTAAAACCTCAGTAGTGCTGAGGTTGAGAAAGCCTGATCTAAGTCAATGCTTCTAAATCAGTGATTTCTAAAGAGTGGTTTCCAACGTAGCAACATCAATACGGAGAATGCAATAGAAATGCAAATTCTGGGGCTCCATCAGGAACCCTGATGATGCCCAGCAACGTACAAGCTCTCTAGGTGATGATGATAAGCATGGGTCTGAGATTTAATGTCCTTACTAACTCCATTTTCTGCCAAAACTCTAGAGTGATTTTATATGAGACCAATCCCCCAGTGTCTTACCACCACTACTGTCTCACTCTTTAACTCTAAATTTTAACATTCCTGTTTCACCAAAATTGCTCTTTCGAAGACTCTTGTTACCTTGAATGTGATTTCACTGCTCAACCCACGTGTGTCATCACACCAGCAGCACCGGGCAATGTGGAGTGCTGCCCCCACTTCCCCCAAATCATCTCCTCCCTTGGCTTCCGTGAGCCACACTCCTTTTTCCAACCAATTCCTGGAAAAAGCCAAGAAGCCCCAAACTTACCAAGTCCCAAACCATATTATTACACTTTATTATTAATCCTCTCCCTCTCTTTTTTCCAAACCTGCTCCCTTTGCTATTTCCCCCTTCTCTGAATGAAAACAATACATTATCAAGATAATTAATCCTTGAAATCTGTCACTACTTTATTTTTCAAACCATTGACAAATTCTAATACTTCTGTCTCTAAAATAGTTATTCTGCCTCCGACCCACACCAATGAAAAATATCTGGGATGACAATTTTTATTTGAAGTTAAAAGGAAATGATTGAGGATTTAATTCTGAAGGCATTTTAAATGGTGAGTCAATAGCACTGCTCTGTCCCCTCTCATGAAGTCATGTTGGCTCTTTGGCAGACAAGAGCCATGGGTGCAGAGCACAATTTTCTCAGTTATCTTCCTGTATGGTTTGTACTTTTGTAAGCGCCTTCAAATCTGTTATTAAATAAAATAATTAAAACATACCTTAGTTCCTGGAGGGTTGAACTCGCAGTCCTAGTTATCTGAAGTACAAGCAAGAGGCTAAGAGTAGGAAGCATGGAATATTTAGAAATAAATAGGAAACAGCCTTTGCATTTACTGTTTCAATAGAAATCAAGTGTGTAGCCAGGTGGTGAACTTTGCAGTCTTGTTAGTCGAAGTATGGCCACCGGACCAGAAATATAAGCATCACCTGTGTGTGCATTTTTAGAAACAATCATAAGCACTCCCTCAAACCTAATGAAGCAAAATCCACATCTAACAAGAGTACCCCCATGACTTGTATGTCTGTTAAGGTTTGTGAAGCAACACGTTAGAGTGCAGTGCTTGAGTGTAGGTAGAATTCAGTTATTTATTTTAGGGACAGGGGTCATTGAGGGTCACTGAGTAACCAAATTCCCAAAGGTCATTCGGATACTAGGTATCAGTGATGTAGGGTCCTGGTGCCTAGTGCCTGGAGTTCCTGGCCTCACACTCTGGAAGAATGAGAATGTGGACCCGGAGAGGTAAATTGAAACAGTTTTATTGCAAAAGTGAAAAGTGCAAGAGTACAGCTCTCCGAAGAGAGGGGCGATCCGAGCAGAATACCCCCCGCAGACTAAGCTGAGCCGGAGACTATATGTCCTTGGATCCATAATCTTTAAGTTGTTTACCAGGGGCCTGTTGGGCTGCCTCCCCCTCTGGGTCCTGCACCTGGGCTTGTTTGTATCTTGGCTGCCTCTGCAGCCTGCTACGGTAGCCCCTCCCGCCTAGGTCCCTTCACTACATTTTTCCTGCTAGTTACTGTTCTCTTTGACCTTGAGGTCCTCCGCCTCTCGACTCTGACAGCCCACGATTTTCCCATCTTATGTTGAGACTGAACCCTGATGCCCTCCACCGCGGTCCTATCCCTAACTGCCTATGACTTTCCTATCTCACCAGTGCTGGAACTCAACTCCAGGGCTCATTTTTTTAAAAGATTTTATTGGGGAATTGGGGGAGGAGAAAATGTCCTTATCTACTGCTGAGCCAGAGGGGTGAGTCGCCAGGGCCCTATGGGGCCGTGAGGCAACGCCAGGAGCAGGAAGAGGCTTCAATGTCTGAACATCCGCTTTTGGCATCCACTTAATGCCAAAAGTAATGAATGCTAATTGTAGAATATTGAGAACATTTAAAAAGAAGGAAGGAGGGAGGGAAGGAGGGAAGAAGACTCATTGTACCCCAACCTGGAAACAGTCATGGCTGCTGCTTCCTTTACATGCCCTCTCAGACTTCTCATTTTATCTGTACCTACCCTCTCCAAATCTACAGGTAAAGGCTTATAATTAACATGGCCTTACAAACAGCTTTCCCTGAAGTGGATCATGCTTCTACTACCTCATTGGAATGGCTGCACGCTATCCTGTTGAGTGGATAAACCGTAAACGTCATGTTTTTCTCTGGGCTTTTGATGGCCTCTGTAGACAGGCCATCTAGGCACCCCAGAAGCCTAATTATGCTGCAGGAAGTGATTCACAGTCCATGTGTAATCGCTGGCCTCTTTCCTTCTCTTGCTCCAGTGAACCATGGAAACATTCCCTGGAGGCCTGGGATATAGTGCAGGAGGTTAGATTCCCAGGAAAGCCAGACCTGAGCAGTTGGCAGTCTTTTAGACATAGAAACAGGGAAGAAACAGGCTAATAGGAATCTTTTTTTTAGATCCAAAAACATTTCATTGGAAAACAATATAAGGAAAAAGCCAACAAAATCTCGCCACTCCCAGCTCTCCCTGGGCCACCTGAAAGGGACTTAGCAGTGGGCAGCACCGGAAGCTTCTGGATTTGCAGGGTCTGTAGTGGAGCCTGGCGGGGCATTCTGCGAAGTTTTGGGTAATTATAGCATGAAAAGAGTGAGGCTAGTCCAGGTGTAGATGATTTTGTGGATAACTCAGCTTCATTTTGGAAGCTGACCATAGAAAGCAAAATGCCTGTGAGCCACATTGCAGGTAGAATCAAGTAAATTTGTGGCCAGACCAGGGCCAATGCTGGAAAAATAACTGGCAATCATATCTCTAGATGACGGTGGGGCCTTTCTGATAAGCAAAGTACAGTTTACTAGTTTCTACATTGGCTTTGCTTTAAAATGGCATTTTATTTCAACAGCTACTTAAACTGCTGGATGTTAATAAAAAATTGTATTGCTTAGGATTAAATGCTGAGAGAATTCTTCATAAAAAGGCCACTACATCCAGGGGCTTCTGGGTAATAGGTGACAACAAAACAAGCAAAAAACCCCACAAAAACAAAGAGCACCTTGCCTTATTCTGCTTGAAAAGGTGTTCAGTCTTAGTCTTGATAGTGTTCGCTGAACGAAAAAAGGTTCTTTCAATACAGGTTAAAACCATCTGTGAGGCCGTTTGTACCTTGCTTGGGGGTTCTGTAGGGAGCTGTCCTCATGCAATCTGGATCTCGGAGATGTGTGTGTGTGTGTGTCTGTGTGTGTGTGTGTGTGTGTGTGTGTGTGTGTGTGTGTGTGTGTGTGNTGTGTGTGTGTGTGTGTGTGTGTGCAGCCTACACACCTCTGGCTCCAGGTTCCTTTGGCTTCCAAGCACCCCAGTGGGTATCACTCCTCCACTCCAGCTGATTCACCTTCAGGTTCCTTCTCTAGTCTGCAGTCCGGCGGCCCTTCCCAATCAATCAGCTCAAGCTAGGATCACACGTGGAGACCTACTAGCCATCCAGGAGCTGGAGTTTGTACTTTCATTTCCAAATGTTCTAAATGGTGATTGTTTCAAAGAGCTCGAATCCTTGTCCCATGCTCTAGCATTGCGTTTGATCCAGGGTGATCCTGGTCTGTTCACTCGGCTCTCCCTCATATCATACACAGTTTGATTTTTTCCACGCAGAGTAGATGCCTCTTTACAAATCAAAGGTCCTGGCTCTAGTTTGGAAATTGAATGCAATCAAGCTTTGTAATATATCTTCCCTCAGGTTAGGAAAATGCTTGGCTATCTGTTTTCTCACAGGGGAGTGTGAGATTAGGGTCCCTCTGGGCCTCTGCATCTCTTTCCCATTGTCCTGGGCAGCTGTTCGGAGCTTTTTCAGCTGAATTGGATTACTCCATAGGACCTCTGGCTCTGGCAGCACTATTAACCTGGAAAAGTCAGGCTCCAGTGACAGAAAACAAAATAGGGTGAAGAAAATTTGCTTTAGACAGTTTTTTCTCCTTTATTTAGTTTCTTCATCCCACATTGTGTGTTGCTAAGAAGAAAAATGATGACCTCTGAACCTCTGTTTTTATGAAGTCTGTTCTTTGTTGTAAGGAATGAGAAAGATGTACCTACTGTTACTGTATTTGCATTACAGTTAATTTTTAAAAGTGTCTTTTTGGTCTAATAAGAACTATGTGGGAAATGAACTTTCCCCAGTGTCATTTCAAAGCATGATGAGAATGTACTGCAGAGAGTCCACTGTCTGATCTTTCAGGGAACTCAGAGTTCCGTATCTTGAAGGCATGCATTTTTGTAAAAGTAAGACCTTCCAAATGTCTAACCTTCACACAGTCTATGTGGTGAATAGGTTCTGGTTTGCGTTAGACACGTGGACATTAGTCTAACTAACTTGGGTATTTATGCCCCCATCTACTACTCATTTGGCTCTTTCATGGACTTCCTTAAAGATATCCTCTGACACCAATGACTGACAGTCATTCCACTGTAGAAAATAGATTACATTTGCTTGTGATTGCTAACAACATTTCCACAAATGTAACAGCTTAAAACAACACATGTTTATTATCTCACAGTTCCTTTGTGTTAGGCGTCTAGGCGTAGTGTGACTGGGTTCTCTGATTCAGTATCTGACAAGTCTACAAGCAAGGGGTTGGTCAGGGCTGGGGCCTCATCTGAGACTTGAATGCTGATGGGTCCATTTCTAAGCTTGAGTAGTGTGTGCAGACTTCAGTTCCTTGCCCCTGCCCCATTTTCTTGCTGGCTAGAGGCTGGAGGTTGAAGGCTACCCCCAATAGCTTGGGGCCTCCCACAGCTCCTTGCCACATGTGCATCCCAAGTTGACTGCTTGCTTCCTCGAAGCCAGCAAAGGAGAAAGAGACCTTGGCAAGATGGGTACTAAAATCTTGTGCAATGTAATCATGCAATTATGTACATGCAATCATCCAATAGTCCATGTAGATGTATCTGATTTATAATGCCCAAAGAGTATCCTAATTAATGTCTTTTAACATGCTTACATGTGATTCATATATGTTGTTCCTCCATGAGAGTCAAAAACCTTGCGTTCTCCCTGTCTTCTCCAAGATCATAGGAAAGTCCTGCTGCATACAACAAATTTTCAAAGAGCTGTGTTAAATCCTGGGAAAAGAAACTTTGCAAAATAATGTTTCTACTTTGATGTGCTTGCTTCTACCCTATATTCAAAAGCAAATGTCTCTTTATTCATATATTTATGAGATCGCTGAGGAAGAGAACTGCCATAAATTTCTCTTTTGATGGGTCACACTTGTATGCAAAGAATACCAAGTTATTTTTATAAAAATGTTAAGTCTCTAGGTATTTTTAAAAAATGGTATTGATGGGGAATTCTGTCAAGTGTGCAATGCTATTCTTACCAAGTTGATTCCAACTTGGTTAATCCAAGATTAGCCAGCTGTCCTTAAACAAGTTCTTCTTTGCTCCAAAGTTTGTGTGGCTTACTTAGAGTACCCTCGGGAGGCCTCCTAACACATACTGTTAAATACTGGCTTGATTCCCACCCTTCTGTTCTCCTACTATACAAAATCTGTGATTTCCTTGGGCATGAAGGAAATCCTCCTATTGGTAGGAGTGGTTGGCAGCTTCTGATATGAGATCATTGGCTACTTTGTCCAAGGTGCAAGATTTCCCTTTGACCTGACAATGCCACTTCTAAATTCCCAGTATTTTCAAAGGAGATGAAAAGTGGCATATTGAAAAATGAGTTAATCTGGTTATTTTAATAATTTTAAAATCCTGAACTAATTGAATAATGAAAATATGATCTTAGTTTATATCCCATAAGGCTGTTAAATGCTTTAATAAAAAGTATCAGTCATTAAAAAACATATTCCAGTCTCAGCAAAACTCATAAAAGGTGATTTTTGAGTATGCAGTTACTTGAGAATGTCAATCATTCTTCTCCTTTGTGCCTTCCTCTGTAATCTTAGTGTGTTTAGTTCACAGTGTATAATATTCAGTAATTGTAAAACTGTCTACAAGATAGTGGATATTTGGATTCTTGAATTATTCTTCAGGATGATTCATATTTCTAGTATTCCCCTCCAACCTTATACTTTTATTGGCCATTTTTTTCTTCCTTGACATCCTCATTTGTCCCCATAATCTTCCTTTCTATTGCTTATGCATAAAACTCTTGGTGTATGTTCAGGGTGGGGTTGGGGGTGATTGCTCCTTTTCCCTGGGATCCCACCAACCTGGAAATGTAGGAGCTTCTGCATTCTCTGTAGTAGCGAGGAAGTCACTGCATTCTCTCTCCTTTCCTCTTCCTATCCTTTGTCGCTCAAGAGCAGAGACTGGTGTCAGCCCAGACTCGTGGTCTATGAGTCCCTGTTGGGTGGCACTCATGGGGCCTCCCTTCTGTCTCTTTCTGCCTCCCTACAGTTGCCACATGTTTTTCTCCATCTTACAAGCCCCTCAGAGAAGACCTTGCTCCTGGTAAAGGAAGATGTGCATTCCTGTAATGGTCCAGCTGCTCTGGCTACAAGTATCCCTTAGTAAATGGAGAGGAGGCCATTTTGTTTGTTGGTCTAAGCTGCCTTCTCAAACCTTGCATTAGCAGTAATACAACTGGTGATTTTATCTCTGATGACTGGGTCTTTTTCAGTTTATTCCTCATCTAGAGGAGAGAGGGGTGCTATGAATTAGTAGCCTCAAATGCCAATCAAGTGCCATAAACCTGGCTCTATTCTCTCCTTTACCTCACAGGAACAAAGACTGGAGGGAAGGGAATGGGAGTTTTGTGGGCAGCAGAGCTTTGAACCACTTCATGGGCCTGGTCAGGAAGGCAGACAAAAAGCCGGATGTCCTGTGAAATGAGGGCACTTGGGATGTGGGCCAGGAAGCCAAGTTTAGTTCGCCCTGCTTCCAGCCAAATCATAGGAGCTAGGCCAAGGTTTCAGTGGAGACTCTGGGCAGGAAGCCCAGAGAAACCTACTAAAAATGTGGCTGGCGAGTGCCCAGAGCACAGGTCAAGAGACCCAAAAGGTGGACATCCTCAGTGAGTCATGCTGACAGCTTAGAACAGCCTGCCATGGCCCTCAGGGGAGCAGAGCTGACTCACAGCTTCTATGGGATGATATCCAGTGTATTGGAGGCAGGAGCAAGGTGTCCCCAAATTGCTATACTCCAAATTAATAATCATGACTTCGACCAACTCAGACTTCAGCAAGGAGACCATATTTCTATACTGGAACTCAAAGATTCCATTATAAAGAAGGGGAAAAGCCCTTGATTCTATGACAAGGAAAGTGGTAAAGCCAATGGCATGATGTAGAGAACAGACTCTCGATACAGAACCTAAAATGTTCTGCTTTACTCAAAGTGTGCAACCAAAGGAATTTCCTCCAACCTCCTGCTAGCATCCCTCCTGCTAAGCCATGGTTTTGGCTTAGCAAAGTTTCTTGAGTAGGCAGGGAAGGAAAAGATGAGTCTTTATTATCTCCTCTTTGGTGATAGAAGCCAGTTTATTATTGAACGAGATGCCTCAAGGCCAAAGGAAATGAAGCATGTGTCCTGGGTGCTTCTGTGAGGCCTTTATAAGCACCCAGAGCAATGGTGGAATCACTGGGCCCTTTTCACCTCAATAATGTCACCATGAGAAGGGGCTGCAGCCCCACAGGACACACATTTTCCGGTCTGTCTTTGTAGCCCAGTCCTCTCTCCTGTGCTTGCCTCAGGGAGTGTGTGGGGGCTGAAGCAGAGGGAAGGAAGCTACAGGGGCTCCTGCCCCCACTGGCACTAACTGTATGCTTAGTCACCGCTACCTCATGGTGCCTGATCCCCATCCCGCTGCCCAGGTCCTCTTGGTTTAGAAGCCTGGAAGGCTCCTCATTACACCATCATCACAGCCTTTCTGCACAACCCAGTAATGCCCATCTCGGCCCTTACCAGCTGTGTGGCCTTGGGAAAATCGGTCAGCCTCTCTGAGCCTCAGCTTGCTTCTCTTAAAATAAGAGAGGCAATACTTCCTTCAGGATTTAAGTGCAGGTTATTGCATAGTGCAATATTTGTAAAGCACTTAACACAACATCTGGCCATAAGAGGCATTCAATAAGTAGGAAGATTATTATTATCATCAGTATTATCATGAAAACTATTATTCTTGTTATTACTGGTAGCTTAGATTACCTAATGTTAATGTTTGTTACATACACCTACATGTATGTATTCACATACACACAGGCCAGTTTCTGACTCTACACACTTAGACCTTTGAGTGACTGCAATTTATGAGGCTTAGCACACATATTTTATATATAGAAAATATCTATTATTTTCAGGGCAACAGGATCAACATATAATGAAATTTCATTCCTATAGATAGTTTTGGGATAAAAGAGCACGATTTGGGTTTTAATTCCCCATTTTCATAGTGCAGTCGGCTTGGGGAGCAATATGGATGGTGATTGTCTTAGTCTGCTCAGGCTGCTGTGCCAACATACCATAGATTGGGTGGCTGAAACAACAGGAGTTTATTTCTCACAGTTATGCAGGCTAGGAAATCCAAGATCAAGGTGCCAGCTGATTGGGTTCCCTGGTGAGGGCCCCTGGCTTGCAGATGGCGACTTTCTCACTGTCCTCACATGGCAAAGCCCTCTAGTGTCGCTTTTTATAAGGGTATTAAGCCGATCATGAGGATCCGACCCTCATGACCTCAGCTAAACCAATTAACTCCAAATATCATAACAATGGGATATGAGGACTTCAACATATGAATTTGTGGGGGGACATAATTCAGTCTATATCAGGCACATTTGGCTGTCTCTCACCCCGATATAGATCAGTCCGTCAGCCCAGCAAAGAGTGTTGGGAGTCTCCGTGATGGGGGCAACAATGTAAGTGGAAACAGCACTGTGTGACATAGTCCATGGTAAAGAACCCTCTTTAGGGAAGAGACCTAGGGCAAAGAAGCTCACCAGCTAATGGCTACGAGACCGTACTGTTTACCGTTGTGTGCTCCATCATCTTAGATACCCTGGAGTCAAAGGCATGGGGAATTCAAACCCCACCTGGTCTCAGATTCCTAAAGAGCATAAACCTCTGGCATCCCAACTAACTAAAATCATTAATTAACCAAAAGGACTAGGCATGGTGTTAGAAATGAGTTACACATTTTTCATGTTGTGGGAACCTAGAAAAGGTAATATAGGGACAGAGCAAATGCACCCAACACTTGCAAAGAGAAGAATTAGTAAGTCACAAAAGCACAAAGAATAGCAGCTGTTTATTAAGCGCTCTCCGTGGGCCAAGCTGCTGATGTATATTGTTTTACATGCACTTCACAGCAATCTTTTAAAGAACTATTATTATCCCCATTCTGTAGATAAAGAAACTGAAGCTTAGAGAGTTTGAACAACTTGCCCAGAGTCACACTAGCTAGTAAGTATTAATAGCAGTGGGGCTCTGATGTTCATGCTCTTTTAATTAAACCACATGCCGCTTCACTATTACTGCTCTATCTAGTGGTACCCTGTGCAGACACCATTTTAAAGTACAATAATCCAGGTGATGTAGAAAACATGAGGTGGCAGTAGGGAGCACATGGGATAGGACATTCAAATGACTCCTTGGAGTTCTCTCCTCTCAGAAATCCTGTGATGGGTTTCTTGATCTATGTTTTCCATTAGTACTTGTGTCCTATTGACCAACCCATCAGCCATATTTCAAAATAATACCTGGGCATGTCGACCAGCTGACACTTTTAAAACAACAACACTATTTCACAGTTCAAATACTTTTTTTATTTAAAAGGTAGTATAGTTTTCAGAGCCCAAAATCTAAAATACAGCAATGACTCTGTACGTCCAAAACATCTCCTGTTATACACCTTACCTCTCGGGGCTTCAAAAAATAAAGCCCCACCCGTGACCTATGCTGAGAATGGAGACAAGCACTTTCCATCAAACTGATCCCCACAACTGCCCTGCATGGTGCTCACACTCCCTTCTGCAGATGAGGAAATGAACTGATGATCAGGGAGTTTCAGTATCTTGTCCAAAGTCACATAGGGAGGATGGAAAGAGAAATGAAACCCAAGTTGTGGGTCCTACTGCACTGGCCGCACTACGGGACTAGGTTTAGAAGGTTCCAGTGTGTTCCTAGGTGAGGCGAGAACCTCCTTCTGCAGGGGAGATAGACTGGCACCTGGGAGGTTTTTTTTTGTGATAATTATTTGAAAATTTTCCTGAAGAAAGTTTTCACTTTACACAGGAGCTGACCCTCCTGACTTTCACACTCTTAGAGTAGAAACAGTGGCTGTTAATGAAGCAGGAAATCTTCAAATAATAACGAGATCTCCTTGGTTTACCCTGGCAGCTTTGGACCCTGTCCCATCCTCCCAGGAACAGCAGAGCGTCCGGGTCACCAGCACGTGGGATTAGAAGGTCTGGGTTCGGCTCCAAATTCCCCCCACCGAGTGAACTTCAATTAACTGTGTTCACTTCCCACCGTTTTTCCAGTCCACATATATAACACTACCTCTCTTATATCCACCAAGCAATTAACAACCGCTAGGTAAAAACATTCATTCATTTGTTTACATGGGAGCAAACTGAGATGTAGCAAGATTCCACACTAATTATGAGAATTATGATTAGCCTTATTTTATAGAGGGGAAAATTTGGGATCAGAGAGGTTAAGTGATTTGAAAAAGTCACACAGTCACTGTTTAGCAGACTGGCTCCAGAGCCCACATGTCAACAGTGTCTAGTGACTTAGAGGCACAGGCCAGAGTAGAAACTGAGCCTTTCTACTGCCTTTTCAAAGCTCTCCCCAGTTATTACACTGTTCCCTCCCTGAGATGAACAGAACATTATCTCACATTTTCCTAGTATACCTCGGTGCCAACATTAAGAAAATGTTATTACTATGTATTAAAGAAGTAGTTGCTGAGGTAGGTGCTGGGGGACATAGATAGATTGGCTTCTGGTGCTGACAATAGCCCTTAAATCTAAGTTTGTTCTGATGACTCTGGCTGCAGCTTGCTTTTTAGTTCACTTCAGTTTGAGCAAAACACACCTTTTGTAGCACAACCACCCACCTTCCTGCAAAATTACTCCTTCGGTTGAAAGCTGAAGCAGCCCTCTTACAAGTGAACACCTCTACTATGGCTAATGTGGCATTGCTGGTTGTCAGTGGAAATGTCATCTAAAATGCCACAAACAGCTCCTGGTCAGGGGCACCTTCAGTCTATCTCACTTGAGCTCACTCTTGGGCAATTGTCAAGAGATATTTGTTGGTCGCTTCCCTACCTTCTATTTCTCCTTCTCGAGACAACAGAAGTCTAATGCTAATTAGGTGAAAATACTTTCCCCATCCTTGACAAGTGCTTTGGAAGGAGGTGACCCCACCCTAGCTTCAGGCAAGACAGACTCTGTTTGGCTTAAACTGATCAATTAGTCCTAAATGGTTACAGGCCTGTAGGGCCTGTAAAGCAGACCATGGCCAAGCAGAGTCCTTCCCTTGTTCTAGCGACAGCTTCAAATGTAGGCCCGCCATCCAAGCGAGTCAGAACCAAATAGACTTCTCAGTTATTGCTAAGGAAGTTAACACACTCTCCCTTCCCTAGACAGGGTGGTGTGAGGGTGACAGTCTTGCAGCAATGGCAGCCAGCCACTTGCCACCATTAGAACTGTCAGAAAAAACTTTGCAGCCTGAAGATAAACTTAATCCTGTGGAAAACAGAGAGAACATAGGTCCTTGGAGACGTAGCTGAACCACCGGATCAAGCACCACTAGACCAGAATTCTTTCTTGGCCTCTGAATCACATGAGCCAGGCAAGTGTCTGTGTGGCTTAAACAGTCTTCTGTCCCTGTACACAGAGCCCTGTCCTGGCAGGCTGCTCTGATGACTTAATTTGCCTGGGCTTCCTCCACATCTGCTAACACTGTGCATTGCTCACACTAGGTGCTCAGTAAATGAATTTTGAATAACTAACTGAAACACACTTTTGCAAAAATGAAACTACTTTATTATTTAAAACTCAAGCAGCTGTGAAACTGGCCTGTGTTGCTATTGTGTTTATAATTCTCCTTGGTGCACCATATGTTTTTCACAACCAGACCCGTGACACCGACCTGCCACGACAAGGCTGATGACACTTACAATTTTCCAACACACACTGAACACTGCAGATAGAGACCACATAAATAAAGTGGTATTTGTCAGCTGTATTGTGTTGCCCTAAACAAGGATTATTTTAATTCTTATATGAAGCACTATTGGGGCCATTCAGAGAAAGCTATATGAATTTTTATTTATTTGATGGATTCAATTTCATTCTTTCCCTCTGTAAGTCATTGTCATATTAAAAAGAATTCCTTGTCAAACTTCTAATTAACTAGAATTTTCTATACACCTGAAGGGATTAAATACTTGTAGTCTATTATTATGGTGGAATCTTGACATACAACTATTTTACTGAACAATGTATTCTTGGTAGTGCCCATTTGCTGAGGGATACAGCAGCTGTATTTTTTGCATGAAGGGCTGCAATTTTGTTGCCTGAAAAAAATACCTGTGTCTCCTTGAGCAGGTCATTTAACTTCTCTGGGCCTAGACCTTCCTTTGTAAAATGAGAAAATGGGTCTCAGGAAAGGTTTCTGTTTTAATATTACTTAGATGCTCACTATACACTGTTAGCATTGTGAACATTCAATGGTGTTTTTTCTAAGGGACTCAGGAGTGACTGGAATTGCCCTTGCCCACCAAGGGCCTTGTCCGGAGCCTGGAGCATATGGGTCCTTCATAATTGTTGGCTCAATGAAATTTAAGCAAGAAGGGAAGAGCTAGTCCTGTTTGAATAAACCATCCAAAGAATTGCTTGAGCTCTGCTTCTGTGCTTTACTCTGGCGAAGGGTGGCGCGAAGGGTATCCGGCTCTCACCTCAGAGAGTTTACAGAAACAAAGCCGAGACAGGTCACTATTAAGTGTCAATGCATATGGCATAGACTGTGAAGTGCTGAAAGAATTCAGAGGACTGGGATATCTGAGAGGGAGGGAAAGGTCAGGGGAGCTTTATGGAAGATGAAGGACTTAGGATAAGAACATAAAAAGGAGGATTTGGCGAATGTGTGGGTGAGTGTGTGAATGTGTGTGTGTGTGTGTGTGTGTGTGTGTGTGTGTGTGTGTGTGTGTGTGTACGGAAAAGGCTCAGGGAGTGCAGACAAAATCTAATGTTGGAGGCTCTGCTCTGCTTAGCTCCTGGATCAGTAAGCCAGGACTCCCGCTGCTATTGTATCTTTCAAGCTTTTTTGCTGCTGTGGAAAATCACCACTCATCGGGGTCAGAATATTATGGCCCTGACTTAAGCCTTGGCCTCAAAGAGTGTGCACATTTCCTGCATGGCAAGATAACATGATTTGTAACATAACCCTCACATTAGGGAGCCAGTAAATAAATAAACCTTTACATTCCAGATCAATCCATCCAGCTTCTAACAATGACTTATGGCTTGTACTGCTAGGTTAAATATTAGTCAAGGGCACCTAAGTCAGCTCACACACCGAGATTCCTGGAGGAAAACAGCATCAGCCGTGAGCCTGGCCTGCGAACATAGCCTGGATCCTAAGGTGAGATATCCCAGACTTGAGGCACTAAGAGGACTAGAAAGAAACCATATGACTAAGGTGCCTTTAAAACACAGCAAACCCACTCACCCAGATCAAGTGGAAAGCTGCCCATGATCATTTATAATGTTAACACAAAGCAAGCAGAGCGGCCCTCAAGGACTTATCATCTTAATTTATTTTCTAAGATAATGGCATCCAGGTGTAACCATACCGTCAGCTTCATTTCTAAAATATTCTATAGCTCTTTATATTCCTTCCTTGATATCAAGCCTATGAACCTGAGGAGCGGTGCTCCTTCCCATTTTAAGACAAGCAAAAGAGGTATAAGAGAAAGTCCTTATTCAAAGTCAGTGGACGTGCCAGTTCCCACTTATATAATGAGATTTAAGAACAACCCCAAGATGCACCTGCCTCCCTATGTACTGAGATGCTGATTGTAATGACAAAATGTCCCCGACTCTGGCTTTCTAAAATACATCATAGTGTAGCCACACAATGGCACACTCTCCAGCCATTAACATCAATTGTGAGGACCTCTATCTATTAACATAAAAAAGATATTCATGCTACATTGCTTAGTTAGAAAAGCAGTTACCAAACTGAGTATAGGGTTAGATTTTTGCATAGCAAAAGACACTGACACACATAGTTATACCAAAGAATTATACATCATATGGAATTGTGGATGTTTTTATACTTACCTATTTCTGTTTTTCCTTTATCTTTAAATGTTTCCTGGTTTGAGATTTTGCTTTTGAAACAAGAACTAAAAATCAAGAGAGCAAGACAGAAAAAGACAAACTCTACAGAAAAAGCTGAGTTTACCTGTGCTAAAATAAAATGTTCACTTCACTGACTTTTCTCAGTGTCTTGAATTTCTATCATTATCACTTTTTAGGATGAAAACTATTTCAAAAGACATGAGATCATGAGGCAGTGGCACTAATCCCCCCTCTCACATTCCCTCGTCTTAGAGACAGACAGGCTGACTCCCATCTTGAAAAACCGAAAGCAGGGCCTTGCAGGAAATTCACATTTGCCTCAGTGCAGGGACTGCTCCCAGGGAGGGCAGAACTCCCCAGGCAGGGCCTGACCAACTAAAACTCTAGGATCTTAGAAGGGGGTGAAGGAGATGGGGAAGGGTAGCAGGAATAGCAACAGGTGTTTCCTGGGGCCTGCTCTTGGTGGGAGCCAGGGTCACTAGACGCCTGAATCCACAGGGACTTGTAGCTGTCTCAGCAGTTGGTCTGAACTGGTCTTAACAGTGTAAATGAAGTCTGTGTTGTTAGCTTTCTAGGTCCTAACTACTTAGAGTATGGGGTGGGGTGGGGGTTAACCTCTGTGAGGAAGTGAGGGGTGGGAAGTCAAAGTGGAGGCTGGACTGGGTAGGAGCCACTGAGTCCTTGAAGAATTAACCCTCAATTAGCTATGGAGCCACCTGAGCTTTGGTCTTATTATTTGACATACCGTGTTTCCCCGAAAAAAAAAACCATACACACAAAAAAACCTAACTGGAAAATAAGCCCTACCATGATTTTCAGGGTGCTCGTAATATAAGCCCTACCCTAAACATAAGCCCCAGTTAAGATCGTCAGCCAGACATGACTATTTGAATAAATGTAGATTTTTGTACATGAATGAATGAATAAATGTAGATTGTTGGAATAAAAATTAATATAAGACCCGGTCTTATTTTTGGGGAAACATGGTAGTACTTTGTTGTTTAAACTAGTTTTGAATCCAGGTTTTCCATTCCTGGCAACCTAAAAGCATCCTAATAAATCCACCCACATTTAACGAGCATATGTATGCTACAGGCTTTGTGTTATGCGTATTGCTACATCATTCAGTCCTCACACAACCCCATGGCAGACATACCATAGTCATCCTCTGTTGGGAAACAAGAAACTGTAGCCTGGGGGTGTTTAGTAGGAACATGACCAAGTTACACAACTGGGGAGAGATGGGTTTCTGTTTGAATGAGGACTGGCTGACTCAAGAGCCCCAATCTGAGCCACTCACAATGGTTCCATTCACCTTTCTGATTTATTATTAAGTGACAGGTGAGATGGCTCAGTTGAGAATTATCTGTTATTAGTAAATAAAAAGAAAGAATTTGAAGGTAGTTCCAGCCATAATTCCAAAGTACATTTTCTCTCTCTCTACTCCATGCACGTTGGTCTCCTTTGCAAAAGCCAAACTTGGTGCAACCAATATCCAGAGACAGATGTGGGTGGGGGTGGGGGTGGGAAGGAGGGAGTAGGGGCAGCTTAAGAAGTTTAACTCCTGGCTCCTGACTTAATGGTTGTGAGATCTTGGGCAAGGTATTAAAGTTTTTGAGACTAAGTTTCCTCATCTGTAAAGGAATGGCATGGGGGACTTATCTCCCAGAGTCAGCATGCGGGTTAAGAGGGACACAGTGTTTAAGGTGCCCAGTACAGTGCCAGTCCATTACAGAGAAAAAGGGGCTTACTGGGAAACATGGTGCTGTACTGGTTAGGAACTCAGGCTTGGGCGCTCAGGCTGACTAGAACTCCAATCTTGTGTTTCCTACTTTATCTCTAAAATGAAGATAATTGGTCATTCAGTCACCATCTATTTTTTTGGCCTCCAGTCTCGACCATATACTGAGATATGCTGAGTTACAACTATAAACACATAATAGTCTCCATTATCTTGGAAATTACAATCCAGGAGAGAAACAGAACCAAAAACAAAATGCTATATGATATGTGAAGTTCTAGGAATAGTACAGGGTGCAATAGAAATGCATGGAAGTTAGAGCCAACCTGGGCTTGGGGTTTCAGGGGCAGTTCCCTAGAGGAAAAACTTTTGAGGTGAGCACTGAGCCGTGAGTAGGCGTGATCCAGGTTGAAGCGGCATGGGGAAACAGGAAGGCGAAGGAGAGGATCCAGGCCTTAGATTGTTGGCAAGGTGAAATACGACGGTGTATGTGGATTGTTTAACACAGTGCCTAGCAACTTGCATGTGCTCAATACATGGTAGTAATTTCCTTATTTTAGGATGCGTGAAATACATATATTTTTCTGTTTGCATTTCCAGCTTCAGAATGAATGTTCCCTAGTAACTCTCAAGTGGGTTTCTCAATCTCACCAGCATTATTTTATGTGTGATCTAAAGAGCCATGATTGCACTCTGAAGTCTTTGAGCAGCAGCACAAAGGATGCCTTTCTCCCCTTCTTCGTAAATGGTAAGTGGCAGGCAGGGCGAGGCCTCACTACTTGAAGGCAACACAGGTTGGCAGCTTGCTGAGCCGGCAGAAGCACCTTCATAGCTCCCTTCACTAGCAGTTTCATTACTTTTTAGTTCATCTGAAAGCAAGGGAAACCCTAGAATTTCATAAGGTTACGTGGTCAGATTATATTCGCCTTGCAGACAAAGGCTGGCGGTGCCACGTCTTGCTTCTGCTCCTGCTTTCTTGGCAAGTAGCCTGCCCCTTGACATATGTTTCTGATGCTTCAGAATAATCTCTCCTGGAACCTGATTCTCCACACACACCCGAACATCAGGGGAAGACAGCATTCAGTTCTGGGAAAAACATCTTAAAAGAGTTATGAACAAAGTGATGTATATGCTCAGGAGAAGGTCCCAGACGATGAAGAGCCTTGGAACCACATTAAATGAAACCACATCCTGGGCCACTTTGTCACTTGTACGGAAGGAGGCAATAATACTAATGGAGCTGTTTGCTCTGTTAGGCTGTGTGGAGACAATGTACAGCAAGGATATCACACTAAGCTTCACAATCTTGTTTCATTAAGACTTAAGGTGGGAGCTTTTAAAAAAAAAATCAAACCTGAAATCGGAAAGTCTTATAAAACAGTGCTGGCAAGGATGTAGAACCATAGCACTCCCATCCACTGGTGGGGAAGTGTAAAATGGTACACTTCCTTCGGAAAATGGATTGTCTGGTAGAAATGAAGATTTATGTCTTCCATGCATCCCAGCAGTTCCCTTTCTAGTGAATTTTATGCCCCAGGACACACACACACACACACACACACACACACACACACACACA
>NW_017732242.1:151607-161452 GCF_001890085.2 Hipposideros armiger | reverse complement strand
ACACACACACACACACACACACACACACACACACACACACACACACAGAGTGCCAAAAAATGTATACACGTTTTAAGAGGAAAAAACTATTAAAATTGTAATACTCAATATATACTGATAACAAAAGATGAATACAAATCACCTTTGACTTCTGCAATTACAAGATGTGCTCAAAGTGGTTACCATCAGCGTCCAGACACTTCTGATTACAGTGAGCTACTGCTTGAGCAACATTGATGAAAGTGTCCACTTGTATACATTTTTTTGAAACCCCCTATATATAATATATATAACATATTATAGATATAATATATATTTGTATATTACACACACACACACTTACACACACACACACACACACACACAAGAATGTTCAAAGCAGCATTGTTTATAATTACTCAATGCTGTAATTAACCCAAATGTCCACTGAAAGTATGGACCAATAAGAACGGACAAATAAGTTGTGTTATAGTCATACGATGGAACACTATATGGCAATGAGGAAAAAACATAGACAACAAACGTGGATTTTATAAATATAATATACAAAAGAAACAAGTTCAAAATAATATATAGTGCAGTTGCATTTATATAAAGTCCACAACTAAGTCAAACTAAATTATTATTTTAGGGATGGCTAAATACAGAGGTGGTGAAACTATAGTAAAAAGCAAGGAAGTAATAATAACAAATGCCAGGATAGTGCGGGAGGGGAGGATGTTATAATCGGGAAGGGAGGGCCACATGGGAAACTTTTGGGCTCTGGTAATCAATGTTCTATTGCTTAACTTGGGCAATATTATGTGGGTGTTTGTTTTACATTTATTTGTTAACTTTACATTTATGTTTTACCCACATTTCTGGATGTAAAAAAATGTAAAAGGAAAAAAAAATTCCATGACCTTCTGAACAAACAGTGGCTGTAGAGTAAATCATTAATACAATCACTCTCTAATGGACTTCCAGAGAGAAAACGTTTTTCAAAGAGCCTCTGTTAGGTACCTAATTTATCTCTAAATTCAAGACCTTTGGACACACTGGTTTTGCTATAACCAGGAAAGCCTTCTTTCCGGATACCTCAGATAATCTGGCTCTAACTCTGAGAAAACATGTTGGAGTGCAGGAGGGAAGATTTCTCCTCTTTGATAAACTGCTGCTTGTGAACACAATGAACTGGTGGGATCTGGTCTAGACTAGAAAGCCAAGGTGTTTCTGAAATGAGGGTAATTGTTTCTAGAGCAGCTTGGGAACATTAGCCAGGGTCCCCAGGGGTTGGCTGCCTGACGGATTATGTTTTTGCTCCTTATTTGTGCAGATTAGGAACAAAACCTGAGATGTGCCTTGAATTTCATTCTCTTCTACATTTCAAAATCTATTAAACAAATGAAGCTAAAATAAATGAATGTTAAGGTGGCTGCCTTTAGCCGTGTGTGTTGTACATGTTTTTATTGCTCTCATTAAGGACCTCATGGCTTCATTAATCTTAGTGGATAGAAATTTTCAGGCACAGGTTAGCAGATACTAGAATTATTCCATTTGGAACCCTTTAAATATATATATATATATATATATATATATATATATANATATATATATATATATATATATATATATACACACACACACACACACACACACACACACACACACACACACACACACACACAAACATACACACACACAGGGTGTCCAAAAATGTATACACATTTTAAGAGAAAAAAAGCATTAAAATTGGAATACTCAATATATGCCAGTAACAAAAGATGAATATAAGTCATGTGTATATATATTTTTGGCACCCCTGGTATATATAAATCAGTATCTTACACTTTATAATACACTCAGATTTATATACAAATTTCATATTTACAAGAACTGCCAAGAATCGATGCCACCATAATCAACTCTATTCAATCCAGATAACACTGTGGGCCCTGTTCTCTATTTTTTAATTTTAGAAGAAAATTGTAAATGGCATTGCATAGATGGACTCGACTTTCAGAAGCTGGCGATGTGTAGTTCCACACATACCTGAGCTTCTAGGAAACTGAGACTCCAATGTGTTCCAGGTCCAGTTGGACCAAAGAAAGTCATCTACTGCTGGAGTTTCACTGCTGGTGAAGAACAAACTCCTCAGGTTTTCACAACCAGTCCTCATCATCTGTGTTTCTATCCATTGACCCTTGCTTTCCAAGAGCAGGTGTGTCTTCAGCAGTGACGGTTCCTTCTGTTTGTTTCTGTGGCAGACACATCAGCACTCAGGAAAAGCTGGAGTGTTTCAGAATACATGGAGGCAGGCGAGGGCTGTTGTCTAACCAAAGGTTGAGGCCTATTTGTGGCTGCCTATCAAACATGTGCAGGCCCAGAAAGTTAGAATTTCCCCTAAACTGTAGGACTCAGATATCTGCAAGTAAAAGTCAGTTTGAGTTCCTTTGTCCCAGGATTCCAAAGCTGGTTCAAGGCTTATGTTGTAAAGTTCACTTGCCGGTTTGAGTTTGGTTTTTTGAGGCTGAGAAGAACCCTTTGATATAAAAATTGATTCTGGGATTCTGGTGGGTCAGGTGGTTGCTGTGTGCTGGTCCAGCATTCATGTCAGAGCGGACTTTGATTATCCAACGTCTGACCACGCAGATTACTTGACAAGATACTGTCTTATTTGACAACTTCTGGTTATGGCTGGAGCTTCCCATGTTCCTTTCCTTGCTAGGCTGATCCCTGTGTTCTGTAGGGATCTCATACCCCTTGGGAAAACGTGTGACTGTAACGAAGCTCTACTGGTGTCAGGACAGCCACGTGTGTACTGGAAGGTCTAGTCACAATTCTCTAAAGTTTTTTCAAGTTTCATCCAGCACCAGGTGAATGGCTATCTTTTGCACTTTTTTTCAGCATGCATTTTCACAAAGTACAGTTTTATAAGAGAAAGGGTGTGTCTGGGCTTCTAGGGCATCCTTCAATGGGATAAGAGTAGAATTTCCCAAGTTTCCAAATATTTTCTTTATGGTTGGCTTTCCCCTGCTGTCCTGCAGGTGGTGACTCTTTACACTGAGCTGAACAAGCACATTGTGCACAGGCCACAGAGCATTGCTCCCCAGGGGGCTGCAGCAGCCCCCAGCTCTCCCCCACCACCTGGGAATAAACTTCAACTTTCACTCTATAAACACTTAGTGACGAGAACTCTTAATTAGAGGAAATCATTTTAGGAGTTAAATGCTTCATTTCTCTCAAGCCTCCATATCTAAGTAAGAGTTTGCAGGAAATAAGGAGAACAAACATGTTAAACAATACCATGGCAAAGTAATCCAGAATGTGGGAAACTACAGACCAAACAACTCGATTTCCTCAATAAATAAATTGTAAGGTAAAAAAAAAAAACAAATAAAAGAGGCTTGAGAGCATATCAACCAAATATAATTTATGGGCGTCACTTATTTGTATCTTAATTTAAATGTATCAACTATAAAAGAAAATAAACAGTAAGAAAATCAGAAAAATGTGAATACTGCCTGGATATTTGATGACATTAAACAATAATTATTAATTTTGTATTAAAAAGTTATGTTTCTCCAAGACACTGTAGACAAGATTCACACTGCTTTAGACATTTACTAGGCAAAAACCAAAACACACAAACAAACCTGTGTATTATGCACAAATTGGGTCCTCCACAAATTCATATGTTGAAATCCTAGCACCCAAGGCTGTATTTGGAGATAAGGCCTTTAGGGATTAATTAAAGTTAAATGAGATCATCAGGGTGGGGCCCTAATCTGATAGGATTGGTATCTTAAAAGGAAGAGACACCAGAGCCTTTTCTGCTCAAGTGTGCATACGGGGGAAAGGCCATATGAGAACACAGCGAGAAGGTGGTCATCTGCAAGCCAGGAAGAGAGACCTCACCAGAAACTGAATTTTTTGGCACCTTGGTCTTGGACTTCTTGCCTCCCAAACTGTGAGAAGACAAACTTTTGTTGTTTAAGTGGTCCAGACTGTGACATTTCATCATGTCAGCATGTGCAGACTAATGCCTTGTCTGCACATCCTCTTCAAGAAGCCACCATCTTGCACCTTCTATTTTCGGTGCTTATGTCCCAGGCACTGTACAGGGTTGATTTCCTTAAGTTAAATGATGCTAATCCTTGAATCCAGTTAACAAGTATAAGAACTCACCTAGTGCCAGGAATTAGTCTAGATGCTGGGGCTATGACAGTGAATAGGACAATGTCCTCGTGGAGAAGAAAGAAACGAGCACAGATGAGGTGACTTCGGTGCTCCAAAGCAAGTCATATTTCACACTACAGGTTTAAATTTTTTTTCTGTTCAGTTAAAGGAACAAATCAATGAATGTCTTTATGGAGATGTTAACCAAGAACATGACCTACAGTAGGAAAACCTTTATCTTCCCCTTTTAAAAATTGTCAAAATTTAACAGAAATCTAAGTTAAATGAAACTCATAATCAATTAAAAAAAACTAAATCAAACAGCTTAATCAAAAACTGTCTAAGCAAAAAAACAACAACATAGCTTTGAAGATGTAACAAACATCTTGTCAGACCAACACTGGAGAAGCAACCCAGCCCTTCCTCACCACAAATGCCACTCTGCTAGCCACCACCTCCACACCATAAAATCACTCTACTAAGGTGCTTGTGTGTAAAGCATCACATGATCACATGACCACATGACCATGGTAACATCCTGCAGGATGCCATAGTCATAAATCCATCAATTTCCCTCTCTTTGAAACACTAAAGCACAAAAACAAAACCTGCAGGCTCTGCCTTAGGCATAGAACCATGAAGTGATTGAACTACAACTGCCAAGATGACTTGCCTCATAGCAGGTCATGATGGAAAATAAAATTCTAACAATGAACCATGCTGAGAGTCTTAAAAAAAATCCATTAATCCCAAGAATTTCTAAGAAAAAGAGAGAAGACAGGGTTTTAACCAAAATGTAGCTCTATTTCCATATCTGATATGAGTTTGAATATGGAAATTACCAGTGTCAAAGCTATGATTTTCAAACCCCTCCAAATCAAGAGTCCAGGGATAGACATGTGATCCACAGAAAATCCCTATGGGCCGGTCAGAGTCAGAACTCTACCCATTAAGGGGAACTTGCTGCTCATCTACTTGTTTGTGTTGTTCTAAGATCCATTCCCTGTTTGTCCCATTCTCTGTCCCAGTTTCAGATAACACCATGAAATCGATCAGTTATAGCTCCTGGGCTAGAATCTGGGACAGTGCAATGTGCAAGTACAGGCTGGTATGTCTTTTTTCCATTCTTTTACTTTTAAACAATTTGTGTGTCTTTATATTTAAAAAGGGTTCCTGTAGGTAGCTTACAGTTAACTAGCAACCTCTTTGAATTGGGGTGTTTAGACAATTTAGATTTAATTTGATTATTGATAAGGTAGACTTTAAATATACCATCTTGCTATTAAATAGGGTATTTAATACCCTATAAAGAAGGTATTTAAATGTACCCTCTTTTCTTTTTTTATCTGCCTTTTTTTAGGTCAGTTGAGTATTTTTTATGGTTTCATTTTATCTCCTTTTGTGGTTTCTTAGTTATAACCCTGAGACATTGTGTTGTGTGGGATGTGTGTGTGTATGATTGCTTTAGGGTTTATAGTATATATCTTATCATAGTCTAATCTTAAGCAACATATCACTTTATGTGGAGTATAAGAACATTATAAGAGAAAGCTTCAATTTCCCTCTCCCTGCCTTTGTGTAGTGTGTCATACGTTTTATTTCTACATATGCTATATACCCCACAATATGTTGTTATTATCTTTGATTTGAACAACCACCTTTTAAAAGATATTTTTTAACTGAGGGAAAAATATATTTCCTCATTTTACCCATTTATTTACCATTCAGTGCTTTGTACTCCATTCTGTAGATCCAGGTTTCCATCTGGTATTGTTTTCCTTTTGTCTGCAAGACTCCTTTAACAGTTCTTATAAAGCAGGTCTTCCAATGATGCATTCTTTCAGGCTTTATATATTTGGTTGTTGGAAAAGTCATGATGTATTTTGTCTATGTTTTTCAAAGGTCATTTGTTTATATAAAGAACAAAGATCAATCAATGATACATTGCCTGTTTTGTTCAATAACCGTTTGCCATCTTTCAGTGAGCTTCATAATTCCTCATTCATAGAAGGACCTGTCTTTATTTGCGAAAAACTGAACAAGGTGCTGATGTACATCTTCATCTGAATTGAACGTTATACCAAGCAAAGAGTTTTGAAATGAGTGAAACAAGTGAAAGTCTGACAGCACAATGTCAGGCGAGTATGGTGGGTGTGGCAACACATCCCATCCAAGCTCCAATAATTTTAGATAGGTGACCAAACTTGTGTGTGGTCTCACGTTGTGACTGAACACAACTCCTTTACAATTAACAAGCTCTGGGTATTTCTGGATGATGGATTCATTCAGGCTGTCCAATTGCCAACAGTCTACATTTGAATTGATTGTTTGGTTCCTTGGTAGGAGCTCAAAAAACATGACACCTTTAAAATCCCACCACACTGAGAGCATAACCTTCCTCTGATGAATGTCTGCTTTCAATGTTGTTTGAGGCGAATCATCACGTTGGGACCAAGACCATTTGTGCACCACATTGTTGTAAACAATCCACTTCTCAACACCAGTTATCAGTCACTTCAAAAAAGGATTGTTTTCCTCATGTTTAATGAGCATATTGCAGATGTTTATATGTGTCATCAAATGAACTTCTATGAGTTCATGTGGAACACAAATATTGAGCTTGCTTACGTATGCCAGGTTCTTCAGGTGAGAGTGAATGCTTGAATGATGGATGTTCAATGTTTCTGCAATCTCTCATTTTGTCGTCATCAACCTCGGTGGGCCTCCCTGACCGAAGAGCATCGTTGAGATCAAAATCACCAGCACGGAATTTTGTGAACCATCATTGGCACTGATGTTCTTGTAGAGCATTGTCACCTTAAACTTTATGCAGCTTTTCACAAGCCTGATGCATGCTCTTCTATTTATGGAAGTAAAACAATAAAATATGGCAAAAATGCACAGTTTGGTCTTCCATCTTCAACTTGTTGTAAAATTTCCAAAACTCAGCCAAATCGCTCAATTTTTTTTAGAATGAAGCTAGAACTGTCAGCTGTCAAATGACATAGCAATAACATAGATGCAAATGACTCTAGTACTTCCAAAAGTGAACTAGTGCCATCTGTTGCAAACATGTGCCATGACTTTTCCAACAACCCAATATTTTATTTTTTTCATTTTTTTTCTTCTCTTTATTTTCAAGGCTTTATATATTTTAAAAGTCTTCATTTTGCTTTTGTTTTCAGAAGATATATTCACTGGGTATAGAATTCTAGGTTGACAGGTATTTTATTCCTTTCAGTACTTTAAAGAAAATGTTCCACTGCATTTGTCTTGCGTTGTTTCCAAAGAGAAATCTATTGTCTTTCTTCTCTTTGGTCCTCTGTACATAATGTCTTTTTCATTCTGGTTGCTTTTAAGGTTTGTCTCTTTACGAATGGTTTTAAGCAGTTTGACTTTGATGTGCCTAAGTGTAGTTTTCTTCATGTTTCTTGTACGTTAGTTTTATTGAGTGTCTTGGATCTGTGGGTTTAGAGTTTTCATTAAATTTGGAAAAAAAATGTTAATTTTTTTCTCAATATTTTTCGTTTTCTTCTCATTTTGGGGAAATCTCTAATTACAGGAGATATCAGGCCACATGAAATTGTAATTGTTCTTTCTTTTTAGTCTTTCATTTTAGAAAATTTCTGTTGTCATCATCAAAGTTATTAGTCTTTTACTATCCAGTGTGTAATCTGCTTTTATATGATGATTTTTCATCTTAGATATTGTATTTGTCATCGCTAGAAATTCAATTTGTGTCTTTTTTTATATCTTCCATATCTCTGCTTACCATGCTCATGCTTTCTTAAGCATATGGAATATAGTTATTCTAACTATTTTGATTTCCTTCCACACCAATTCTATCATTGTTTCTGGATCAGTTTCAAGTCCTGCTATTTCTACTCATTATGAGTCATAAATTCTGCTTTTATTCCTGTCTGGTAATTTTTTATTTGATGCCAAACATTGTGATTTTTACCTTTTTATGGGTGCTGGATATTTTTATATTCCTTTATATATTTTTTGAGCTTTGTTCTAGGACTTAATTTACTTAGGAAAACTTTGATACTTTTGACGGTTGCTTTTAAGCTTGCTAGGTGGTACCAGAGCAGCCTTTCATCTAGGGATAATTTCGCTCTACCACTGAGGTAACAACTTTCTGAGTACTCTACTTGATGTCCCATTTGCTGTGAGGGTTTTCCACTGGCTAGTGGGAACATGAACTGTTTGTAGCCCTAATGAGCTCTAGGAATTGTTCCACCTGCTTCTTTCTGGTACTTTTTTTCTGGTCTCTGGTAGTTTTCTCATAAGTGTGTGCTAATCAGTACTCAACCCTAAATGTCACAAGTGTCCTTATAAAAGAGAAGCAGAAGGAGTTAACCTAGACACAGAGAGGAAAAGGTGATGTGAAAACAGAGGCAGAGACTGAAGTGAGGCGGCCACAGTCCAGGAATGCCAAGATAGTCACCAGAAGCTGGAAGGGATAAGTATTGGATTCTGCATTAGATCCTTCAAAGGGAGCGTGGTCCTGCTGACACCTAGATTTCAGATTTTTGGCCTCCAGAACTGTGAGTAAATTAACTACTATTGTTTTAAGCCACCTCATTTGTGGTAATTTGTTACAGTGGCCCTAGGAAACTAATACACTCTTCAAACAACTAAAAAACTGAGCAAAATGTGTGAAAAAAATGACTCTCAGGAAATGGTCAATAGAAGTCAGAACATTGATCACAGTGATAATGGAAACAATTACCCCAACTTCCTAGAGATTTTCCAGGGTGCAACACAGGGGGAAGTCAGTGGTCTCCTTGAGTTGAGGAGACAGAATTGGGAATTTGGGAAAGTGAAGAGAGGTAGAATTCACTTGGCAGAATAGAAGAGAGGAGAGAGTGAGCCACACTGAGGGGCCACATGAAATAGGACATTGAGGGCTATTTGACTTTTACTATGAGTTTGATGGCAAGCCATTTGGAGTGCCATGATATGACTCCGACTGTAGAAAGATTTCTTTGACTGTGGTGTTGGGAATAGGCTGCAGAGTATGGAAGAAGAAAGATCTGTTAAAAGACAATAATCCAGTGACAGAATCATGGTAGCTGAAATAGGATGGTGGCAGTGAAGGTGCGAGATGTCATTACATTCTGGATATTGTGTAGGTAGAACCAAAAGAACACGCTGATGGATTACATATGGAGTGGAGTGTGAGAGAAAGCAAGGCAGCCGGAACAAATCTAAGATTGGAGGAGTGAGCATTGGAGAGATGAAATTGCTACTAACTGAGATAGGGAACACAGTGGGAGGAGGTTTAAGAGGGAAGATCCAAAGCTCCTTTATTGAATATTTAAGATGCCAATTAGACATCCATTTGAGATATCAAAGCGACTGTTGGATACACCGGGTCTGGCCTTTAGATGATAGGTTTGGTTTGGAAATATATACTCAGGATTCAGCTGACAGCAAATGGAAAGGAACATAATACTATCAATTCAATTTAGAAGGGGGTTAGGTGTCTTCAACATTCCTTTCTTCTAACCTATGGGGTTTTGTGGAAAATGTTTCTAAGCACAAAATTGCCTTGCCTGTTCAGTGCTCATTGATAAAATTAAAATATGAGGGCCGGCCAAGTGGCGCGATGGTTAAGAACTGGCTTGGGACGCCAGAGGGCCCCGGTTCAGATCCCACATATGAGGGCCAGTGACACTGCC
>NW_017732242.1:144167-147850 GCF_001890085.2 Hipposideros armiger | reverse complement strand
CTTGGAGATATTGCGGATTTGGTTTCAGATCACCATAATAAAGTTAACATTGCAATAAAGTGAGTTTTAATCTTTTTTGCTAGTGGAGGGTCTTGCTTTCAATTTGTAAAAATGCAACACCTGTTGCAATAAAGCGAAGTGTGCCTAGTCTCATCGTGGGTTAAATGGGCCGTGAGCCAGGGTTCTTCCTGGGAATCTAAACCATGAGGAACATTTCTGTGGGAAACAGGAGAAGACACAAACTAACTTACCTTGCAAATGGAACTCAATTTGCTACAAATTAGATTCGGGTAACGTGCTAAAGGTCTTTTGTCATCGATGAACGTTCTTTTGCTCTTATCATTAATCATGCTATGGGGGAAGCCCAAATTATATCTGGCATTAGCTAGGCCATTGAATTATTGCTGTTGGGTTTCTGAGGTCTTTCCCATTGAATTACAGAGATCATTATTATGGCTTCTGCTGGGCCTGAGATGGATCAATGCTGAGGTTAGGATGGAGAAGTGGGGATCCTGGAGACACCTCATGCACAGAGTGAGGTTTGATCTTTTAGTTTGTTCCAACTTCTGTGTTTGGCTTGAGGTGACTCTTGGCAACAGTGGGATAAGAGCAGAGCTCTGGAAAATGAAAGAAAGGTATGAAAACCAAATCTCCCGGCTTTCATGAACTCCAGGGATCTTGAAGTTAATTTCATTCAACTCTTCCTTTACAGATGAGAAACAGAGTAACCCAGAGAGTCAGAGTAACCACACAGCCTGAGTGTGGCCACCTGGGGTCAGCTTAGGGCTTCTGCACTAGGGTGGCCTCAAGCCAGCCTCCTATAGAGCAGCCAGTGAACCACCAGTGCTTGAGGAAGGTAGCAGGTTCTAGGTGAAATAAGGCTGTGAAATACTAGGTTAATAATTCAATGGCTACCATTATGGTAGGATCTCCTTAAGCTTTAGTATGAGATATGTATTCTGAATCTCCAACAGGAGTTATGGTAGGCAGCCTCTTCTCTTCCTCAGAGCATTTTGTGGGTGGAATACTCCATGGAATTCCCTTTGGGGAATGCTGTATTATATACATAGTTCTTCAGGTCTCCTGACTGAATCAGTACACTTTAAAACAGACTAGCCTAAGATCCTGAGGGGACAAGGTATCCTGGGAGCAAGGTTGTTAGAGAAAATACAGGATATCCAGTTAAATTCAATTTTCAGTTGAACCACAAATAATGGTTTAGTACAAGTATGTCTCATGCATTTTTAGGGACATGCTTATAGTTGGGACTAANGTGAATGTAGATCTGGGAATTGAGGCCCAGCCTGGCTAATGCTGGAGCTCAAGTCCTTCCTATGGCCCTAAAAGGCCTGCCAGTCAGTTAGTTTAAAGAGTAGGAATCATGGGGAATTTGGGGCTTAGGGCAAACTTCATTACTTATGAGGTCAATCTTTCTGTCGCAGGGAAAGACTACACTGGTTTCCACAAAACAGAGTGAGGGAAGCCATAACTGGAACTATCCATTACTTGATAACTATTTACACTATTAGTCTGAAAACAAAGGGGATATTGTCTATTTCACCACTAGGTTATATGAGATCATGAATGAGTAAAATATGATTAAGGTTGATTAGGAAGAGAAACATGGAAAGGGAACCTAGCCCATTAATTAACATTACTACTATTGATATTGGGCCAGAAAGCCTTTCAATGTAGGGTCACAACATTCGCCAATTTAAATAAAGTCTCTCAAACTCTTAAGATACCTCCCCTACCCCCCCCACTACCTCTATCACTGTGCTGCCAGATTAGCGAGGCCATTTGTCAGGAAGGAGAAGTATCCTGGTGACCAGTCTGCCTCTGTCAACAATGAGTCTGCTTATTCTTACTATCCTTTTTTCTTAGGTCCTCCATAAAAGGTAAAGTTGTTTATCATCTATCGTAATACCTCAGAATCAAATGTCGGTGACATCGATATGGGAGGATAAGAGGGCTCATTCAAGGTGAAATGGATGATACTGTTTGGTTTGTTTATCACACAGTACAAGGGGAGGAAGGAAGGGGAAACAGGGAAGATGGAGCTGTGTCCCGCACAAAGGGACATGGGCGAGCGTGCCAGCAGCCTTCCCTTTCCAGAACACCAAAGAAACCATTGTTACCAACTTTATTTTGACCTAGACAGGAGACACTTGATCTCGGTTTAGAAATTTATTTCCATGGCAGAACTAAAGCAGTCTGTCCTGACGCAGAGGAGCCTGGAGAGCACACACTCCACCAGCCCTGTGCCTGGGCTCTGGCGAGTCTCCGACACACATGGCATAGGCTGCACCTATTAGGGTGACCCGCAACTCTTGAGTCTTCAGGGGTTCATGGTGGCGTTGCATGTCATGACTCACTTACTCTCTCCCTCTGTCTTCCTTTCACTCAGTCACTTTTCCAGCATTAAGTTCCCCTCACTGAAATGAATAAAAGGCAGGTGACAGGAAGGAGATTTTGTGCTTTGGGCTTTCTGGACGATGGGCAATTGGAAAGGGCTGTGTGGAATGAGGTAGGTCGTTGAGGCTGAGGGGCTTGGAGACAAGGCTCTCAACAGACCCTGGCATTGGAAAAGATGTGTTTTTTTTTTACTTTCCTGCTACCTGGTATAGGAAGTTCAGTTGAAAATGGGTGAGGAAAGATAGCAGGCAAGATGAGATTTGTATTACAGGACCCAGTGTCACAAAGCCACATGAGACATGAAATAGCGGGCATGGAGCCATTCACAAGAAATTTAGTATCCTTGTCTCTTGCTGTGGGTCTGATCTCTTGCTGCCCTGGTGGAGGTGAGACACTCACTAGGAATCAGTGCCGATTAAAGCCTAGGGATTTCACTTCTAAGCTGAGGGTGTCTGGGGTGATTAATGTAACACACCATACCCCCCAAAGTTAATTTTCTAGAAAAAGTTTGTAGAGAAACAAATGCCCAGAGACTCAGTAGCTTAAAAAGTAACAATGTTCGTGGTAAGCTGACATGCTGGGAGGGAGGCAGCTGCATAAGTCCAACAGACGTGTGGGGCGGGCTCCAGGCGTGCCCTGCCAAAGAAGCAGGCCGCGAACTTTCCAGAAGCCTCAGCCAAAGCCATCACCAATTCTTTTGTTCAACGAAACTGAAGGGTACAATTAGCAATTTCCATGACTTTGGGGCTTCATTGCCTTCAAGTTACAGGAGGGTAGACAAGTAGGAAAGAAAAGGGAGATGCCAACATTTTAGAAGTTATGACCTTCAAAGGAGGAGGAATATGTCCAACCACAGAAAAAGTGGTCAGAAATGCGATACCCTTTTTTGTGAGAGCCCAGGAGACCCCAAATTGCCAAACCACTGTATCCAAGGAGGGATTGCTGGGACTGAAGCTTCCAGAAACCTTTGAATGGCTCGTTTATTTTACTGGGGCTGAAGCTGATGGGGTAATTGTCAGGGGAGGCTGTGGATTTGATTGATGCCCAAGCAAGCAGGCTTTCATTGTCAGCCAGGAAGCCCTCAGTAAGTACGCACCGCAACGTGCCATGCAGAACCGTATGTGCTGGGGGCGGGGCGCAGGGGGAAGGTTGGCCCCCCTGTGCTTTTAAATCCAGGCCAAGATTCTTCTCTGCTTAGTGTTTATACCACAGAGAGAGGTGAAGGCATCAGAGTGTTCTATGTGCTAAACCCTGCACTAAGGACGACT
>NW_017732242.1:140460-142187 GCF_001890085.2 Hipposideros armiger | reverse complement strand
CTTGAAGTTAATTTCATTCAACTCTTCCTTTACAGATGAGAAACAGAGTAACCCAGAGAGTCAGAGTAACCACACAGCCTGAGTGTGGCCACCTGGGGTCAGCTTAGGGCTTCTGCACTAGGGTGGCCTCAAGCCAGCCTCCTATAGAGCAGCCAGTGAACCACCAGTGCTTGAGGAAGGTAGCAGGTGCTAGGTGAAATAAGGCTGTGAAATACTAGGTTAATAATTCAATGGCTACCATTATGGTAGGATCTCCTTAAGCTTTAGTATGAGATATGTATTCTGAATCTCCAACAGGAGTTATGGTAGGCAGCCTCTTCTCTTCCTCAGAGCATTTTGTGGGTGGAATACTCCATGGAATTCCCTTTGGGGAATGCTGTATTATATACATAGTTCTTCAGGTCTCCTGACTGAATCAGTACACTTTAAAACAGACTAGCCTAAGATCCTGAGGGGACAAGGTATCCTGGGAGCAAGGTTGTTAGAGAAAATACAGGATATCCAGTTAAATTCAATTTTCAGTTGAACCACAAATAATGGTTTAGTACAAGTATGTCTCATGCATTTTTAGGGACATGCTTATAGTTGGGACTAAGACAATTATTTGTAGTTTATCTGATGTTCAAATTTACCTGGGCATCCTATATTTTTATGTGCTAAACCTGGCACCCCTAACTGGTAGAGACTTCATTCCTATTGCTCTGGAGAGTAAAGTAGGAAGACAGGAAAGCGAGAGACTATAGTGGGAGGCAGGCTGGTCCTGCTCCAGGGGGGCACTGACACAGGGGAAGGCAGCACCACCGGGTGCTTTGGGCCGCAGAGGGAGCCCAGGTGTTCCCAACCCACTTAGAACAGAGGCTCTCAAACAGGGGTGGCTACTGCCCCATTTCGGAAACTTGTGGGGGAGTTTTGGTTGTGACAATTGGAAGGACCTGCTGGCACTTAGTGGACAGAAAGTTCTGCTGTCCTTAGTGTGTAGGGAAGTCCACAATTCACCCCATGCTTTTTCAGCGTTCTACCTGATATTCATATAAGTATATTCTCATCTCCCTTAAATCCAAACTTATTCATTAGATGTAGGTGCAAGCAGCTAATAAACTTCATGTCTCCTAGGGTGGTCCTGCTCAAGCATTTATGTGTTGACATATTTTATTATGAGCTACTTTCCTTTTTAAAATCATTTTTCTCTAGTTAAGGCTGTGTGTGTGTGTGTGTGTGTGTGTGTGTGTACACACACAGTGTGTTTAATTATTTATGCCAGTGGGCAATATTATCTATGATTTTAAATTTTAGGTGAGTAAAATAGGTGTTACAAAATACAATTAACCCTTGAACAATGTAGTGGTTAGGGGCGCTGACACCTGTGCAATGGAAAATCCATGTACCACTTTTGACTCCCCCAAAACTTAACTACTAGTAGCCTACTGTTGACCAGAAGCAGTTCCGAGAGCATAAGCAGTTAACTAACACATATTTTGTGTGTTATGCATATTATATACTGTATTCTTACAATAAAGTATGCTAAAGCAAAGAAAATGGTATGAAGAAAATCATAAGGAAAAGAAAATACACTTACAGTATTTATTGAAAAAAATCCACATGTAAGTGGACGTGTGCAGTTCAAACCCATGTTGTTCAAAGGTCAGCTGTATATGTAATAACAAGCAGACACGTGTTTGACAGAAATGCGAAACAGTGACTCAGACACACTGCTTTTCTTGGCTATA
>NW_017732242.1:110749-138915 GCF_001890085.2 Hipposideros armiger | reverse complement strand
CTTGAGGTGCCTGGAAGATGTGTCGTCACCACCTGAAGCAGAATGAACTCACTGTGCTTTCAGGAAATGGATGCATATTAAGGACAAAGGCAAGAGAATAAACATGTTGGCAACAGACAGACGCTAAGGGAATTTCAGCAGCTTGCTGTTCCTTATAGCAGACTCAAAACAGGACCTTTGAAAATTAAGGGCAGAGCTGGTGGGGAAGCTTATCAAGGCAGCATTGCACAGCTCATCACAGACATAGGGGCGATTTTCTGAAAAGGTTCCTTGGTGTTGCAGTCGCCACTGGCCACCGCTGTCTTCTTCCAGAGGGCTCTCAGGACGTCTGGCAAAAAACCTAGGCAAACAGGTGCTGTTTCCCCAAAGATCAGCAAGAATCGCATGGAATTCCACAACCCCCAGCTCATGGCTGTTTACCACTCCCAGGCCTCCCTATGGCCCTCATTTTAGGGTGAGCTTCTAATAGGGAGTGTCCTATTTCTTCTTCCCCTCTGGCCCTCCGCCATGCACACTGCAAGCCTTAGCACTTTTTCTGTCTTGGCTAGTTAACTCCCACATAATGGGTGGAAAAAGACCTTAAGCAAGGAGGTACTATGAGATTTACTGTGCTTTTAAGGGTGAACTAATAAGGCGAAAAGCTCTCCTCTGGTAGGTTAACAATAAAATGCATAAAAATAGCTACCTTTATTTTTATGTGTTCTCTGTGCTAAGCATTGTGTGCCTTATAACCATTTTAATCTTTACCCTTCACACCTAGCCTGCAAAGCAGGCATCGATCAATGCTGTTGAGCAGATAAGGAAACTGAGGCTGCAAAAAGCAGAACAACTTATTCAAGGTCACACATTCCAAGTGTTTAAGTCCGAAGCATCAAGCCTCTACCTTGAAAAGTGGTCTCATAGGGGACAGTCCCGGCTCACAGGGATGTACCAGCCCCAGCTTATGCTGAGCACACAGAACATTTGTAGCCTGTGTCACAGTTCTGTTATTGTTCCTGTTTAAAATTCCTTTGTATGTGTCAACGCTTATAACAGGCACTATGCACCATCTCTTCAATATCACCCACTGCATATCCCAGGGTGCAGGCACATACCCTAATCAATCATTGTTGATTGGCGCTTTTTATGTTGTGAATGATTCTCTTCATTGATTCACTAAACACTACTGAAGCCCACTTCTGTGCTGACAGTGTGCTAGTTTCTATGAGAAATAGAGAAATGAAAATGCTACTTATTTTACCCTCAAAGAAATCTAGAGAGGGGAAAGAGTCATTGACATAGGGAAGAGAAACCCCACTCACATTTTCCCTGTTCTTCCTTGTTCCATCCCCACAAAAGAAGGGAATGCTGATTTGATGGGTCTGGTTCTATAGCATTGTTTTTGGTCCATTATTTGCTATTGGGTGGATGTGATGGTTAATTTTATGTGTCAACTTGACGGGGCCAGAGGGTGCCCAGATATTTGGTCAAATGTTATCCTGGGCATGTCTGTGAGGGTGTTTCTGGGTGAGATTAGCATATGAATTGGTAGACTGAGTAAAGCAGATTGCCCTGTCTCCTGTGGGTGGGCCTCATCCAATCAGCTGAAGGCCTGACTATGAGAAAAAGGCTGACCATCCACCAAGTAAGAGAGAATTCTTCCTGCATTACGGCTTTCAGAAGTGGGACATTTCCTGCCTTTGGACTTGAACTGAGATGTCAGCTCTTTCTGGGTCTTGAACTTGCTGACTTTCAGACTGGAATTATTTATATCAGCGCTCTTTGGACTCCAGCTTGCCACCTCACCCTGCAGATCTTGGGACTCTCCAGACTCCATAACTTTGTGAGCCAATTCTTTACAATACGTTTTATGTGTGTGTGTGTGCGTGTGTGTGTGTGTGTGTGTGTGCACATATATATGCATATGTATAGATAGATAGATGATAGATAGATTCTATTTCTCTGGAGAACCTTAATTTAGCAGGATTACTGTGTTTTAAGAGGTCAGCTCTTCTCTTACTTCCATTGCAAGTGGAAAGCTGGTACTGTTGGGAAGCTGAAATAAACTCCCTTTAGTTACCTGGCCAACTTTTTGGTTGTTCTTGTTCTTATCTCTTTATTATATGTATACTTATGCTTACTGGTCTTCTGTTTTAGCTCCCATACCATGTGATAAACTAGAAAATGGGATTCCAAGGTTTAGATTCTGTCTTGGCACACAGAAGACCCTCTACAGGCCTTGAGTCAAAGCTATAGGCTTGAAGTCAGGCTCTGAACTGGGGAGCAGTGGTCACTGGCCAGCCATAAACTGGTACTTTGTTTTCCACTTGCTCTTACTCCTGGTGTGTACATTTCACGGAAGCTTGATGGAGAAAAGGGTAATTGGCAGGAATTTTTAGGTCCCTGTCTTTAATACAAAAGGGAAAAAAAAAGAAATAATCAACCAAAGCATTACTGCCTGACATACCCCGCTAGCTACATCACAGAGGCAGAACAAAGTGCCATCATAAAAGTACAAGCCAGGAGCTATGGGGCCCCAGGAAAGCACATGCTTGACTTGAGGGCATTGGAGAATATATGCGTTTAGGTCTGTTTTCCAATACTGGTTCAAGAAAGGGCCTTGGGATGTAAGGAACACTGAGAGCTAAGTAACGCGTGTGATAGGACGGGGTTAGATTGTGTCATTGTTGTTTGAGAAGAGACTGATACATGACCTGGGGTAAGCAAGGCCAGCAGCTGTGGCCATCTCTGCAGAAGAAAAAGAATGGTTCCACTTATTTATGTAGAAACAGATACACACTCACACTCATTTATTAATGCCCTTTATTAATTATAATCCTTAAAGCTTACTAACTTCAAGCAACTTCTCAGGTGTCTATGAGAGAATCAGTTTAGACATAGCTTTTCAAAGAAAATCAGGGTCACATTCAATGCCATGTTACATTTATACTCCAAACACCAGTACTCCCATGCTCTTATTAATATATGTGTGTTGTGATGTGATCCTACCCATTTATGGGCACCATTCTCTCCTTATAATGGTTTTGGGTATTAATCAATGCACTTCTCCCCTCTGCCAGGAAACATGGCTGCGGATCTCACTCCGATACTACTGCGTCAATGACCTTCAGCCGGCGGGAGATAAACAAGAGCGCTTTTCATCTCCCAGCCATTGATTTTCTGCAAGGCAAACCACAAAGCTGCTTTGAAGTCCAGGAGAGAGCGGCAAGGGAAGAGGGAGATAAAACTGAAGGAAAGGGGATTTGAAATAAAGTTAATCTCTGTCATCTGGGTGTAGATGGCTATTGGCAAAGCTGAAACTGACAGATTTTATCAAGAGAGAATTTAGGTTATCGTAAAAAGAGGGTGTTTTAATTTGCTCAAACCGGGTTAGGGGAAGGGTGGTGTAAAACAGAAATCTGAAAAGATCTTGGATACAGTTTTCAATTTAGCAGAAATGGTTGCCTTTAATTAAACAGTAGCACGTGTATAGTGTACTTTATGACACTGCTTATGGAGTCTTCAGTTTTATCTTGCCTAATAGAACTACATATGTGAATTGTAAAAGTAATTTTTTGTGTGTGTCAAAATGTCTTCTTTAAAAACAACATGACTGATAACAATTTTGGCTTGATAGTTTTACAGAACACTATGACTTCTATAAAAATTGTAAACGTATTACATTTGAGTAATACTTTTCCCTTTACAAAATGGTTTTCCATGAGCTTCATTTCAACATAAGCCTGGGAGATAGGCTGGTAATTGCTATTACCTCCGTTTTATACCTGAGGAAGAACCCATGTGAATTACCTCCTCCTCTTCCTGCAGCCTCCCTCTAATTCACGGTTTCTTGAGAGGAAAACTCTCTTCTGTCTTTGCTTCTGACACATGTATTGTTTTTCTCCAGGTGGTCTTTTGACAACTCGTTCTTAGTGTGATACCACTGGGATCCTGAAACATATTTCTTATTCTCAATGTATCTGGAGGTTAAATTCTGACATGGGAGGTCAGGAGGTCCTGCCTTGGAGACAGCCCCTGTGGAGGCTGAGCTCCCCAAATGCTGCAGCAAGAAGCAGGATTTTCCCCGAGTCTGGGGGGCTTAAGGGTACTTAGTGTTGTGAAATGAAAGATCCTTGAGAAAGTTCAACCCCTCTCTCAACCATGAACACTAAATAGTTGCCAGCCAACCTGAAACCCCATCCCACAGTTCTTCCTCATTCCAGCCTTCCAAGATCTGGGTAAACAAAAATACACATGCCATTTGAGGAGAAAGGCGTCAGGGAGGAGTTAAAGTTTCAGCTGCCCTTGCGATAGCTGATAGCTAATAGCCAAATCACTCCTGTGCTCTCAGAGAGCAACAAACACCTGACCTGGGGCAGAGACATGTAGGAAGAGGGTCCCATGCTGGGAACGACAGCCTCTTAAGCTGTCAGTGGGACCCTTTTACGATTTATTGATTTTCCTTGGTTATTCTTATACAACTATTCTGTACCAGATATTGAATTTGGCATTTTGTTCAGATCCCAAAAATCATTTTTCTGTTCTAGCTGGTAAGTAATCAAGTACACACCCAATCACACGCTCATATAAAATTTCAATCAGGCTTTACAATAAACGCCTAGCAGCTTTTTAATGTCCTGGCAGGACAAGCTAATTAAAAGGGCTACATAATTGCAATACATAATTTCCTATTAATTTTTTCTTCTTGATCTAATAGAATTAATTTGTCTGACAATAATGAACTTTAATGTAAATTTCTATCATTACTTCACTTAATCAAAAGGGGCAGTTTTCAATTCATTTCAGAATGCCATGCAATTATTTCTAGGGAACTTTAATACAGTCAGCTTCTGCTTGAGCTATTGCCTTCTTATGGGATAGTTTCTGTACAAGTATGTAAGTTATATAAGTCACTGCTGAAATTTTAAATAGCTGTTACATTGCTGCATGGAATTCATGTTAAAATAGGCTAGGCATTTCCAGAATTCATATGAAATGAGTGGGTTAAGATGTAAATTATTAAAATCATCTCCTAATTATTTCATTCAATAACACATACACAGTTTTAAAAATATGTAATTTACAAGGAAGCATATGTTGGAATATGTGCTTAAATGCCAATCAGCCAATTTCATGTCCCATAGGTTTTGTGAAATATTAGTTATCCAGCAACCATATAAATATCTACAGGTACTTTTATTTCTGAAATCTGAACTAGTCCTTCTCTATTACCTGGGACACTGTTAGACTTAATCTGTTTAGGATTCACATGAGTTACTGTAAAGGGGGAGGGGCATTTTGAAAATTACCTTGTTACCAGGAAAACACTCATCTTGTGTCTCTTTTGGGTGCCAAATGGTGGCATCCATCAAAACGATTGTTTGGCATTAAGAATAAGGCATGCTGATACTTTAAAAAATGTTACAAACTAAACATAGGTAAGCTACAATTTAGGGGACAGCATTGAGTTGTAGTAGCCCCCACGTAGGGTTGAAAACTGACTCATTTGGAGAAGTAAATAACTGAAACTAATCTCCTAGCTCTGAATCAGTATTTTGTGATTTTTTTTTCCTAAACAGAAGTAAATGGATAAATCTCTGGAAATAGACTCTGCCTGTTTATAGCAATAGCTCAGGGTAAGCCTTCATCCCAAAACAAATCTCAGGGAGGCCTATACAGAACAGTCATGCTAGGGCAGGTGGGGGACAGGTGTGTGTTAGGTGTTTTATTCCATCCACTGGTATTGCCATACATAATTAATAATGTGCAAGTGCACAAATTGCTTTTAATCTTCACTCTCCATTAAAAAAAAAAAGAAAAAGAAAAAGATTCTCCTTCTTGGTTGCACATCACTAGGCAAATTACCCTCTGCGTCATTTGGCCTCCATCCAGTAGTCCTGTCCTCACATGCCTTTTAGATCCTTAATGACCAACCAACCCTACATGGGATCCATGGTGATGAATGCAGGGTACATGGGATTATTAATGATCTTAAAGATAATTTGAAAAATTTATGCTATCTGACAAGCAATATTATCAGGATAGTTTATCTCAAAGCATAAAAATAATTTTTTAAGTTAGCAAATGACCTAAATGACCTCTATTTCTTCTCTTTTATGATTAATAGCCCTAGAAACTAGCCATCCCCTCCAACCTCCTGTTAGTCCCCCTTTCCAGCTTTCCACAGGCTGACTGCAAGGCTGATATGAGGACTTTTCCAATCCTTCGAGCCCATTCCCCGACTAGGGAAGAGAAGGCAAAGGTTAGGTCCAACTTTGACCCTGCATGTCAAGGATTTGACTTGTAGACTGAGACAACATGGTTCTCTATCAGGCGTGTTTGCTGGATAATGTTATCTTGGAGGTGAAGAGGTTAAATCAATCCATAGCAAGAGATCCTGAAAATAGTGGTTCTCCTCTTAGACTGGATATTAACCACATTGGTTTTTGGAAATCTTTACTTTATGGGTGAAATTGTAGGGTGATAAGAGTGCCATCTGCTAGGAACTGATATTAAGTGGCACCTCTACATCATAGAGTTAACAGTGACCTTAATCAACATTTTTAGTGCTTTGCTTTCATATCCTACACATCAGAGAACACAGGGACTGACCAAGTTGACCTGTAATAAATGTGCAATAGGTTTAAACTGGTGTCGTCTACCCTGTCCATCTGTATGTGGTACGCAGAGAAGTGGATTAGGCATCAGGAAAGCAGAATTATAATTTTGGATCTTTTACTAGCTACATGATATTTGCAAAATCATTTTACTGTTACTGTTGGGAACAATGAAGTTTGGATTAGATGAACTTTAAAATTCCTTTTACCTTCATGATTTATAATCTATAGATAATGACCACAGGGTGGTTAAAATTAGTGGTGTTCTGGTCAATAGTATTGACTGGCTTTAAAAACTAACAAACAAAGAGAAAGAAAGATGTGATTTGTGATGTCTGTCTATTTTTATGGTGTAAGTGCTCCTGCTGTGTTCAATTTTAACCTACGAGTGTGAGGTCACTGAACATAGAGTTGGAAAGAAATGGGTGCCTTCAGCTCTCCCAAGCCGCTAGGAGCCAGTTCTAGCACACGATATGCCTTAAAATACTAAATTACTCTACCTTGAAGGACTGTAATGTATGCTAATATAGTTAAGAAAAATTAATAATAACAGGAAACAAAAATACGTTTCCAGGGTTAATGATAAAATTAACACATGGGTTGCCTTAGGTTTTAATGCTTTAACTAGGAATCCCGCTATGACAGCTTTTAAGAATAATAAGCCATGTACTGTTTTTATAAAAAGTCATATATATATATATATATATATATATATATATATATATATATATATATATACAGACAGAAGTTGAGTCTTTTAGTGCAGCAGGGAGCAATATTTAGAATCTTATCTAATGCTTTACTTGCATTTGTTATAGCTCTAAATTTAGTCTTAAACCACGACAGGACAGTGGTTTAACCTCCACCACCCAGAGGATTAACATATAATATCCAGGAATGTTGGCGAGACAGTGCCTTGGTATCCATCCACACACTGTTTATTGGTCATCATGAGCATCAGAACAGAGCAGTATTACTGAAATGCTGCAGACAATGTACACTAGAAATAGGTCTTCTGAAAGGGATTAGAAAGGATATTAAAAAGTATCAAGCCAAGAGGAGACATTAGGCCTAAAAGTCACAGTACAAGTTACAAACACCACAATCCATAGAACCCTGAATTAGCTAACATCCAAATTTACACTTCATGTGACAAGCACTTTTCATAAGACATGAACAAAAAAATTACTCAGATAAGATATAAATACATACAACTTTTTAAAAATATGGCTAAAGTTTTAAATAGCTTACTTACAACGTGCACTATTTCTAATAGTAAATAAAACTGGATGACAAAACTTAAAGTTTGTGTGAGAGTAATTCCATATGCTAAATTTCTACTGTCAGACAGTTAAGGTTTGCAACATTTCCATTATTTTTACACATAAAATCTAAGTTTGTAGTTGTGAAGGGTATTTGGTCTTATGCTAAACACCCAAACAAATATTTATCATAAATATTATCGTTTCGCTTCCTATTCGGCTTAATGAATGTTTACCCAGAAAAATGAATTATTTTGTTAATGATAAGCATATGTAGAGACAGCATGTGCCCCAATGAGATGACTATTTATGATTCCACTAGAGTGAAACACCCACCAACCCTATAGCTGTCAAGGCAGCAAGCAGTCTTCTCCCCTTATAGTGGACTTCCCTGGTGAGACCACCGCATACGATCCTTTGGAGAGGCTGTACCATACAACTGATATTAATCTCTAAAGAAGTATTTTTTAAAAAATATTTTATTGGGGAATTGGGGGAGGGGAACAGCATTGGGGGATCAGGGAAGGGGAACAGACAAGCTGCTGTCGTTTTGTTCTTCAGTGTAGTTGTGGAGGACGTTGCTTCACTGGCTCATGTTGGTTTTATCATTGCGCTCTTCCCGGGTGAGGCAATCGGTCTCTGGCCACTGGATGGCTGCTCACTCTGGCTTACAGCAGCTCATGCCAGCTGCCAGCCACTCATGCTGGCTCACGGAAGCTCACGCTGGCTGCCAGCCACTCATGGTAGCTCATGGCAGCCCACTGCAACCCTGCTGCAGCCTACACCATTGCCGGCGACTCCGACTCCTGGCAGCCTAGCTCCAGGTTGAGCTGTTGTTCACCTTCTTAGCTGTAGAGGGCGCAGCGTCACTGGCCCTCATGTGGGATCTGAACCACGGCCCTGCTGCTCAGAGCTGGCACTCCCAACCCAACTCTTAACCAATGCGCCACACGGCCGGCCCTAAAGAACAATTTTTTTTTGTAACTATTTGGAGGAGGGAACAGAGGAGTCCAACCAAGATCAGGCACCACCAATGCTTTCCAAAAGCTTGATATAATTCATTGTTCTCATTTTAAAAAAGTCAGATGAACACATGCCCTAAAGCCTGTTCTAATTTGGGAACTTACCCAGCCTTCCCGTTGAATGCCTCCATCCATCTACGATAGATCTGTCTTCCTTCACTCAGAACACCAGCCCATGACAATCTCCCCTGTAGCTTTCCTGATTTTGTGGGAAGTTATTCCTAGTCATTTCATGGAGCATTGTTCTTCACAGCTGTCACTTTGTCATCTTAATACCATCTACCTACCAGAAGGCCCAAAGCTGTGTCTTCCATATCTACGTGTTGTTAAAACCTCAGCTCCTAAGGCCTGTGTTGATATCTAATATCCCATGGGCCTGACAGTGTGTTTCAGTTCATCTTCCTATCTGACATCAGGGAATTTCTGTTTATTTCTTTCAGCTTTGGTAAAGTATTAGACATTTGTAATATTCTTTTTACTCTAGCATTTCTGTGTTTTGGAAAAGGGATGCAACTAACTTAGTTTACCCTGTTGCTGAAAGTTATCTGTTCCAACTACTAGGGTTATAGAAATTTAGAGATCCTTTCTCCCTCAGGGAATTGAGATTTCAATTTATTTATATATCATCAGGTGCCAGATAAGTTTGGCACTTGAAACATAGTTACCTGGGTTGTTTTAAATTTTTTCTATTCATATAGATTCTAAAATCTCTAAGCTAGAGACTCAATTTGACATTTATCAAGCATATTCAGTGCAGTGGGTTGCTGAAGATAAGTTATAAATTATGGTCTCTGACTTTAAAGGAGCTCATATTTTAATATGGGGCCCAAATGTGAACAGAAAATTGCAAAATGATGTAATAAGTCTATTATTACAAGTATGAATGGAATGCTTTGATAGACTTGAGGCTCTAATGCAGCACAGGGAAGTCAGGGGCTGGGGGAGGTGCTACTGGTGTTGGATTATGAAGGATTTGTGTGTGTGTGTGTGTGTGTGTGTGTGTGTAGGGCTGGTAGTGGTAGTAATGTCATTCCAGGCATAAGGAAGAGACTGCTTGTGCCAGAAACAAACAGTGCTGATGGTGATAATGTAGGAATCAATAATATAATAAAAGGACCTCTATACATCATGGGTTATATAGATTTAAATTCAACAAATAGTTGTTGATGTCAATTTTGTTAAAACCATCTGCCATCGAATAACATGCCCTGCCTGTAAACATAGCACTGATTGTATGTTCTTTCTTATTTTACTGTTGAGAATATTAAGTATTATCCATAATTTGAATGTTTAAAAAGCTTCCACTTTTTCCAAAAGCCTAAATGTATCAAGTTTTAAGAAAGATCAAATGCAAAGCTGTGATGGAGGCTGGTTATTATTATCGTCTCACAACACTCAGGCCTTCATCCTCTTCCACTACCTAAATAACCACCCCATTCAATCCAGATCCTCACCCCTCCCTCCTTGTCTGCTTTCTTTGAAAGTCAAAGTTAAAACTCAGAATCACTATTTCCAAATGATCATCAGTGCTATGACTATGAAGTAGGTAAGTTATCAAGGATTAAAGGAAAGAACAGGAGGATTTAATAATACCTCCCTAAACAGGGAAGACGATGACCCAAAAAAGATGTTAGAGAAACTGTGGTAAAATTTTGTTTTCTCATGTAAAATTTTGTTTTCTCATTAATTCTCTTAATTTTTTTCTTTCTGCATTGCATAGGGTTCACAGAATGATACAACTACTGATTATGTCAGTGTCTTGCACATAGTAGGTATTCAAAACATATTTGGTGAATAACTATAATTTTATTGAGCAAAACAAAACAATGCTGCCACTGGGACAGCTTGATATCCACATGAAAGAAATAAGCTGGCTACCTATCTCACTCCACATACGCAATTTTAATCAAAGACCTTGGCAGGGGTTAATGAGGAATGACTGCTTATAGATAAAGGATTTCTTTTTTGGGTCAGGAAAAATATTCTGGAATTAGATAGAGTGATGATTGCACAATCTTATGACTATACTAAAAACCACTGAATTGTATATTTTAAAAGGTTAATTTTATGGTATGTAAATTATATCGCAATAAAAAAAAATAGACGCAAAACTCCCAAACAAATAACAACAACAAAAACAGAGCCCAGAAAGTTGAATTGAGGCTCTTATTGAGATGTTCTACCTAGGTAGCCCTAACATTGAAGAGGAATGTAAGTTAAAGATGAAAGAAGATATTTTAGTTAAAAGTGAAGAGTAAAAGATGCACTCTTTTTCAATAATTCTAGGATTCATATTTTTTTCACATTTCTGAAATGGGAGTACATCTTATAACTGATGTGTCACAGTTTATTTGGCTGCACTTTTTCTTCCTTCAGTACATAAAACTGTGTTATGTCTTAGATTCAATGAAGTACAGTTTTTTAGAATAATGTGGCAGAGGCTGCTAGCTGTCTTTCAATATGTGTTCTCCTCTTCCCACACAGTAATAAAGTTTTTCAGAAAGACTGTATTCCTAATTTTCCTTAGAGCTAGGTGTGGCCATCTGTTTAAGTTCTGGCCAATGGTATGTAAGCAGAAGTAATATGTGCACCTTCTGGTTTGGGCTCGTAAAGAGAAGCATGTCCTTCCTTCTTTCCTTCCTCCCTATTTCTTTCTTTCCTTTCTTCCCCACCCTTCCTCCTTCATTTCCTTCCTTCTAAATTGCAGGTGATGGTAGGAGCTGTGCAGCCATCTTGATCCATGTGACAGAAACCATGTGTTGAGGGTGGTAAAGCAATGAGAAAAGATACCCGAGTTCCTAATGATTATGAAACCAATATACTAGTCCTAGGCTGACTATGCAGACTTTTAAGTGAGAGAGAAAGTTCTGGTTTGTTTAAGTCACTCTTATTTTGGGTTTCTCTGCTACAGGAGCTAAACAATTATTCTATAATAATATGAATGATTTCACACTTGCAATTTTCTGGAAGTAGACTATTATCACTTTTTTCAATGGGCTAAATTCTTCTATACACACACACACACACACACACCCTTGTCTGGGTCAAAAATGAGTTACCAAATGTAGCTTTTTCCTGTAAGGGATGCATTGTGAGTAGCTTTTCACCTTTCATTATCATGGAAAGATGATTTTAGCCCACATTCAATCTATATTTCTAAATAATACCTTTGTTGGTACTTTCTGTGCAGTGCAATGGAAGACAGCTTTCTCAGTGCAAGTGAGATTTCTTGATAATGCTCAATTTGCCTTGTCAGTTGAATTCCTCTGCTTTGTGTTGCAGCGCGCTAAAAACACATGATCGGATTTCACTGCTAAGAAAATTCTTTCAGCACTACATGTACAGTCAAGTTTGTTGCTTGAACAGCTCAACATTTGGGTCATGAGACTTAAAAAAATGTCTCATGATAAAGCTTCATGGAAATGCCATAGTCTGAAAGTCTGGTTCTGTCTTAGAGTAGAAGCTGTGGAGAGCTGTGCCGAGGGGGGCTGTGACATGGGGAGTTGATGCCACTGTGTCTCTCTGGAAGCCATACTCTTCATTCTTCATATTTGAGGAGATGGGACGGTGAGGAGGCCTGTTGGCTTGATCTTATTAATGCCACCATCTAGAATACAGATTCTTGGGTATTTCATCTTCACAAGATGAGCTGCAAACTGAAAAAAAAAAAAGGCCAAATTTATAGAGGATATACAAAATTTGTATTTCTCCAATCCCATTTTTTCTCAAGCTATGAAAAACATGACTACTTCAATGATAGTATTGCTGTCACGGTTTTATCAGTGAATCACTAATTTGGTTTTCAATAGAAATTAAATCACTTGTATGTTGACAACTCTTTATGCTATGAAATAAATGTGTCTCTTTGGTTCTCTTTTAAACTTGTTTGAATAGATAGCACATATACATGGTAAACAACTCACACAGTATGAAAGGGCATACAATTAGAAGTAAATTACTCCTACCTCTCTTAGTCTCCCTCTCGAGAGGTCATTAATATTCCTATTTTTCATGTATCCTTCCAATGATAGACAAAACATTCTCAAATCTATATTGAACAATTTTTTTATATTATTTTCAACTTATTAGTTATTGCAATGCCATGTACAGTGTCCCAGAGAGGGCCTATAAACTGGTTGCAATATGTTTCTGGAGCAGTCAAAATGAACAGTTTTAGGCCATAGCTTGGAAGAAATTTGTTGTGACACAGTCGTCCACTGGTCTGTCCCCCCACAATTAACCCTAAACTGACCCTTTTGAGGACACTGCTCATACACCTTGCATCTCCCTGTTTGGCCCCAAAAGATGGCTGGTTAGCCAATGATGGGTAAGATTCCTCAAGGAAGGAACAACCTAAGACAGGCACAGTCACATGGGGGCCATCAGGAGAAATCTCGGGGCTGATGGAGGTGGGCATAGGTCCTCACTCGCCCCCAAGGAGACTGGAGGTCTTCTACTTCTGTAGCTACATTCCTTCCCGCAACCTGCTTGGGAAGTGACCTGATGATGTGATACTATCTGTCCTCAGCATAATGATCTTATCTCCCTGGGGTCATATGTGTATGAGTGTGTGAAGGCAGAGCATTTGTCTGGTCATGTGGGCGGACTTTCAGTAATAGCAGCTTGCAGGCATGGGTAATCTGGCTGGAGCAAGTTTTCAGGAATGAGACTCACAGACTGTTGAGAGAACAATGCTACTTCTGGGTAGGTGGGGAAATAAAAGCTCAGTCCTGTGAGGCTGGAGACCTTTGGTCCTGCTCTCATTTAATTCTTGGCTCTGTTTCTTTTCTTTTTTAACCCTTTGCCGCCCCCTCTCATTCTCTCACTGCCTTTGTCATGCAGGACGCGACAGGAATTTGAAGGACAAATCCAAGAAGTCTTCTAGGTGTCTAGCGAAAAGGACTGTGAAAAGTTATCCAGACATACACATATCTCCCTGACCTGACCCACGTCCACCCATCCAGGCTCGCTGATTATCCTTCTCCATTCCTTATGTTTTATGACAAAGAGGTCCTGAACTGCTGCTAAGTCCCCTGATAGATGGATTCTTTAGGATTCAGGGCCTTTGGTAGGTCACCCTCTGTTGGGAACACACTCCATTTCCCACGAGCTCCTAGGCCCCCTTGAGTTCCTCCTCAAAAGCCGCCCACCCTCAACCCCATCTGCCTAATTTCTACTTATTTCCCTACTCAGGTACTTCCTTCTCTGGGAGCTAAGTTTCAGTTAGGAAACCCTCTTCACAACCCCCCAAATTTCTGTGCAAATCCCTATCTTTGGCTTACCACACTTATTTAAATTGCCCATTTAAGGGTCTGCTTCCTCTACCAAATGGTCAACTCCCCTAGGACTGTGAACGGGTTCTGTTTCTTTTTATCCCTACTGATGGGCACAGGACAGGGGCTGAACTGCACTGTGATAAATGATATATAACCTGGGGCCAAAGGATGAAACGTGGAAGATTTCTCTTGGCTCCCTGGCCATTCTGTCTCTATTCCCTCCCGTTGGTGGCATCCTTTTCCTCCCCGTGGGTACTGTGTCCTCATGTTCTTTTGATAACTTCATCATACCCTGACCTCAGATCCTTCAATAAAAATGACTAATATCTGCTCACATGCTATTGCATGTTGAGAGTACTTATTTGAAGCCTGATAGTTGAGGAAGTCTCAAGCCAGCAGTCTAGACTTTATGGCTCACAAGGATTAGCTGAGTGGTTTAGTCAGGATCTGTTCAAGGCCTGAGCCCCAGAGATCCTGCTTTATTGTTCTGGGGCTCAGGAATGTGGTATATTTTTGTTTGCTGGTTTTCCATAAATGCCACTAGATGATTCTAAAGCAGGTAGCCTGTGGACAATATTTTGAAAGGTATTGTCTTAAGCCAAAAAAATAAAAATTTCAGCATATAGGCGAGATAGATGTTGGCACTGGGATCTCACAATCTTCCAAACAACCCACATAAATGGATCTCAGTACTGCGGGACCCCACTTATCTTCTCCATCATTCCCTGCAGTGCCTTTAGAGAGATTTGAAAGGCTGCTCACATTTCAGATCCTATACTCTTTTAGAGCCACAGAGGGTGTCTTTAGGAGTAATTAATGTTGAAGAAAAATAGGGCACCTATGTTTCAAAAGGTATCAGATGACCTAGAGTGCCGACATGAGCTAGTCGTATCCTGTGCTTCTCGCTTATGCCTCTTTGAACCCCAGCCGTGAAAAACAGAGGCACCACATTCATCTGCCCGAGTCAAGTGCAGGCAGCAGTCCCTGGTACCGTATGATTACCCAAAGAGCTTGGCTTCCTTCTCCCACAGGCGGCAACACAATTAGCATGTAGGCTGGAATTCTAAGATAAACATACCACCGCTCCAAAGGACTTGTGGATAAGCAGTCTTGGCGTTCAGTACATTCAAAACACTGTAGAAGTCAGAAAACGAGCAGGGAAGGGCTTACTGTACATTTAACTAATCTCTCTTGAATTCCGCTGTGGAGCTGGTAACCGTGCCCACCGCTATTGTATGGAGGGCGGGACAACCAGGCTGCTGTGGAGCGGGAAGACGGTCCAGGCCAAGCAGGCACACAGCACTGTGGAAAAATCGGGGTGTTGCTATGTGGGAGGTCTGAGCAAAAAAGGAGAACCAGAGGACAAGGACATGAAAAAAGTTTGGTTGCCTTGAAAAAAAAAAGCACAGGTGTGCTTAAGTGAAGAAAGATCAGGGCCGGCTGAGTGGCTCAGTTGGTTAAGAGCTCGCTCAAGAGTGTGAGCTCTGAGCAACAGCGGTTTGATTCCCGGCCTGAGCTGAGCAGCCGCTGAGCTGCCAACAGGTGGCAGGATGGCTCAGCTAAAAAAAAAAAAAAAAAGAGCAAATGTTGAGTTTTCAGGTGAAGCCTGAGTTCCACTCCTCTGAGCCCCCGCTTGTGGTTCTATCCATGTTAAATATTGGCCTGAACAGTGAGACCATCTTTTCCATTCCTGTCATGAAAACAGCAACTCTTCTCCACCTATTTGTTCATTCATTCATCCATCAGACATTTCCGCAAGCACCTACTACATACCAGGCACTGCTCTAGTTTTCGCAGGGCTCATAGTTCAGTGGAGGAGACGTAACCAGCATTGAGTGGGATGGGTGGTCATTACTTCTGAATTTAACGGGGGTTGCGAGAGCTCCTCCCACCTCTCCATCCTCTCGTTATTGACACTGAAGGGAACAAGGACCAGATGTGATGGGCACAACTGCTATGTTGATCAGGTAGGGTTTTCCATGGCTATAGCTTGACAGGTTAGGGAGGAAGAAAGGGGTGGCTTCCAGCTTGTGAAAAAGGCCACATCACCCCTGGAGGAGGTATGTGGTGGGACAGGGCACCACCGGGCATGCAGAGCTCAGGGTGTCGCCTGACTTTTCCTCTCCATCTGGCAGGGCTTCGGCAGCTTGATTGAGTAAACACACACGGAGCTGGACTTCGCTGATGAAGGGCCTCGTGTAAGCTGCCACTTTGGGAGAGGCCTGACCTCAAGTGGAAATCACAAACCTAGACTCATTGAGCAATCTCCTTGCTGGAAGTGGCAGGATATCACATTGGCCCAGAGGTTATGATGTCACCAGCATCCTGGGTGCTTTTAGTAAACAGTGATACTCAGACCCACTCCAGACAAGCAGTAAGTGCAGTTTTTTAGGATGGAGCTTCTGGTTCAGTTTTTTTTTCTTTTTTTATCCTCCCAGGTGATTCTATTGTGTAGCCAGCATTGAGAATCCTTTTATTAGATAATGGGATTCATTTGCTGGTCAGGTTTGTCCAGGACCTCAAACTGCACTTTTTATAGGTGTCCTGTGTGGAGGGCATGTGACTTTGTACAAAGAAGTTAACACGTTCGTAGGGCTGGGCTTTGTGAGACCACGTCCCATGTGGGCAGCATGGGGTTCCTCAGCTGAGACACAGGGCAATGTCCCACATGGAGCTGGCAGGGTCTGTTACAAGCTAGGAGAGGATCTGGCGACTCAGGCTGCAGGGGCAGCCTGTGGGTGGTGCTCCCACGTGCCTCCTGTGTGCAGAGAGCAAAGCTCTTGTATTTTTGCCATTCCTCTACTGACCAGAGCTGGTGGGGCTTGGGTTGGCACACCTCAAAGCAGCACTGTTGGACAGTGGCAGGCCCTCGTGGGTGCCGCTCGATCTGTTCTCTCTCTTTATCTGACACTTAGCTTGGACTAAGAGGCTGGCGTGTTTGTCCAGAGGAGGTCAAGTTCTGCTGTACCAGGAAAGGGATTTTTGGTCTGCCACAGAGCAGTGCAGGTTACCCAAGGCCAAGATAGTAAAGGCTGAGGGTAGATAAGGTGTGGGAGGAGCACAGAGAAGGAGCACGATGTTTATCACTGGGTGTCCTAGGACACAGGTTTGGGTAGAGCCCATAGTGGCAGCAGGAAGCTAAGAAAACGGGGCTTCTGCATGGCTCTGCAAGGAGCACACTACAGGGCAGTGAATTTTCTTGATGGAAACTTTGGCCTCGTGAGTTTTATCTGGGTCTGGACACCTGGCATGAATTGGCTAACACCCTGGACAAACTCCAGCTGAGATGTCTTCTTGCTTCCATTTTATTTGTCCAGTCCTTTCCCTCCAACAAAATGCTAAATTGGAGGTATGGAAATATTACTTTTGGTTGGGCATGGAACTAGGCAAGGAAACTGGCAATTATCCTATAGTAAGCAGCTGTGGTAATTTCATTTTCTTGGTTTTATGGATGTGAGAGTGATGCTGTGTTAGTCTTAACTGTCTCTTCTGCACTCCTCTGGAATAGTGAAAATATGATGCACATTTCTGCATCATATGTCAGTGTAACTTGTACTCCATTGTTTGTTTTGTTGAAGTCCTGATAATAGATTTTTTTTCTCACATGTCAAAATGGTGTTTTCCTGTCCTTCCTCTTCCCTTTTCCTTTGATCTCTATTTTCCTTTGGTGATTTCTTCTCCCAATGACTTGCACTAAAGCAGTTTCTTTTATAAGCTAGTTTCTAATGGAGAAAATGGCTTTTTCAATTTATTGAAACAAATATGTTATATCTTTTAATGGTCTTTCTACAATCTCTTGCTGAGGCTATCACGAGGAATTTATCTTCCTTTCTAGAATAATAAATTTATAATCTCTTTAACTATAACAAAGAAAGGCCCTACATCATTTTTCTGTATTGTAGAATTGTGTTTATTTAATAAGTAAAAGATCTCTGTATACACAGAATAGTTTTAACTCTCCTTTGAATCCTAGTCTGAATCTCTACATGTTTGACTGACATTTTATGTCAAGGCCCCATTAGCACTTCAAACTCAGTATATCCAAAATTCATCACATTCCCTACAAATCTACTTTAATTTTCTCTTCCTTTTCTCTGTTAAAGGTATCAGCAACCTCCCCCAAAGTCCAACCTGGAAACTTTAAGGTTATCTTTGAAAGAAAACCAACCAACCAACCAACCAACCAACCAACCAACCACCTCTTGTAGCTTCACATTCAATCAGGCACCAAGCCGTGCCCGTTCTGTGTGATTTGTCTTGGATCCATTCCTTCTTTTCCTTCCTCTGCTCCTACTCCATTTTAGACCCCGATTACTCTTGAGTTAATTTCTAGGTGGTTCCTGTGCTTTCTGCTTTTCCCTTTCCGTTTTACCTGGCATAGTTGGAGATGCAGGTAAGTGAACAGGCCATCACAATGCCATTTGCCAAATGCCACACAGGACCATCATCTATGGTTGTGCACACTGGGCTCTGCATGTGAGAACCTGGAGCTTGAAATGTGGCCCATCCTCTCCCCAAGTGCTGTGCCCTTACATGGCGCCATGTGCTTCTAAAGGAAGGATGTTTTTTTATCTAATGCACACAGAAACTCTATATGTGATAGTGGTCCCAATGCCACTATAAGAGTAGGTAGAGATTTTCTATGCGCACTTAGTCCCAGACTCGAGGAGTGAAGAAAGAGTTCCATGAAGAGGCCTTTATAAAAAGCTTCATATAAAAGGCCTTTCAAGCAAATGGGAGTTACCCAGGTGAGCAGAAGTGGGAAGAGTGCTCCACATAGAGAGAAGTACAAAAAGACAGTTTGTATAGAAGGAACAATAAGTAGTTAATTATGGCTGAAATCTAAGAGGGTGAGGGGAGGGCAGGGAGGGGTAAGCTTGAACAAAGCAGAGTCCAGATGATGAAGGGTCCTATAAACCATGATTCGGGGTTCTTTCATCATCCCTCCCTCCCCCTCTTCCTTTTTTAAAATATTTATTTATTAAATTTATTGGGGGTGACACTGGTTAGTAAAATTACATAGGTTTCAAGTGTACATTTCTATACTACATCATCTTAGGGTTTTAATTTTATTTTGAAGGCAATGGGAAGTCATAGAGGCATTTTGACAATGACCAGATTTACTTTTCAAGAAGTTCACTCTGGTTGGAGGGCAGAACTGGGGGAGGGAAGGGGACTGCAGGCAGGGGCAGTGGCAAGTTGCGGTAAGACAGGCACAGACATCAGTGACCTGACTGAAGACAGTAGGAAAGAGGGGAGGAGAGAATTTCAGACTTAGTTAACAGGGTGATAAGACAAACAATGACTTCCAACATAACTTGTTGCCAGCAGGTAAGAAGGTGAGTGAATCCACTATTTCAAACAGCCTGGGTGGTATGGAGGAACGGGAAGGAATTTTGTCCTTAGACAGCACAGCGTTTGAACCAGGGTCTGTCACTGGTTAGCTGTCAGATCTCGGGTAAGTCACTTAGCCCTTTGGGCCTTAGTTTCTTCACCTGTTAAATGTGTGATAATAATGCACTTGAACGGTACACTGGAAGTGTTGTGGGGAGGATGAAACTAGGTACCATGTACAAGTGCTTGGCTCACAGGAAACTCTATAAGCTAGTTTCCTGTTTTCTTCTCTTCCTCCTCTTTCCTTTCTCCAATTGATCCTTCAATAGGAGAGCCATTTACAATACCTTGCAATTGTATAGATTCAAATTTAAAAGGCAGATGTGTCGCCAATGGGATGGAAAGTTGGGCTTTACAGTGTTCATGGTAAAATATTTATAATGGGACAGTGATATATACTAGTGACTCTTACAGTTTACTGGGTCACATATACTTCTGGCAATCAGATGAAAGGTAGGATGTATTCTCTGTCAAAAAAATGGCAAATATGTCCAATACTTTAGATATAATTTTAATTAGTTCAAAGACCTTCTAAAATTCATGATGGACTCCAGGTTAAAAAAGTTTTCCTTTATACTAATTCATTTAATATTAAAATTTATAATAGTTGATAGTGACCTAGTGTTTATGCATGTGACAACTGGGATCTTCCTGTAGATTTACTGATTAGTGTATAACAATAGCTTATACTGTCAAACAAGTCCTCCCAGGAATGGCTACTTGGAAATTTTTTTAAGTTGACATTAAAACAAATAGGAGAAAACAATTTTAGATATGACATAGAATGTGTCTGAAAACAGTTCTTATTCTAATAAAAAAAGTATATGGGCTCATATTAGAGGGTAGCCTCTTCTGATAAAATTCCATCATTTAATACCATCATGCATCAGGAGCTGTAAAGAGCCCTGTGGTACATTTTCCTTTGATCTGTGAGAGTGGGGACTAGAACATCAGCAACAATCATTTATTAACTTCTGTTTACACTAGACAACCGAGAACAGTAAACTCATACTGTGTCCAAGCCACTAGTCAGATTACACACAGCATACTATGCTTTGAAAAGAATGTATACAATAAAAACTCAGATTCAAAACAGTTAGGGCTGGGATGGATCACAGCCAAGTTCAAACCTCAGCAGGTCAAGCAGGCGGGTGAGTATGGTTCAGTTTTTTATCCAGCCACAAGCATTCCTGTGGTAAGGAGTAATTAATTACATGGTGGGCTGTGGAGGGTGGGGTGGGATGCAGAATAACACACACTGAGACAAAATAGCTTTCATCCTGTGACAGGTCACCCATAGAGGGGCCAGAGGGCACAGGCTGGAGGTGATGACTCGGCAGTTTTTCTGGGAAATTGTAAATGAGCTCTGTCTTTTTAAAAATTGCTTGTATACAAAATACATCTCGTAAACATGTTAAAGAACAGACAACCAAAGCCTAGATTAGGTGTTTTAAAGTCCCCTTTACTACAAATCCTAACCTGCTTTTTACTTCACGTAACTTTTGAAAAGCTATGAAAACAGGGACTCTACGGGACAGGTTTTAGTTCATGAGTCTTTTTACAGTAACTTATTCCCCATCACTTACCAAATGCGGAGTTACGTAGAAGAATTGTCACTGTTATGCCTCATACGATGTCTAGTGTGTTCAAGTTGCATTAAAGTCTAAAATGTTTTCTTATCACCTGACATAAACCCACAGACCAAAACATTTGCTGACAAGAAGGCAAGGGAAAAGTCAGGAAGAAAGCCAAGTTTAACCACAGCCAGGGCTTATAGGTCTAGCAAGACAGAAAAAGAATTCCGTGCATATTTGGAACTCAAAGGATCTTCACTTCCCATTCTGGAACAAAATGCTGAAGGTACAATTATAAGGAGGCCTAACACATTTTCTGACAGGTAAAAGATCACATACGAAGTGCTTTAAAAGTCTCATTAATCTGAAGAACTAGATAGATACCATCTGGAGCACGAGAAGTTTACTCTATGGACGACACATACGCTGAATTGGTTTAAAGTATTTTCAGAGTCATTTGGTTCCCTTTGAGCACATGCCTGGAGTACGACAATCTCTAAAGCCTGAAACCAAAAGCTAGAGGAAAAGCTTGAGCCAAAAGAGGAAGGATACAGGGCTCGAGAGAGAAAAGGGACTGAGAAAGGTAAGGGTTACCAGCGATCATCACAGGGTCACAAGCTTGGCTAAGGGATCCGCAAAGTAATGGGGTGGGAGGGGAGAGTGGAAGCCCCACATGACTGCGGTGCAATACAAATTAACTTCCAACCTAACATCCAAAGGCCAAATAACCTTGGCCTCTAGGGGAGGGCCAATGAACACAACTGGACTATTATTTTTAAAAATAGCTGCAATGGCATGCTTTGCCTATTATAAATCTGATTATTTTCAGTTGAAAACAGGTGCTACGTTTTAAATTTGTCCTTACATGCCACATGTAGAAAGCATCAGTCACTCACACTGTTAGTCACAGAATCTCCACAAAAATTGTCTCTTGTCTAGGTTTCCGAATCAAATGTTAATCACAAATATATATGTTTTGCTCTCCCATCCCCTCCCCTCCCCTTTCCTTTCCTTTTCTTTTGAGGGGTGGTTTGCTTTGTTTTGTTTTAAAGGAAAGAATAATAGCACCCAGAGCTTATTACTTGCCATTGGCTCTTATGTTTTCAGGTGAATATTTCTTTTGATGGCAAAAAAGCTCTGATTTAATGCCAAGAATATAACATTTTAAGGGTAACATCAGCTGTTCCTAATATTTTCCAAAGGATTAACAAGACATAGTGAATGCAAAGATTCCTTCAATTTCTTTCTTAGATGATAAGCTGCAGAATGTGACACTGGCTGAGATGAAATCTAAGTGCTCTGATAACCACAAAGTATAATGTAGAATAGAGGGTAATTATTTTTAAAGTCTTATGACCTTCAGTGACTAACAAAGCAATATGATGTTTAGCTACAGTTTTTCTTAAGGACTCGCTAAAGGTCGAGAAACACCAACTGGAGTTTCATTCTGTTCTGGTCTGTGTTATTGGCTGAGACCCATCACTAGCTCTAGAGATGGACCCCACTACATTATTTTCCCCCAGAGGAGAAAAAATAACCCACTAACACATTAAAGCATGCTATGGTGCTAAATCATCATTCTCACTAAACGTAATTTACTTCTAGGAAAGAGGTGAATTCACGATGGTGTTTTTTTCAAGCTGAGATATATGAGCCTTTGACCATAGGTTGGAAGTAGGGTAGTGTGAGTAATGGTTGCTACGAGTATCAAAACAAACCACTCATTTCTCCCTAGACAATATTTGATTGTTAAAAATCAAAATTTCCTGGGCCGGCTGAGTGGCTCAGTTGGTTAAGAGTGTGTGTGAGCTCTGAGCAACAGGGTCGCTGGCGTGATTCCCACATGGGCCAGTGAGCTGCGCTCGAGCTGAGCTGCCGCTGAGCTGCCGATGGGCAGCTGGATGGCTCAGTGGTTAGAGCTCCAGCACTCTTAGCAACAAGGTTTCTGGTTCAACTCCCACATGGGATGGTGGGCTATGCCCACCGCAACTAAGATTGAACACGGCACCTTGAGCTGAGCAGCCACAAGCTGTCGACGGCCGAATGGCGACTGGACTTGGAGCTGAGCTAGCTGTGCCCTCCACAACTGAGATTGAAGGACAACAACTAGGCTGTTCTCCTTCCCCAGTTCCCCAACACTGTTCCCCTCTCCCAATTCCCCAATTAAACAAAATACCTTTGAAAAAAATGTCCTTTAAATCTGAGTAATTTGCTCAAGGACATAACAATGACCTTTCCTATGGGGTCATGATATGGATGGTAGACGATGTCTACCTCCCCCATTGATCTGAATAGTCATTGCCTTCCTGCTCAGGTTTATACACTTGCTCTCTGAGATTAACTCAGGACATTTCAGTTTTGTAAGTTTGTTTATTTTTATTTTTTATGAGGCTTTCTGTATATATCATGCTGGCAGGTTTTCTTTCTATGTCAGGAGATCTAATCCAGTTTAACAACTTGAAGATGCATTTTCTCATGTGAGCTTTAAAACGATGATTGTCTGCAATGAGACAAGAGTGAGACCCTGACATGCTTTTCTTTTAAAATATGACAAAGCTTGCATTGACTTGACCCTTGTTTTGACACAAAAGTCGTCCTACTTGCATCAGCCCTACCAGCAGATGCAGTCTATATTTGTTTGGCTTGTCAAGTTAAACTTGGCCACACAGCAGCAGGATCAGTATAACATCTGATCCACCCTGGAGCAGGAGCACACATCTCAGAGACTCAGGACTCCACTCACTTGGAGCTCGCTGACTGTCCCTGATGCTGATATAACTTTGTTCATAAAACATCTTTATGTTAGATCATGTAACAGCTCACTACTTTATTTAACCCTCGGATAAAGTGAAATAAAGACGAACTGACAAGTGATATTTAGCAGGATTTAATTCTGCTACAGAGAAGCATCTATATGGGACTCTAATTAAACTAAGATCTTTGTAGTCCTTTTTTGCCCTATTCTGGGAGAAAGCAATGTTTTATCTCGATAAGAAATGGCAGATTCTAAAGGTTTTCTGATGCCTTTAATGTGGAAGCTAGACCAAACACAAAAGCCTTGTGAAGGAGTAATTGTAAAGAAACCATCGGATAGCAATCAATTTGTTAATTAATTGTAATTACAGGAAAAAGTTAATGAATACATAATTAAAATGGTATCATATATCTTCTGGTTATAGTTCTTCAGGTGAATACCTATAACAACACGAATAAGCAGTATTTCTCAGATCTGTTCTGTCTTCTTTGTGATTTTAGACAATATATTCAATCGCCTGGTCATTGTAGAATATGTCCTTCACATTTGTATTACAAAAGACTGCCTGGTCCTAATTTGTATGTCACGTGGGAAAATTTAATACTGTCACATACTAGACAAGTGATTCATTTATTCTTTCTTGCAGTTGTTCAATGATATTTTGCTACTTGTTAAATTCAATACTGAGAGCCGTTTTCTTTTATTGAGTTATATATTATTTTATTTAATATTTAAATTTGTTGGATTTTCAGTAGCTCATTTACCAGGTCTTAACAGAAGATGTAAAACCAGAAAAATTACAATCAGTGCCAACTGTTTTGAAAACAAAAAATTCCCAAGTCCAAATATGAGTTTGAAATAAAAATCATGAACATTTGCAAATATAATTTGTAAACATACTGACTAGAATTGGCACCTCTGCTTTCTTTCACAGCATTCAACTGTGGCTTTCTTAGTCTTTTCAAAATAGGACTCTGCCAGCTGCAATGCACTGATTTCAATTTAAAAGAAAAACTGCTACTTGTTTGGAAACACTGTTTTTTTAGTCGCTTGTTTTTGCCTTTTTTTTTTTTTAAATACCCACACAGGAAAAAGATGAGACCTGATCAGAACTGCCCTTATGAAAGATTTTCCACTGCAATCTGACCAAAAATTGTAGAGCTCAAATGAACTGGGGACAGTGAGGTAGTCTGAACACACATGGTAAAATATATATAACATGAAATTTGCAATTTTAACAATTTTTAGGTACACAATTCAGTGACATTAAGTACACTATGTTGTACCACCATCACCAGTAGTTAGTTCCTAAATTTATCACCCCAAACAGAAACTCTGTACCTATTATGCAAAAAACTCCCAGCCCTGCCCCCAAGTATCACTAGTTTACTTTCTGTCCCATGAATTAGCCTATTCTCCATATTTTATATAAGTCGAATCATAGAATATTTGTCCTTTGTGTTTGGCACATTTCAACTTAGCATAATGTTTTCAAGGTTCATCCACATTGTAGCATATATCAGAGCTCCATTCTTTTTATGGCTGAATATATAATGTATATATATATACACCAAATTTTGTTTATTCATCATCTGCTGATAGACACTTGTGTTGTTTCCATGTTTTGACTGTTGTAAATAACGCTGCTATGAACACTGGTATACGAGTATCTGTTTGAACCCTTGTTTTCAATTCTTTTGGGTATTTACCTAGGAGTGAAATTGCTGGCTATAAGATAATTCTATGTTTGCGTTTTGAAGGAACTGCCAAACTGTTAAACTATTTTCTACAGAAGTTGCATCATTTTACTTTCCCCCCAGCCATGCACCTGGGTGGTTCTAATTTCTCCACATCTTTGCCAACACTTGGGTATGAAGTAGTATCTCACTGTGGTTTTGATTTGTATTTCCTTAATGAGTAATGATGTGAAGTATATTTTCATGTGCTTTTTGGCCATTTGCATATCTTTAGAGAAATTTCTTAAATGTCTAAATATTTTCCTATTTTAAACTTTGTTGTCTTTCTGTTGTTGAGTTGTAGGACTTCTTAGTGAAGAGATACGTAACTGATCTTTGTGTGTTTATTTTGTATTCTGATATTAAATCCTTATCAGATATATAATTTACAAATATTTTCTCCTACTTTATGGGTGACAAGGATTGCTGGCCAGCAGCAGAAGCTGGGAAAAGGGTAGGAAAGATTCTACCTAGAGCTGCAGAGGAAGCATCGCCCTGTTGACACCTTGATTTCAGACTCATAGCCTCCAGAACTGTGAGAATAAATTTCTGTTGTTTTAAGTCACCCCGTTTGTATTACCTTTTGCTGCAGCTCTGGGATATTAACACATGTTCCAATTTTGATATCTTTTATTTCTTTTTCTTGCCTAATTGCTTTGGCTAGAATTACCACAAATCCCTCTTAAACTCTTCTAACAAACTGAAGATGAGGGTACACTCCTTAAGTCATGTTATGAGGTCAGCATTATTCTTATACTAAAGCCAGACCTAAACAGAAAAAAAAACTATATACAAATATCCCTGTTGAATAGCGATCCAAAAATCCTCAATAAAATACTAGCAAACTGAATTTAGAAACATAGAATTATACACCATGACTAATTGGAATTTATGCTAGCAATGCAAAGGTAATTAAACATAAGAAAATAAATCAATATAATATACCACATTCAGAGAAAGAAGGGAAAAAAACACAGAATCATCACAATTGGTACAGAAAAGGCTTTTGACAAAATTAAACACCACTCCATGATAAAAACATTCAACAAACTAAGAGGAGAAAAAGAACTTCCTCAACATGGCAAAAGCGACATACGAAAAAATCCAACTAACAATATTCAGTGGTGAAAGACTGAATGCTTTTTCCCTAAGGACAGGAAAAAGACAAGGATGTCTGTTTCTGCAGCTTTCATTTACACAGTACAGTTTCTACTTGCCTTCAATATTTCTGTGAATGAACGGATGTTAGAGCTGCCTACTCTGCCATTCTACCGATGCCACTCCCAAACTCTAGAATATAAAGTAGTACTGGAAAATAGATTATTATTATTAACAAATTACATCAGAATATTTAGATACCATGGCTTTAGTTCTAAAATGTTCTCATTTACTTAAAATTGCACATTAGGCATTTACTATATTGACTTTCTCTGAAATGAGTATACGAGATTGTGCCCTGTCAGACACTAGACATAGTTATATAAAAGAGGGGTGAGAGATTTATGACTTATAACTAATATCCACTCAGATATTTAATTGATATGGTCAATTAAATGTCATCATCCAGGATGACCTTCATTTAGTGTCAAAAAGCCAATGCTATACCATTAGCCCTGTACTTTTCAGACAAGGATTACTGGATACTTAAAATGTCCTATGACCAGAAGTATTAAAGTTCTCATCTGATTACATTTCCAGTGATCACATTTCTGGATTATTCCATGTATACAGACATAAAGGAATGTACATATTTTATCTCCACTGCTGAATTCTTTGAGGACATTTTTCTAAGTATATTCCTGACCTTTCTTTTTGTCCCTGTATTTACTCTGCCCTGGGAAGTGGAGTGATTTATCTGATCAGTCAGTGTGGAAAGGCTTAGTCCTGTCCTTTTTCTTGGGAATAAGCTGCCTGCAGGGAGAAAACAGCCCCTGGTCCTTTTCCAGGGGCACATTCTTGCCTCCCTTTAGAAACAGGGCTGTCCTGGTTCAGTGTTGCCAAATCCAGATATGATCTCTAATTCTGGGGGATTGGGGAGCAAACACATTTGGCTTCCATACTGAACCATATTCTCCAGATTGTCTTTCATAAAAAAAATGAAGGTGGTATTTTTTTACCTTCATATGCTACTCTTTGTTTTATTTTTCAATTTGCTTAGAACATAGCCAGGGGAAGAGGGAAGCCAATTCATTGTTTCATATACTCCTCCCACCTGAAAGTTGATATCCTTCTTGAATGCTCTATCATCAAAAAGCTTTGAGCCTACAGTAAACAAAACCCAAAATCCAACAAATTCCATCATGACCCGCTTTCAGAGACTCTAATCAAGCCCCACTGTTTTTCTCAGACAGAAGGAATTGAAGTTACTTCTTTGCAATTAAAGAAAGCAGTTAAAAAAAAAAAAGAACACCTTAGGCTGTTAGACTACCATTTGGATTTTTCTAAGCTCACTATTGATACTGAAGCTGCACACTGAGGAAGAAAACCTGAATCCTTTTGCTGGGAAAAGGTGGACAGGCTCTTCTATGTAAGAATAGAGACAGATCTTCAA
>NW_017732242.1:106729-108818 GCF_001890085.2 Hipposideros armiger | reverse complement strand
CTTCCTCCCTTTAACAATCACTAATGATGACCAAAAAGGGATGTTTATGTGTTCAACAGAGGAATTTTTCCTTAAACTTTCATTCTAGATACAGTCTTTTAAAAATGGAAAATCATAGAGTTTTAAAAGGTTATGCCACAAGCAACTAATATTCTTCCCTCAAACCCATCAGTCATCATTGTAGAAGGGGGAAAATTATAATTATTTATTGATATGATTGTTTCTTAATTGCCCCAATTTATAGGTTCATCTTCAGAGTACTATGTCCCTCTTTCTCTTTCTCATTCATTAATGGAGACAGGAGAATTTGAGGCTCCTACTCTCAAGACTGATGGTGGAGATTGACCACATATATTTAAAAATTTCTAGTGAGCTGCTGCTTCATCATTTTTTCCTTTGAAGCATTTGGCATTAATAAAGGACTAAAATCGTTCTGAAAAATGAAGAGAGATGGAATACATATTAGCATCTCAGTGTACATTGTTTAGAATCTTTTAGAATGGACAGAGAATTTATGCTCACGGGCAGATCATTCTTGGATTTCATCCGCACTAGTTTCTCAAACATTTAAAATTATTCAATATTCTCAACTGCAGTTTTCAAGACCAGTAATGACTTTGTTCTCAGCATATAATTACTCTGGTGGTATTTTAATTTTTCAGTTATAATATACTTTAAAATGAAAATTTTTGATACCACAAAGAACGTAACAACTCAAATATTCTCAGCAAATGTATCTACATCTGCCAGTTGGAATCAGTTGCCAGAGAGAGTTTCTGTGTTTATAAAACAGCCCTTATCAACTGTGAACATTTTTTTCTTTTTAGTGTTTTCACAGCAGCAAAAGGAAAATAAACCTATCCTAGTCAAATGCTATAGCAGAGATGTTTTGGTTGCCTGCCCGCCCTCAACTAACGACCTTGATGAAAGGGTGGCCTGGGCTGTCATGTTTGTATCAGAGGATCCTGCTGCAATCGTGACTGACAGCATAGCAGGGAGGGGCGGGTGAAGCTGGATATCTGATGCAGGCTGAGCCAATCAGGTTCTCTTCTTTGAAAATCAGAAATAAAAGATAAAAGGCAATGCGTAGACTGTTTTCAGCTTTACAATGTAAAGTCACATTTGAGTGTTTCTATATACAATTTGCTCAGTCACATATTGGAAAATTAGTGGCTATGGAATAACAGTAACTATAAAAGCACAAAAGCAGCCAGTTAATATGGCAGTCACCTGGTCAGGTGTTCCAACAGAGCTGTTTACTACTCTGACAGCATTCTGTGATATATGCTACTAAACACGATTCTTCTCTGGTAACTTGTGACCTTACCCTGTCTTGCAGGAAGCTGCTCCCCTCCCAGAAACATACCACTCAGTCCAACATTCCATTTGGCAGATATTACCAAAAGCATTCAAGTGTGTGCTTACAACAAAAATAAATTTTCACATTAAACAAAATCTGGTAGCTCAGTGTACAAACAGGTCAGAAAACGTACTTTAAAATGTTTGTGACAAAAGTTGGGCTATTAGAACAATATTAACAGGTTGGGATGATGTGCGTTATCATCTAGGTTTCTAAAATATGAAGACTTTCCTGTATTCATAAGTCAGTGTCCGTAACAATACTGCCAATAGATACACCATACTTTAATCAAGCAGATAGAAGAAATATCAGTTCTAAGAATAATATAAGTACATTATATAGTTAAATGCTCATATTCCAGAAAGATTCTTCACTTTACAAAAAGATTTTAAAATCCTTTTAAAAATTTGATGGCCCAAAATTTATCACAGAAACAATCTCCTGTTTTTCTAAATCCTAAGAGAACACAGCATATTTATTGGGTACCACACTTAGTAACACCACGCCTCTCTAAACAAAGCACACGAGCATTTCACCAGCCCACTTATGAAGGTATCACACCTTTATGTTGGCTTGTTTGTTTGCTATGTTAACTAATTATAATTAGTGAAGTAGAGCCAGCCCAAAGACTATATACCTTTATAATATCAATAGTTACAAGGGAATGTGGAATTAAACCCATGGTGTCTTCAAATATAATGCAACTAAATAGCATTAATTGATATAAAA
>NW_017732242.1:102364-104788 GCF_001890085.2 Hipposideros armiger | reverse complement strand
TGTAATTCTGGTTTAAATGTAGACCCAATGGGATGAAAAACATCTCATGAAACCTCCTTATTATCTATCCTGCTCTGAACACAAGTGTCTCTAAATTATTTTGAAGAAATTTTGAGAAATTAATTATTTAGGATACAGACAAGCAGTATTAGCATTTCCTGAGGGTGAAAATAGGGTATAATTAATGAAAACTCCTGAGTGTATGTTTTTCAGATTTAAAAATTAAAGATTGAGGTTTTCATTCCTACAGCTTCTAATATTTAAAAAAAGTAGGAATTTTACAAATAAAGCTGCATATACTCAATCTTGATTTCACGCAAATGAGAATAACGTTCTTTCAAAGTATTTGTTTACAGATAACATCAGTTGGACCCATGTTTATATGACTAAGACCACACTTAACATGAACTTCAGGAAATTTGAAACTCAAAATATTTAGAACTATTAAAGAAAACAACAGTTTGCTTGTGTATTGTCTTTGAAACTATTAGCACTACTTATGAAATTTATGTCATTACAAGAGAAACATGTTTTATTACCTCTTTAAAATATGCAAGTGCACACTGTTTGTTCTGAAATCCCTGTAATGTATTGAAGAACAAACATAAACTGACTTTACTTTTACCTAGATTAACATTTCATTTCTTTCTTATAAAAACAAAAATAAAATTTCAACAAGACCTTTGCTGATATAAACTGTTTTGCTCTAATATTAAGAATTTACTGACCACTGCACTGTATTTCTGAAGCTGATGTTGAATAATACTGTATGTCAACTATAATTATATATACATATAGTCACGGGATGTGGAGTAGAGAGTGGGAATGGAATCAATGGAACTGTAATAGATAAGCATGATATCGGGGGTGGGAGGGCAGTGGATGGGGGAAGGGGGGTTGTTACTTTGTGAGGGGTGTAAAGGATAATTATTGCATTGTTCTGTAAACCTGAAACTAATAATAAAAATAAAAATAAAATTCAGAATGCATCTAAAAAAAAAAGAATTTAGACTAGGTTATCTAAATTATCTAAAGTTGAGACGATGCTGTTATTGTCAGATGGGTGAAGCCTGTCTTTGTGTCTTCCGGCTTTCCTCTTCTGTACTATCCACCCTCCCTGGCCCCCACCAAGGTTAGCAGTAGTTCCCTCAGATTATTGATATGCTTCTCCTCACCTACAATCACAAAAACTGATAATAAATTAAAATATTTCCTCTTGCAGGGTATTTGTATTTTAACTGAGAAAATTTAAATCACAAGATAAATGACTGAAGCTTTAACAGAATTTCAGGTGATGGGGTTCAGGACACCCAAATATGGCATCTTGGCTTACTGACTAATATGGCAAATTCCTTACTGAAGGAATTTGAGAACTTTCTGACTTTCTACTGAATCTTCAACTGAGAAGTGCCCTGCCTGATCCAGAAGATAGGAACATCCTCATCTCCAAGATGGAGGGACACAGAAGATCTGAACGCACAGGCCCTGTGACGCTTCCCCTAGTTAACTACCCTGAGCGCATACACCTTTTGCCCTATCACATTTCCCCATGATACCCACTCTTCATCAAACCTAGCGTAAACACACTCAGGTTTAACTACTTCTTCAGGGCTTCATTTCCTTATGAAGGCTTTCATGTCATGTAAAACTTATATTAAATACATTTGTATGCTTTTCTCTTGTTAATTTGTCTTCTGTTGCTGGGGCCTTAACTAAGAATTTAGATGGCTATAAGAAAAAGATTTTTTCCCCCAACATACAAACGAGGGGTTTAAGGGGTGGTAAGGCTGCCCCTTAAATGTATTGGTAGACAGTAACTTACTTTGCTGAAGGATAAGATTGCTTTCCTCCCTTTTATAGACAATCATTTCAATTATTTTACATAGGTTAAAAAAAATGAGATAAAACTTAATTTTAGACATTTAATCTCCTGAAAGCACAGATTAGAAAAAGAAATTTTTCACCTATATGAAAGACATAAGAAATGTGTTAGACAAAGTTTTCCTGTTTAAAGATCTATAAAAGCAAAATTTATGATAAAAATGATATAGCGAGACTATTAACCATATGGAAATATTATAAACCACACTTCAAAAATAACTTACTCTCTTTGGGGAAAGAAAAGGTATTACAGAGTTTCTTCTTTTTTTCCTCTACTGTATAAGACTACATTTTATTAGCAAGGTAGATATGAAATCATTTAAAAAATATGCTAGTATTAAATATTTTTTCATTACATAAACAGACAGGTAAAGTCACTTAAAACCAGAGTTTGATTGCAAAGATTTACTTTGGTCAGAATTAAGTTACTCTACAAAAATGATTCCTTTAAAAAAATATTATGAGGATTTCAATAGGCTTTAATTTGTTAAGTTCTAAACACCAGCATCTTAGTGATACTTTTTGGGAAATTTTAATAAAAAA
>NW_017732242.1:94161-98339 GCF_001890085.2 Hipposideros armiger | reverse complement strand
GGGATGGATTCTCTTGACTGAAAAAAATGTACAAATAACACAAATAATTGAGAATATTATAGAAAGACAAACTATAGCCAGTATAAAATAGCTTCAGGTTCTTGATATCAATTACTGTAGCATATGGGAGAACAGGAAACTATCTTGCAGCCTACCGTGTAACTGTATTCCTTACTATTGAAGTTTACTTTTTTATTAGTAACACACTAGGAAAGCATTATTCTTGTGCCTACTATAAGCTCCTGGCTCAAACGTGATAGAAACAGATGAGAAAGATTTTTCCTTATGAGAGCACCGTGTATCTTTAAAAGCAGCTCTTTTAAGCACATTTTACTTTTTTTTTAAAGTATAATCACTGTTGTTATGAATCACATTAATTATACTCTGGCAATATGGGAAATTGCATTGTAACTCACTATACATACTAATTAAAGAAACTGGTTCTAATATATGTATTGACTTCTATAAAATAATTTATAGTATATATGAATGGTTGAGTGGAAATTAGATTGTCAGAGATGAATGAAGAACAACATAATGCTCTCTCGGATAGTAAGCCTAATTGATATGTATCTTAAATTGTGAAGGAGGTAAAATCAGACTCCAGACTATCAAACCAGTGTGCTGGTCTACCGTGTCTGTTATATGGCATAAGGCTGATTCAGACTAAGGCTGATTTACAGTTATTCTCCATGCTATTTAGTAGGCAGAAAGGTTTTCTCCCCATAAAAGGCAAGGTAATACAACTCAACTCAATTCAACATAAATTTATTGAGCACTAGTAATCACTCTTGAAAACTTATTTAACATAACTTGANTTGCTTTCAAAAATTTAAAATAGTTCAGTCTTCTGTAAATCTTGGCTGTGTCTGTATAAAGACAACTGTTGGTAGATTTGTTTACTTGGGATTAGAACCTATATTCCGGCACTGAAAGTAATAGCCGTTTGTGTGTAAGATTTGAAGGAATGTGCACAGCCTCTGAACAGTTTGGAATCAATACATGGCTCATTTGGTCACTAATTCATATTAACTAATTTGTCTCAATTTTGTTCACGCTTAACAGCCCTCTGCAGAGACAAAATAACCGCTTGCATAATGCTTAAGAGCGCGAGCCTGGATCTGCCAACTGCCAGAGGTATGACCTTGGGCAAATTGCTTAGCTTTTTCAAGCCTCAGTTTCTTCATCAGTAAAATAGGGATATTAACAGTATATCTTAGGGCTAGCACCATGCTTGGCCCACTGTGAGCGCTTAATGATAGCTATTATCAGAAGCCAATTCAAGTAAGGCATAAAACACTGCGCCATATACATTTGCATTTTCAACAGGACAGTAAAAAGTCTTAGCCAACAGCATAGATCTCTAACTGCGGATTTTCAGGAAGTAGAGACTTACAGGTATCTGCGGAAATAATGGCATGTTTTTAGTAACTCTAAAATCACGTTGCAGAGACGTCTGACCATCGCATACCTCCTCTTGGCTTCAGTGACTTTACTGCCCTGACTTATTTCACTGGTCTCCTTGCTGGTGCAAAATGGCCAAGCACGTTCATGCACGATGGTCTTCGCCTTGCTTTTCCTTCTGCCTAGAATGCTCCTCCTGTGTCATTTAGAGCTGCCTCTTGACACCATTCAGCCCTGCTGAAATATCACCTTTCCTCAGAGGCCTGCTTGGAGTGCTTTATCAAACTCGACCACTCTCTCTCCTTTACCCAGCTTCACTTTCACGTATAGCACTTATTGCTATCAAAGAGCATGACTGATACAGTTACGTATCTCTCCAATGAAAATGTAATTTCCATGAGTGCAAGGAATTTGTCATTTTGCTCACCAACAAATCTTCAAAAATCTAGTACACCAACTACTGACTAGCATATAAGACAGCCAGTAAATATTTGTTGAGTGAATAGATGTTGGATTTAGATGAATCCTTGAAGCTCTGAGTTCTGATTCTACTGACTTCTTTCAAGTACTGTGTTGCATCTGGGTTTAAGGGAGAAAAACCTCAGAGGTCACTGGAGCACTTACAGAATGCCAAAGGGCTTACACATTGCCAACCGTCTCTTTATGGTGTGACTCTGAAGGGTGCAGGTCAGAGAGTGTAGGGCCCTGTGTCTGCCACCCTGCTTTTCTCCTGATAGAAACACTTCCTGGGAACTTTCTAAGTGCCACCCTGCTGCTGGGGCTACAAAGATTAAAGAGCATGAGACCTATCCTTACCTTGCTTCTCAACCAGAGATTACTCCCTTGCTGAGCACTGTTTGTACCACTTATTTGGCATGTAATACATACTTGTGTTGTCTTTACTGTTTATTTTCCAGATAAAATATTTTAATGTTTTACACTCTTTATACTAAAAGGGACCTGGTGAATAAGAACTATATATTTATATCTTCTTCTTAAAAAAGTANGCCCTTACTCTTTGTGACTAAATATGAAGTGGTGTTTATGCACATTTAATCTCTGGGTGATTCCATCCTTCAGGTCTTGCCTGCACCATCAGCTTCACTCTCATTCTTCCTCTGCACTGCACTGATCTCTCTAAAACACAGATCTGTGCATGCCACTTACCTGATTAAAATTCTTCACTACTGTCTTACAGCCCTTGGAATACAAGCCCAACTTGTGAGCATGTGAACACAGAGAATGTGAACATTCTCCATGCAGCTGCCTTTGCCTTCTTGACTCTCACTTCCCACCTGCTAATATTCCAGCCATGTACATCCAGTGCTTGTAATTCCTTGAATGTGTCCTCCTCACCCTCTCTGTGCACCCAGACAGTATGTTTTTTCAGTTTGAAATGTCCTCTCACTCTCCACTGCTGGGGTAACTTCTACTTGTCTTTCCAGATCCATGCCGGGCATCACCTGGCCTAGGTGCCCTTCCGTACATTCCCATGGCCTTCGGGGAAAGCAGGCATAGGACGTTTCCCACTCTGTTGTAACTATCTATTCAGTGTGTCTCTGTCAGCCACAAGACCGTAAGCTCCTGGTGAGCAGGTCTCTGATTTAACTGTGTGTTTCCATGGTCTGGCACAGCAGGTCCTCAAACAGGCACTCAGGACCAGGCGCTACGCTGGGTCTCGGAGTAAACAGGAGCTCTTGGACCGTTACTGTACCTCTCACACCTAATTATTAGCCCAGACAGGGGAGACATTCCGAGCAGTCGCTACTGTATACGCCCATGTTATATCAGACCTTTCAGGTATGGGAATACAACTGGACAGAAATTGTAATTCTGGTTTAAATGTAGACCCAATGGGATGAAAAACATCTCATGAAACCTCCTTATTATCTATCCTGCTCTGAACACAAGTGTCTCTAAATTATCTTGANAAGACTTAGAAAAACTTGGATTAAATGTCACTTTCTATTGTGTATATTTTGAAATTTCAAATAGCTAATTCTTTGAAAGGAAATATCACAGAGTGGTGTGTACATGAACTATTTAAATTTTTTAGCAATAATCTTTAAAATTAAAATAGGGCACTATAGTGCTGTGCTTTTTTTATGGTTTTATGATAAACTATGACTCAAGGTTTAACCAAAAGAAACATAAACTAAAAAGTTAAAAAATTAAAAGTATTTTAAGGCCTTGAAGTAACAGATAAGAAAAACTTCTAGGGGAGAGGCCCCTGACCAGTCAACTGGAATTTAATATTTCTTTTGGGAGTCCACTCACCTATTCTAATAAGGAACTTCCAGTATTCCTGAAGCCCTAACAACCAGGGACGTGAACATTTATACTCTCACCAAACTCAGGGCTTGCACAGCTTAGTTAAAATAGAAAGCACTAACTTTTCACAAAAAGATGGTGATATATCATTTGAAATAGTGGGCTCTCAAATTGTATTCTCAGTAATCTAAGATTCTATGAATTGCTTCAGGAGGTCTGTAAATGTATGGTTTGAATTTCATTTCAAAAATTGTGATTAAAATTATGCACATGAAAATTTATAGGCCAACTTTAGCATATAGGTAAAACCACCAATATGCTAACCCTCATTTACATATAGCCCTCATTTATAGTTAGTAAATGCTATAAATGTTAATTTATGTAAATTAAAAAAAATCTTCATTTATATTTCATATATTGAATTTCAAAAAAATTTATTTTCAAAGGTAATTGCTCTGTTAAAAAACCCCTGAAAATCTGACAGATGATGAAAATATAAGAAG
>NW_017732242.1:92559-93326 GCF_001890085.2 Hipposideros armiger | reverse complement strand
CTATTGCCAACTTAGAGTCAGAACTTATTTAGCAGTGTTACTGACAAAAATCATTTTTCAGTAGAATGGGCTCTCTGAATGGCTATCTGGATGTATTACTGATAATATTAACCAAGCATGCAAATTGTGGTAACAAGTCAGACATTTTGCTGTGTCTACTAAACTGTTGGGAGAATAATTCTGTTATGATTCCTAAGATTGTGAAATTGTAGACTTTTAATGAGAGTATGCCTGACTACCCTTATGCTGCATATGTAACCAGCAACTGTAAGGGTATAACTGTATACACTTGTGTTTCGTATGTAAAATCTCCTAAATAACTATCAAGGCATTTTAATTGTGAGAATGCAGGGCTGGCATCTAGAACACTTCCCATATTTTCTGTCATGGATCCTGGCACTAACTTCAACCTAGTTACCCAAGACAGAAATCTTGAAATCATCATAGACACTTCATTCTTCCTTATTCCCATCTAACATACCCCACGTTCCAGCAAAATATCTTGCGAATCTATTTCCTGATTCGTTGCCCTATTTCAGGGCTTCACCATCTCTTACATGGACTATAGAAGCTGTCTGCTTCTCTCTCCATCACATTTTCTCTGCTTCCCTCTCTACCTCAAGTCATTCCTTCTAATCCATCTTCCTAAGGCCATTTGAGTTAAAAATGAAAATCTGGTAATGTAACTTTTATAATTAAAACACCAGTGGCTTCTAGGTAATGACAGAATGAAATCCAAATTCCTTACTAAAGCAGCACATAAAGCC
>NW_017732242.1:90308-91449 GCF_001890085.2 Hipposideros armiger | reverse complement strand
GCATTCTACTCAATGAACCACAGAGGCAGACTTATTAAAATGAAAATGCAGAAATACAGGTATCAGCATTGTTATTTTTGTTATGGAAGTTGTTATGGAAACAATAAGAAAAACAAAGGTATAAATACTGGAGAAGAAGAAACAAGTAATTTATTTTTAGATGAAATAATAGTCTTAGAAAATCCAGAATAATCAGGAAAATCCAATAAAACTGGTAGGAATTTGGTAAGGTTTTAGTTACAACATACATACAACAAAGTCATTAGCTTTTTTCTATGGCAGTAGTGGCCAGTCTGAAAATACAATGGGCAAAAAGCTTTCACTCACAACATAAAAATATTCCTCCAAAATAAAATACTTAGAAATAAGTGGATCACACTTAAAGAAAATAAAACATTTTTGTGATGCACATCTGAAAAACTGAGAGACCTAAGATGTTATATGGAAAGAAAGATTTAATATTACAAAAACTTTATTTTCCCTCAGAGCAATGTATCAATACATTACAATTTTATCAAACTCCTGAAAAGGATCTTTTTTCTTTTTTTAACAATTTTCAAATATGAATTCCAAAGTTCATTAGATACACTAACAAGGTGAAAATATAAGAAAATGTTGCAAAATAATAAAATACATCATAATAGATTAAAACTGTATAAAATTTACACCGTATGGTACTGTGCCTGAAGAGACTAAAAGATAACAGAACCTAATAGGATGCACAGAAGCAGACTGAAATACATCTATGTATTTGGTAACAGAATAGGACACCATGTCAAATCACTGGGGAAAAGGATATATTATCTAGAGTATAATGTTGCACAACTTGCTAAGTGGAAGAAAATAAAATTATGTTTCTACCTTACACTATATAGCAAAATGATTTATAGGTGAAACAAAGAATTATGTATAAAAAGTGGAATCACAAAAGGATGAGACAAAATATTTTGTTTAGAAATATTTATAAGCATACAGCAAAAGCTGAACTTTTAAAGAAGAGTAATACATGTGAAAAATAAAAATTTAAGATTCCTTAATACAGAGGGTGCCAAAAAATGTATACACATTTTAAGAAAGGAAAAAACCATATTAAAATTGTAATACTCAATATATGCTTATAACAAAAGACAAATACAAGTAA
>NW_017732242.1:73167-88820 GCF_001890085.2 Hipposideros armiger | reverse complement strand
TGACACTGCCCTCCACAGCTAAGATTTTGAACAACAGTTCAACCTGGAGCTGGGCTGCCATGAGTCACCGGTGACTGCATAGGCTGCAGCCCCTGTGGCAGTGGATTGCCATGGGCTACCGTGTGTAGCCAGCAGCCAGCGTGAGTGGCCAGCAGCTGCCGTGAGGCGGCCGTCCAGAAGCCGGCGACTAATCTGCCTCACCTGGGAAGAGCGCAATGATGGTGCCAACTTGGGCCAGTGAAACAACATCCTCCACATCTAGACTGAAGAACAAAACAACAGCAACTTGTCTGTTCCCCTTCCCCCAATTCCCCAGCGCTGTTCTCAACCCCCAATTCCCCAATTAAAAAAAAATCTTAAAAAAACAACAAAACAAAGAACAACAAATATCCCTCCTATGGATGAAAGCAGTGTTCATATAATAGCCTATTGTGTGTGTGTGTGTGTGTGTGTGTTTAGGGGTGGGTGGGAGAGAGAGAAAATCTTAATATAAAAAAATACCTAAGGCCAATTGAAAATTAAGGATTCCAAAAGATATTTATAGTACCTTAGCATGAATGAGGCCAGTGTGCTGCCTTCAGGAAAGACATAATAGATTTGATAGTTTCTTGAAGCTTTTGAGGGCTTTTCTCAGGGACAGAATGACCTCAGAATATCTATAGTATAGGTTCTTTGAGTCAATTTAAACTCTCTTCACTTTAGAAGCAAAGTAACATTTATTAAATATCTACTTTACAATTCAAGAACTTAAAACAAGGGAGCACAGAAAATGATATACATTGTATATATATGTTTCTTATAGAAAGGGATCTATCTGAATTTTGAGCAAAACAAATTTTAAAAAGACTTAAATTTCACTGAATAATTGGAATCAGAACACTAAGTGGAATGCGAAAAATAATCTAAAAGAAAGGTGGACTATGAATCAGAAAGTATAAAAAGCAAAAGTAGGCTGCTTATGAGGCAGGGAAGATCACAGGGCTAACCATGTATTAAATAATGTATGTCATCACACAATAAATATACACTTTTTCTTGAGGAAAACTTGTAAATGTAAAACTCAAATATTTCTTTCAAGTGACATATGTTTCTAGGAGAGCAGTTAGATCAATGTAAACATGCAGATAACACAGCGCCAGGTACATCAACAGCTTACATTTCTTACATTTCTTTTGTATCTAACATAGCAAGTATTGCGGGGCCTTGCCCAGAGAAGGTGCTAAAATGTTTGAGAAATAATACAAGCATGTATAACAGGATGCTGAGTGATCTTGTCCCTATGTTGAGACAAAAAGGCTCTAATATGCTACCAAATACAGAAGATACCAACAAGTCACCAACAACTCCCCCAGACTGAGAAGGGACAGAAGTGACTCTGCTACTTCCAACTGTCACCCCACCTTCCCTTTCCTCCCAGCCTACATAAGGAGCTTTCGTGGGAGGTGGGCATCAATTTTGTAGAGCGCAGTGTTCAAGATCAAATGTACCTCCCTTCCCATCCCACGGGGTAGCGGAGCGAGTATTCCAGGACATTCAAATGTCCCCCTCACAAGGAAAATAAAGGGGAGTGCCCAAGACAGTCATATGCAGAGAACTGGGCATACCTCCAAGAAGGGGTGCCAACGTTGTGTTTTGTAGTAGAATGTATGTCTGCTTACATAGAAGGCATATTCATCTGTCATGTACCTCTCTGAGTGGGAAAGAAGTAGGCAGCTATGGCAGTGCTGAGAGAGGGGGGAGTGGACACTTACCTTCTCTGACCTTAAGCTCTTAAGCTGTATAGTGAGAATAATAACACTTGCCTTATTTACCTCATAAATTTACTGTGAGGATAAATTGGTATAATAGACATAAAAGTGTTCGGTAGACTGTAGATCTTTATTTAAAGTAAGTGGTTATGAAAAGTCTGATCCCATGTGAAATTAAATTTCTTGATAAAGCAGTCTTATCATAGTCTAAATTTTGAATAAATCATCAATTAACAAATATTTAATGAACTAGCCTGTGCTAGCCATCTTGAGAGAGATAAAATATCAAAAAGTCCATAATCTGGTTAGAAAGGCAAGACTAAAATAAACAAACCAGTAATAAGCCCATACACTAATAACAGAAAACATTTATATGTGCTTACCATGTGCTGGTCACTGTGATAAGCACTTGACATATATGAACTCAAAATTTAAGTTCCTATGATGTAGGAATGATGTAGGTTTTATTACTTTATTTTACAGGTGAGGAATTGGGGCACAAAATGGTTAAATAACTTACCAAAGGCCACATAATCAGCAAGTAACTGAGCCAGGGTTCACATTTGGTCATTCTGGCTCTGGAGTCTGAACTCCTAACCACATTATATTGCTTCTCTGGTAAGAGTTCATGTATGGAATCACAGGTACATACTATGATAATCCAGGGAAAAGAAGAAAATATGAACAGAAATAGTTAGCAAAATATAGGTGGAGTTAGTGGGACTTGAGTCAGGAAAAATCAGTAGGGATTAGAAAAGTAGAAAAGAGAAAAAAAGAGCATTGCAGAAGTGGGTATTTGTTAAGAGTCCGGAAGTATGAATGCTGAGCAAGGAAACATTGCATAAAAATTATTGAATACCCACTAGATACCGTGTACTGTGCTTGGGACACAATCATGAAGAAAACAAACATACTTGTTCTTGTAGAACTCACAGTCAGTGGGCATGAGAAAGATAACGGAGACTAGTCTTACTGAGCTGAGCACCTACCAGGGGAATCGGAGGGAAGGAACACTGAGTAGGTGAAGGGGACACATCGGGAGGCTCTGAAAGGCAGGCAAGCTCGAGGAAGTCAGAAACAGAGAAGTACTGCAGGATCTGTGAAGGAACATGTTTCATGGTAATAGCGGTATCTTAGAAAGACTATTTGGCTGTTTCTCAAAAGATGAACTAGAGATGGGAAAAATGACAAGAATAAAGTCTTGTTAGAAAGTGAGTTTTATGAAGATCTAGAGTAAGTGACGACACTGGAAATTGAGAGCTTTGCTCTATTCATTATCTTCTTTTTTTCTTCAGTCTTTCCCTTTCCACTATTTTTCCTTGGCTTACAAACACATCTAATATTTTCCCATCCACAGTGAAAGATAAATTAAAACAATAAATAGTAAATAATAAAATTATTCTCCCAGGGGTGGGCCCTTCCCTAGCTGTTATGCCTTTACCTTCTCATATCTACGTTCTGCTTCCCATTCACTCCTGAACCCACTGCAACTTGGTTTCTGTCATGATATAGAAGAAGGAGTAGGTGATTGTCCAGGGGAAGGTAGACAATCTCAGAAGACTTCTTTGAAAAGGTAACATCTGAGTTGAACATAAATGGATGAATAGAAGCTGGCCAAGTAAAGAAATGGGTTTTCATGCTTATTCTATGAGAAGCAATTCTGTCAAACACACTGGAAAGTTGTTTCGATTCTACTTCTAGGTATGCTGAATAAAGCCTCACTCATTTAAATTCCTTTCCGCTGTTTTCAATTCACCCTGCTATGAATGAGGCAGAAATCTGAGTCATGCTATTTTGTATTTGAAAGAATTTCTACATGTTTAGTTTACAAGTATCTAACCAGAGTTTCTCAGGTTTACAGCCCATGTTCCACATTGATGCTGGTATCTTCCAATACATCATGGCCTCCCTGAAAACAGGAAGTAGGACTTGTTTGTATGTACACATCCTCTGCCTTGCAGAGTCTAGAACCTGGTAGCTATTCAGTCAAACTGGGTGTATTAATGAAAGGGTAATGGAAGAAAGGGAGACAAAGGACAGGGATAAGTAATTGATGAACATGGGTGATTAGGGGAAAAAGAAAATAGTAACAGTGACAGACAGAAGACAAGGGGAAGACAAGTTCAGGTTTAGATATGAGTATGTGAAGCTGAGGTTGCATAAGGTCTACCAGGTGGGAGTGTTGGGAATGCAGTTAGGGGCAGGAACTAGTATTTCGGAGTTGTCCTGGCTACAGGATCATATTTTTGGAATTAGCAACACAGAAATTGTAGTTTAAGTCCTGAGAAAGAATAAACAATTTGAAGAAAAAGGAAAAAAGTCCTAATTTTAGCCAGTATACTATGGTGAGAAAAACCTTGAATTAGGGAATATATAAAGGTCAGAGTATTTAGGGGCAAAATCCATCAATTCTCATTTTTCCACATGTCTACAATAAATAGACTTTTATTTCTTATTGCTAGATATTTCAAGCTCATGTATGAGGGCCATCAAACAGCACGGACTAGGCATTAACTATCCTTCTCAAGGGAATTTAACAAAGAAAAACTACCTTGAAAAACTACCAATCTACAAAAACATTTTTATCCATATATTTAAAACAATAAATTGTCTCAGCAGCATTTTGGTGTTTTCATTTGTGCCTCTGGTCTTTAGAGAGAATAGGGAGAGGTGGCTACGTCTAAGATAGAGGAATATAGCATCTGAAATGGAGTTTGAAACAAAACTCGCACGCTCTGGGAGCTGCATAATATAGCTCTCACACTAGAGAATTATTCTCCCTCAAATATAAGAGAGATAATGTATATGAATATGAAACACAAGGAGTGGAGATAGAAGTTTTTTTCAGTGATTAGTCATTTTAGGCTAAAATTTTTACAGATGTGCCCCTGAAAAATTATGTATAAGCTAAATTTCTGTAAGAGAGTAATTTTTCTCTTTGATATACAATATCATTTTGGAGATACTGCATCTCTCTAGGTCTCTATTATGTCATGTATAAAAGGAACAGGCCTGGGTAAATATCTTATGTTTATTTTAGCTCCAGAATTCTATGACCTTATTTCTGATTGATTTTTTTCAACTGGCAATAGGTCCCAAAACTCTTGCTTACCTCCTGGGACAAAAGTCAGAAATCTGTACATGATACTTAATGACACCAGAGGCATTTCTACTTAAAGAGGCTGAGGAGTCATTCTAACTGTGATGTGTAGCAAAGCGTTGTTCATAAAGCATGACATGCTTATATAATAGACTTAGATCAATAAGAACTTATGCATTTCAAAGACAAGTAGTTGGAAAATATTTCATAGCTCAAGTTGTTTGAAGTAAGAGCAGAAGAGATGGAGGTAATAGTAAGTGAATCATTCTCATATCAGTGATTTATGGGACAAGTACAGGGTCAACATAGCAATGAGTGTGGGAAATGGTGAGGGATGCTACTGTAAGTTTCTAGAAGCTTCTGGAAATCATTTTTGAAATAAAACTAGAACCTGATAAATTTCCTGGCCTGAGTAAACAAGGTGAAAAAAGGTAAATAAGACAGCAGCTCCACTCAGCTGAACTAAAGGTATAATTGGTGGTACCTTCCTTCTGGAATGTGATCGAGCAGCTATTCCATAGAGAGCGTTATGATCAGTTTTCTATGGCAGCCGATTCAGGGAGTGGAGCCAGCTGATGGCTAAGAGGTCACAGTATTTTAGTTAGTCCACCTGATATTTTTATCTCAAACTGTAACTTTCCAAGGTACAGTCCTTACTTGAATTGGGGTGCTGACTTCACCACCCTTCTCTCTTACGCTTACCCTTTTCCTTATACACCGAAGTGATCAGTGCTACCATTTTTGCTCAGGTGCTCCTTGTCTCTTGGGAAATTCTCCCATCACTCCCCTCACTATGTAACCAGAGGATGTCAAGTAAACAACCAAAATATTCTCTGGCTGGAAGCTTCAGTGAATCCCTGTGGAAGAAAGTCTGGCATTCTCCCTCTCTCATCCTTATTGCTGTGCCAAGGACAAGGTAAATCAGCTCTTCAAAGTGCTTGTGGTGTTAACTGTTATTATGATGATTAATATCTGGTGGGATGTTCAGGTAATATGCACCAGCCAACCGTTTTTATTTTAATATAACTCAGGCATCCCAAGTGAAGGGAAATTCGGTTTCAGCTGTGAAGATGGAAGGCTATTTAAAATCTAATGATGAAGGAAGGGTGCTCAGTTGACTCTAATGCTGAATCCTTTATTTTAATACACTATACACCATCCCAGACAATTCTTACAAGGAGAAAGATGCAGAAGCATCAATGTCCATGGTGTAGTTAGCTGTACTTCAAACTTCTTTCACATAAATGAAGAGATTCTGATTTGAATGAAACCAGAAAGGTTATGTACATGTCACAACCAACCTAAAGCCAGAGATCACGTAGATGCACTTAAGTTTATAATACAAAATACGTATTATGGAATATGAACTGATAAATCTGAATGGATCCTTTCCATAATGTTTAATTGGTTAGTACCACTTTTTCCATATTTTCTCATTGAAAATAAAAGTATTTGAGGGATAAACTAATTTTCCAATTCATTTAAGATCTGACTGGAGTTCTGGATTCTGAAACATAAATTGGACATGACCAAATATATATTTTTTATAAGAAAGTTGAATAAATAATTTTATGTACAAGAAGTCTGTTAATTGTAACAGAAATTACAACTAAAATCACCTATAATGCAATACATAAATTACTGCAATGTTTATTTTAGATATATTCTATTTTAAGTTTGTTAAATTAAAAAAAAATGTCTTTATATCCTCCTTTTGGCTTAATATAACTTAATAAAAGTAATCTAAAAAAAAGAAAAATATTCAATAAAGGAGTGATGGCAATATTTCTTGTGGTGAGGTAAATCCTTAAAATACTATATAGTGACTATAAAATGTACAGATATATTTCAACAATTATATGCCCTATTATACGCCAGATGTGTTCAAAAGTTTTGTTTTCATACAAAAAGATAAAATAGTCTATTGCAAATCCAGTTGATAAATTTATTAGTTAAAACACATTAGGCTACTTTAACTGAAATGATAATAATGCTATAAATGGTAAGACTATCATACATAATCAAGAATTAGCCAACAAATAACAAATGAATATATAAAGCTACAGTTGATACCAGCTTTTCAGGAAAGGTAATTTAAATTGCTTATATATTACTAGAAATAATTATTTCTTTTCCAATCAATCAAGATGCAAAGAATTTCTTGGTATTTTAAATAGAACTAAAATTCATTTTTTTAACTATGGCTGGTAAATTCTCAGTACTATTTCAGTGTTCTTCAAGGCTAGTCAATTTTTTTTCTTCCTTCTTCTCAGAATCACAGGATTGCCTATTCTATGAATTCTTGAGATAGTCCTCCCCATGGTGAGCAAGGACTTTAAATATAACTCTGGCTTAAATGAAAAGTTTGGCAGTTTCTGAGAGAACTGATACTCTGCATAAATAGAAATTAGGACAGAGTCGAGCTTTAGAGCTGGTTCCAAAGCGGAAACATAATAAAAAGAGCTCAGGAGTCATGGCTTATTCTAACTTCCTACTGAACATCAGAATAACGTGGTGAAAAGACATTTGATAAAACTCTTATGAAATCAGAATGTAGGATACTTATCTCTCAAGCCAAAAGGGAGAAAACATTAGAAACAATGTAAGTATAAGATAAGGAGGTGCATCATTACCGTTGTTATTTAACACTGTTATGGAGAATTAGGTGAATCATTTAAATAGAAAGATATAAAATGTACAAGACTGAAAAAGAAGCAAAATTATCAAAATTTGCAGTTGATAGATAACTGGAAAATCTGAATAAGCTGAAAAACAATTACAAACAAGGAGAGAATAATATGGTTGATAAATGTGATGACGATAATGATAATGAAAATTTGCAGTGTTTATTTAGTTAGTGCCAGCAGTGTTCTACATATATTATTAATTCATTTAATCCCCCCAATAATCCTATGAAGTATTTAATATTATAATCTCTATTCTATGAACAACAAGGAAACAGATCACATAGCTGGTGTGGTAGAGGAGAAAATTCACATCTGCATTCTTAATCACTACACCCAAGTGCTTGTAAAATCTCTCTCTCTCTCTCTCTCTCTCCTCTCTCTCTCTCTCTCTCTCTCTCTCTCTCTCTCTCTCTCTCTCTATATATATATATATATATATATATACACAAAAATATAATGAAATAAAATTTCCTAATAATAATAGCAACAGAAAGATTAAACTAGGAATAATCCTAACAAGAAATATGTAAGAAAACTATAAAATGCGATAGAGGAACTTCAAAAGAAGATATGAATAAATAGAAACACCCTGTTTTGGAAAAACATAAAACTCAATATCATATGTCAATTTCCCCTACTTATTTGTAAATTTAATTCAATCACAATATATATATACCAACATAATTTTTTTCAGGGAGGGGAGGAAAAGGACTAATTCTATAATTCATGTAAAAACATAGTGCCAAATGTATATTATCATAATTTTAATAACCTCTTGGTAGTAGAAAGGAAATAAACTGAAACAGATAAATATCACTAAAAAAAGAATTCACATGAATATAAACATATGGGAGTCTAGTTTATCATAAAGGGGTATTCAGAATCAATGGGAACCATTTAGTTTATTCAAGAAAACCAATATTTTATTAATCTTAAACTATCTCAAATATCTATTTGATAATTATAAAAGTTTAAAATCTATCAAGTCAAGTCTGTAGATCTCTACTTGCCTACTCTCTTTGCTAAGCGTTTTACTTACTTTCTTTAGGATTTCTTAACAATAATCTATAATTGAGATTTCATGTATTTTGGAGTTATTCCAGGTTAGCAATGCTATTTGCTCTTTTTGCCTTTGGGAGGAATGAAAGAAGAAATAACCTTTAGCAATGATTCCCTAGGAGGTGTGAGAATGCTGCAGATAAAAGCTGTCTTTTCTTTTTTCATTATTCACCTTTCTTAGCTAAATTCTGTGTAAGCACCTGTAAAAATCAAGTTAACAAACTGAATTTTTAGTACTAGGTTATTTCTCAAAACACATGACTTATTTACTTATTTTGTATATTTTATAGGATATCCTGTGAGAAGGGCTGGAGTAAACAGGACATTTATACCCTGGGACTATGCAAGTCATTAGACTCACTGAATCCTGTGTATAACATCTGTGTCTGTTGTTGCTAGCTTTTGTGTAGAGCTGTGCCAAAATCCATTTCTTCTTAAATGCCACGGAATGTCACTGGTACATGAAATGACATCCCTGAACTTTAAGGTTGCATAAGGGAGATCTCAGTATAAGACCCCAGATATTCATTAGCAAGTTGGAATTGTGCTATCTGTGCCCATCGCTCTTCATGAAGAAAATATATTCTATAGACTTTCAGGTGAAAAACATTGCTACAGGAGCTGTCTCAAATCAATAATGAATTAAATCAGGCTGCAAAGAAACAAAAACTGTCACCAGCATAACCTTCCTAGCAACTGCAATGTGGATATGCTAATGCTGTGTCAAAGCCTAGCCTGTTGTCTGCAGGGACCTGTGCATTGTCTGTCTCAGAGCAGTTCAGCTGCTAGCGTGGGCAAACCCTAAATAGGATACTCTACCCTACGTCATGAAAATTGTTATTTTCTCCAACGATGATGAGGACTCATATTTATTTTCTTCTTTTGTGTTTCCCATCAAGAACACTATCCCTAACATCCTCCTCCCCAAACTCATAAAACCTCTCTCTATTCCTTCCCAGAACCCCCTCTCCCCCCAAAAAGTCTTCCTCAATACAATACTCTAGAAATCTTCCAGCGCTCATTCAGTCATTATTCAATTTGGGTCTGGCTCTGGGCATTTTCTGCCTGTTTTACTTGCTGCGTTTACAGGGCACCGCTCCACTGAGAACAAACTTGTGCACAACTGGAATCTGTACATTCAGAATAAAGGCATTCACTGATTTGATGATTCAGGATGAGAAGACCCAGGGATTTCTATCACTCAGAGGAAGAAAACATCTTAATATGCAACTACGGACGCTGATTTCCCAGAAAGGGATAATAGCAAATGTTTAAAAATATAGTGACAAGACATACAACATGTAACATGTAAATGTTTCAGGCTTCACACAGCTGAAGTTAAACAATTAGATTTTTTAAATGAGACAAGTATGAAGGCACACAGAAAAAACAATGATAAAACATGCATAACTAATTTACAGTTTCTTGACCTGGAAATAAGGTGACTTTCTTCCATTTATTTACTTATATTGTTTCATTCTACAAAGGATTTGAGATTTTGGTTCAGTTTACCCTTCCAAACAATCTAAAACATATTTTTATCCCTCCCTGATACATTATTTCCATTTGCCAAACTAGTTTTCTAGTATGTTGAATTAAATTACACCTAAAATTTCAAACTGATATACTGTGTGGGGAAGGAAGTTTATAGACAATGATAATGATTTTGCCAATTCTGGGCTGCAGGGCTCTGTTTTAAGTAACATTTGAGACCGGACAGTGAACAGCATGGTGGTAATGAGGACAGGGCTATGCACTGCGGATTTTCTCCCCCTTCATCTGAACTGAAGACAAGTGCACAGGCACATTTCCTCAAATACCCTCCATTACCAAGGCAGGAAGATGCAGTTCACACATACACCGAGGACTGGGAAACCTCTGTGTAACGTAAAGTCCTTAACAAATTAAATTACCATGGAGTAGGTGCTCAATAAATGTTTCCTGAATGAATAAAGCTTAGTCAAAATTGTTTTAAAACGATGAGAGAAAAAAGGAAAAGTGGAATTAAAGGTTTTTTAAATCATATTTCTCTTGTTTTCCTTAAATCCCTACCAACATTTCTCTTGCTTCTTTACATTTCTTCTCTTGAAGCCAAATTGTTCCTATTTTTGTTTTCAGGAAGGAAAACAGTGTGTCTCTTCCAGTGCCTGATGCATTCCATGTTATATGACAACTGTTTATAGTCACATGTACTCGTATATTAGCACCCTGTTATGATTACTTAGAGCACTACATATATATGGGTTGATTTAACAGGGTTAATTTTTACTGATTTCAAGAGAGAAAACATCATAAAGTGTTAGTAGGGAACATAAGTTCTTAAATCCTGGAAGAACTTCTTACTCTAATTTATTTTCATATGAATAGTTTTGTAATTCCAGTGTTGTAAATCAGTACTTCTGATTAAGAACTGCTTTCACAAAGCAGAACAAGAAAGGAGAGACATTTACAAGCAGGCAGTAAAGACAAAAGAAGAGGCTCTGAGAGAGAGAGCAGGCTGAGACTGCTCAGTAGTCACACAGGTGGTTACAAAAAATAACAATATAACCGTAAGTATGAATGTGTTATCATTGAATTCCCCACCTCCCAGTAATAAAAATTTTTGTTTAGCTTCAAAGTCATGAGAAAACTGTATGCACTTATCATGTGAAGAATCACCCTAGGACCTTCGTAAAAACATAAGACTCCAGGAGCAAACCCTCAGAGATTGAGTTAGTAGATATGGGATGTTTGTGGAGCCTTAATTATGCATTTTCAGCAAGTATTTTAGAACATTTTGAAGATCATTTTTCAGATAGGAAATAGAGTAAAACACTGATTAACTAGAATTAACTTTTTGTTAATTCATTCAATTGTTGATTACTAGGTACTAGAAGACGGCCATGTGACTGGAATGATGCCTTTACAAGTTAAGGAACAGCAAACACCAGAAGGTAGAAGAAGTAAAGGAGGATTCTCCCCATCAGCCGTCAAAAAGTGCATGGCTCTGACAACACCTTGATTTTGAACTTTTATCCTCCAGAAGTGTGAGACAATAAACGACTATTGTTTTAAGTAAAAGAAATAAAAAAGATTATGCTAGCCAAAGTCTGAAGAGTGGATTAGGGAGGAACAAGAGGCCATGCAGAAAACTGTTGTAGGAAAGCAGGTAAGAGACGATAGTGAACTTGACGGAAGTGATGGCATCAGAGAGAGAGAGAGAGAGAGAGAGAGAGAGAAGTGGACAGGTTTATAAATACAGCCTTTTGATTGATGGAATATGGAAGGAGAGGCAGGAGTCAAGGATGAATCGAGATACTGACTGGAATAAGTGGGGGAATGATAATGGTGGTTACTTATACATGGAATGCTGGAGGAGCAACAGCTTTAGAGGGGAAAAGACAATAAATTCAGTTTTGGACATGCTGAATTAGAGATTGCTTGTGAAACACCCAAGTGTAGTGTTGTGTAGGCACTGGACATAGGGTCTCCTAGAGCCAACAAGAGAGGCTTGAGCTGGATGTAATAACTGGAAGCCATGGCAACGGTATGATGCAAGATGTATAGCTCTAATACCTGTCTTGTGAGAAAACTTCAGGAGGCCACACAACCCTAAGGAATGCTATATTTAACGACATAGAAGGGCAGGTGAAGACAGTAAAAGGTACTGAATGGAGGTAACAGAGAGAAAAGAAAATAACAAGGAGACTGGGATGTACCAAAAACCCAGGAAAAATAATGTTTGAAAAACAGAGAGTAGTTAGATGTTCTGAAGGTTCCCAAAAGAATAATTTCTGACTTTTATCAGAGAAATGGAGAAAATAAACTACAAAGTGAAGTGAGTTTATGTGTACAGATATTATTGGGTTGTCGGAAAAGTCATGACGCATTTTTGCAACGAAAAGCATAGAAAAAATATGTCACGCCTTTTCCGACAGCCCAATAGAATGATTTAGTCATGTAAATAAAAACCTATTGTAGAATGATGATATTTTCATGTTAAGATTTACATGTAATTGAGACAATAATGTGATATTCATACAATCACTTATTCCCTTTTTAGGGATGTGGGGATACTTATCACCATGAATTTAAGAATTTGTTGAGGAAAGTTTAATGCAGCTCTCAGATATAAATAGCTAACTGAATAATAACTAAATAATCTGGTAATCTCATTATCATGGGAAATGGATGAAAATATAATGCCAGGCTATTATAAATGATAGAAGATAAATTAATATGTAAAGAAAACAACAGCTAAATGTTTTAACACTAAAAAATGACAAATAGTATGATTTTAAAAAAATAGTAACCTTTTCCTAGTAAACTTCATTTTCTTTAATATGATGTTAATAGATACAGCTTTTCCATATGATTTTAACCCAGCCCGTTCTTAACGAAGTGTCCGATTGTGACAAACTACTCAATGTCAGCTGTTCGCTTCCTGAACTTGAGAAACAAGTTCTTATTAGCTCTCTCCAACTTGGAGGAGTTCTCGATAACAGAAATAAAAAACCTGACTTAGCTTAGAGAAAGATCAAATATATTCTCCTCTGAGGATCAGCTCTGCTTAGGAATGACTGTTCATAGCAAGATTTCTTTTTTAATTTTAGAAAGAATCCAGAAATCTTGCTGGTATAGTTCTTGTCTTCTCAACCAACCAAGTTATTTCCTGTCAAAGATTCAGAACTTCCACTAACACCATTCTTTGATGTCTAAGGACTCATAATTAATTAAAATAACTGAACTAATAAAATCAACTCAAGTTCATAGAGTTTAAAAATATGCCTCCCTGGCCGCGCCACTTCTTTTGATCATTTGTTCTGCTCTCTTCCTTCAGCTACTTACATAGCCTCATTTTATAAATATGAAGTCTAACATTTTTCCCCCCATGATATTCACTATAGGGTAGCATATATTTTTGAAAGCACTGAACTCATCATTTAAATAAAATGTAAGAAAAATTAAATTAAAATTGCACATACAATATCTTGATATCACTAACAAGAAGAAAGGATCGCTGCTAGGCTTAGACTATAGAACTCAAGAAAAGTATATTCAAAGTAAAAGATAATTAAGTGCATGATTAGAATAACTACATTAAGTTACTTAAAATATAATTTCAGGTCTGTGTATTTTAGAGCTCCTTTATTTTACTGTGAATAATTACAACTACCTAGCTTCTTTCAGCTCTTTAAGTACTTAATATGCACAGTCACAAGCCGTGTGTTATCACAAAATCTCAGCGTTTGCATACCTAACACACCAGAACATTCACAGTGGAACTCCACAGTGTTGTAAGTTCCCTAATTAGCAGAGGAAATGTGACCTATTCCAGTGAACGGGCTCTTAACCAGAGTACAGTATGCATTGGAAAGAGTAAGTAGAACAAAATGAGATGAATATGCAATATTATTTTTATGTTCCATACATTTTTTATTAGGGTGGTGTTGACATTGCTCATGGTGATGAAAAAGAAATTATTGATCTCCTTTATTTGTCTAAATCCTATCTATCTTTCAACTGTTAGTTGCAATACAATAACTTGATAAGGACAATCAATAAATATCTAGTATGTGTAAGGCATTATGAAAGAGATGAAAGTCTAGCCTATTACATTTAAGGCATCTAAAAATTCTATATACATAGTAATTGAAATTCAATTTCATAGAAGTAAGATATTATAGTAATATTAGAATGCTTGAAATATATGAATTATTACAGCTGAAAGCTTAGGTGACCATATTTATAAAGCCGTACGTTTAGAAAAGAATAATAATGCTAAAAAACCTGAATGGTATAGTTTTTCAAAATGCTGTTTCTTTTGTCAACCAACAATAAGTAAAGCATACATTCATATTCTATTAACAACTTAGTCTTTCTTTACTTTTTATTATTCCTCCCTTGCTTCTTTAATTCTCTAAATATGTAACACAATGATATATATACAGATACTATGACTGCATAGAAAAAAGTTATGTTAAAAGGACATAAGTGGCAATATTATAATGAGCAATAATCCTAGAGTGTATTAATTTTAACATTTATCTTCTTTTAGAGTTCGTAAATGAAATCTGCAAATACATACCAGATCTGTTTTAGGAGTATCTGGACACTCAGTAGAGAAGTAAGATGCTGAACTTCTGACTCCACTGTTATCAGAAGTTGGCTTTGGAGGCTGAGCATGCTGTCTGTAAGTAGCACTTTTAGGGGTCCAACAAAACAGGTTGATTGATTCGCGCACACAGCGTTCGATGTCAATTTCTGGATAGAAAATTTTAAAAAAAAATGTATGTATGGAATTTGGATTGCTATGTTTATGAAAAAACAAAAACAAAAACAAAACACAATCTTTCCTAAATGCACATATTCAAATATGGCTAGGATGATGATGACTAATTAGAAAAGATGTCAGTAAGATGTAAGAAAACTAATGTAGAAATTAATTAGCATATTTATGACTGAATAGTAGGGGTTCTTTTGTATTACTATATACATACATATACACAATACATTTGCACATGAAAATATATGCATATATTTTTGTGTGTTTTATTTGGTATTATCTACATATATATATATACATACATATATACAGTATGTATTTGTATATTTTAGTATATTATTTAAACATCATAGACTATAACACTTATTATATATCTCCTATTTAAGAATCTGCCTCATTTACTCTGATGATATTTTCACTTTTCAAACTAAAATAGAGGTTGTGGGGAGGCTGGAATTTGGGAGTGGGCAGACAAAAGATTCAGATGCTGTTCATCACGACTTTGAGTAAAGTGTACTAGAAGTTTCTTTTCTATTTATTAAAGAAGATACAAAATAAACAGGGAGAAATTTATTAAAATCTCAATTCAGTCTGCAGTCCCACCAGCAGTGCACCAGGGTTCCCTTTTCCCCACAGCCTCGCCAGCATTTGTTGTTTGCTGATTTATTGATGATAGCCATTCTCAGTATGGAGGTACCTCAAAAATCTGGAAATGGAACTACCTTTTGACCCAGCAATACCACTCTTAGGTATTTATCCAAAAAATCCCAAGACATTAATCCGAAAAAATATAT
>NW_017732242.1:67480-72412 GCF_001890085.2 Hipposideros armiger | reverse complement strand
AAAAAATAATTTCTTGAGTTAAGTGCAGAAGGTTTAAGTGAGGTTTCATATAGAAGGAGATTAAATGCACTTGATTAAAATAAAAGATTTTTCATAGATGATTTCCTTTGTTCTCAGAGTTGAAATTTAGGCATTTTTTAAACAAAGGTACTAAACATAGGACGGATATGATTATTCCAAATTATTGTTTGTATGTTTTGATGGGACGGCGGCTCTTTTGGTCACTGTGCCTGATGGAGTGACCTGTTCTTGCAGCTGTTTCTGTATGGGGAAGTGACAGATCACAGGAAGGTAGAAATTCAGGAAGTTGACCAGGGTGAAGGAGTTTAGCATGGGTTAGCTTTTCCCTTTCTATATTTCTAACATTAATAAATGGCATATATTCTTATTTCCTTTGCAAAAGTCCAAGTGTGTCAGCTCAAATAAGCAATGGAGAAAAATATACATGTTTTAAATTACAAAAAGATAAGTTCCTAATTTCTCTTTTTAAAATGAGGAGCTTACACATAAAGGGGAGAAGGTAATAGGCATTTAAGTCCATTCTGTGGATGGTGCATGAGTCATGCATTTATAGTAGTCTGCTTTTTTGTTGTTGTTGTTGTTGTTGTTGTTTTTAGCTGAGCCATCCTGCCACCTGTTGGCAGCTCAACGGCAGCTCAGCTCGGGCCAGGCATCGAACTGGTGTTGCTCAGAGCTCGCACTCTTGAGCAAGCTCTTAACCAACTAAGCCACTCGGCTGGCCCCTAGAGTAGTCTGCTTTTTGTAAGGCAGACAATCCTTGGGGAAGAAAAGGGGAATGGACACTTCCTGTGCATCTATAATATTATGTGACAGGCATTGTATACTTTCACATAGCTCGTTCGAATACTACAATGGCTCTTGTAAACAGGATTGTAACCACCCTCATTTCTGTTGAAGATGAAGAAACTAAGACATATGGAAGCTGAGTGATGTAATAGCGAGTTCTTAACCATCGCGCCACTCGGCCGGCCCATGAGTGATGTAATAGGTTCAGTGTGTTATTAGGAGTAGAATACCTGAAGTTACTAAAGGGTTATAAGACATATTTTATTGCGCAATTCATTTAGATTTGGGGTATGGCCAGCAGGTCTGGAAGGGTCAGTTATTCAAGTGAGCATTCCTTTATCTGGTATTAGTGACATTTGCCAGCGTCACAGTTGGTTACTTCCCTGACAACACAGAGGTCTGACTTCATCACCCCACATGCTATTCCTAACATAGTATCTAAAACAGAGTCAAACGTATTTGAGACATGGGTCTATTTATTTGAGCAATGGCCAATGGAGTGAAATGTATATTTTAAAAAGCGCTGTAACATTATCCATTTGATATTCCACACAAAGAAGAACATAGGCTTCAACTAGTAGGAAAATCAAAGTTTTAGATAGGTTTCCTCTACTCCACTTAAGAAGGAAGAGATATTCTCACCTCATTTTCGAAAATTTCAAATTAATATGGTTAAGGTAAAAATTGGCAGCCAAAACAAGAAAATGTTGTCACCTTAAAAAATGTTTTTCTATTTAACGCTTAATGTAAAAGTCTCCAAACGAAAAGAATTTTGGACCATGGATTTTGCATCTACAGTGCTCAGCTCAGTTTGACACATCTGTCGCCCAGTAAAAGCTTTGAAGTCAAGTCAATGGTCCAGGGTAGACGTTGTAGTTCAGTCCTTAAATCACTGGCAATGAGAAGTCATTTGTATCTGCTTCCAAAACACCCTGCCGATACCATAAAAGGTTTACAGTGAATCTTGAGAATTTACTGGCGCCCACCCCGATTCCACCCTGATTATTAGTACTGGCAGATATCCCATTCTCCATTCGCTTTACCCATGCCACCTCTCTATCTCTAAATCCTTCCATAGCACATTATCATAACCAAAATATTATGCAAAAGTACTTCATAAACTGTGGATTAATAAATATGCAATAATTCATAAAAAGTAATCTCTCGTGGTAGGGTACTACTGTTGTCTATCTTGCATTAAATTTTGACAAAATGCATTGTGAATAAAGCACGTACCCTATATTATGGGTTCCTGGGTTTAATTCTATGCTCCATGAAGTAGTTTGTGATGCTGATAGAAATAATGTCTCTAAATTTTAGTTTCTTTATCTTCATCCATTACTATCCTACCTCTCTGGAATAGTGCCAAGATATTTGCTGAGAAAGCAGTATAATAACAATCACATATTGGAAAGAACATTAACCTGGGACGCAGCATGATCCTGGTTTGAATTTCAATTCAATTACTTATAAGTTGTATAGCTTTGGCTAACTCATTTTTCTGCATTTCTGTTCTCAATCATAAAATAGGGTTGCTATTACTTAATTCCTGCGAGTGTTATGAGGTATAAGTAAGACTACTCCAGCACACAGTAGGAACCCAAGGTTTTACAAACTTATAGATACATAAAACACATGAAATATTTCAGCACTTGAACTGAAATTAAAGAAAAAAGCATAAGCCTTAGGACCCCATTAGTCTGCCTTCCTGTCTAAAACACACTTGTAAAATAGACTCATTTTCTATTTTGCACTAGGTATATTTCTCTTTAGAAAGAGGTTGTCTTTTAGAAAATATTCTTTTCTGCCTTTCAAAATCCAAGTACTTGTACTATTTTTCCACAATAAAAAGAAATGAGCTATAGAGCTTTGAGCAGAGATGGAGGAAAAGGTCTGAAAAGGCTGTGTGCTCTATGATTCTATCTATATGATGTTCTGGAAAAGGCAAAACTCTAAAGACAGTAAAAAGATCACTGGTTACCAGGTTCGAGAGGTGAGGGGTTGAGGGGGAAGAGGGATGACTCGTTCAAATACAGGAAATTTTTAGGATGGAGATAATACTACTGGGGTGAATACATGATATTATTATGAATTTGTCAAAACCTGCAGAACTGTTCAACATTAAGAGTGAACCTTAATGTAAACTATGGACCTGAGTTAATGAATAGTGAATCAATATTGGTTGCAACAAATGTAACAAATTAAGGCAGGATGTTGAATATAGAGGAAATTATGAGCAGGGAAGAGGAAAATACGGGAATACTCTATACTATATGCTCAATTTTTCTGTAAACCTAAAATTGCGTTCCCCCAAATAAAAGTCTATTAATTAAAGAAACAAAAAACAGGAACAGGAATGACATCCGGAGAAATGGCAGAATAAATAGCTCCAAGGTACTTATTTTTAAGACAGTTTTTTTTTTCTTTCTTAAAGAACTAATGAAAGAAGTTAAAAATCTGAATTCTGTAATCATGTCATCCTGTATTATACTTGATTTACCTCTTGACTGGGGTAACAAATAATGGTTTTTCATCCACATGCAAAGCAAACTCCATTGTCAAAAAAATACTATCATTAACAAAAATCCTCTTGCATTTTACTGGACATAAAGTGGAAACGGATTTGGAAGAATGAAAATATTAATAATTTTATCCTAATCCTGTAATCACATGAAAAGAGGAGCCACTGAAGCCATTTTGGAATATCTTAGTTTACACAGGACGTTTAACATATTGGGCAATTTGGCTGAAACATTTACTTCACCATCTAAAACTCTCATCTGTAGTTAACAATAGTGTGATATTGTTTCATACTCCCCTCGGAGATAATAAGGTTATGGTTGTTTCTGCGAGGCAGATAGGGAATAAGTGGCCAAGAGAACTGTTAAGAATAGGAAATAAATGATTTTGTATATCCAAACCACAACCATAAAATATTACTTGCTTAAATAAGAGAAGATAGGTTGTAGAGATAGTTTTATATTTAAAATGAGTTAAAAATTTTTAAAAGTCAAGTTTTATTTGCTGCTCACTGAGAGAGGATTCACACATGCATTAAGAAAAGAAATGGCCAGTATTTCACTTGAGGGTTTTATCTAACATCAGTTATTGTTATTTTTGTAGTTAAAAATGAGCTTCCTAGGAAATCAGAACTGAACTGATGAAGCTAGTAGAGTGAACCATTTGAAACTGTTCATGTGGAACTGTTTTGACCTACAAAAATCTACTTTTGTAATCAAATAACATGTCCTTCTGTATAGTAAAAAGTACTGGATTTGGACTCAAATGCCAGTTACTAACTTATATAATAATAAGCATTCCAAAACATCACTGTGTCTCAGTTATTTCAAGAGCAAAATTGAGATAAGAAAATCTACTTAACATAGTTGTGATATTTATTCAAGATTAAAAATTGAATAACCTTTGTAAACTCTAAAAGTGATTCAGAGTTGTTATAACTAGAGATTACCTACATTGTCCAAATTTTCTATTCACAATATAGCTTTTGAAATGAAGCTTACTATATGAGAGTTAGCAATGTACAAACATAGATTTAGGTCTAAATAATATTTGTCCATGTCAGTGTGTGCATAAAAGCCACCCTACTGTTTATTGAATTGAATTGAACTAAAAGTGATTTCTTACTATATTCAAGGAGTGGTAATTGCTGAAGGATCATAAAGATGAGTCATTGTTGAGAGACACTGGAGTTTGGTCCATTCAGAGTGAGAGTTCCTATTGAGCACCTTGTATTGTGTCTTCAGTTAAAGACCTCGACATGCCACAATCCAGGCTCCTTACATTGTATCTTTATCAATATCCACTATATAATAAACAATAGCTAGATATGCAAAGCAGAAAAATGTGACCTATAATGAAGAAAAACGGAAGTCGATAGAAGACCCACAAGATGACCCAGAATTGGAATTGGCAGATGAGGATTTTAAAGTGATTACTATAAACATGTTCAAGGACTTAAAGGAAAATATAGTCAAGGTGAATAGAAAGAGAAATGCAAACAATAAAAAAGAACCACATTGAAATACTAGAACAGAAAAGTATTATTATTTGATGTGAAAATTTACTGAAAGGTCTTATTTTTTAAAAACACACTTATTTTGCAAG
>NW_017732242.1:64069-65070 GCF_001890085.2 Hipposideros armiger | reverse complement strand
ACGACAGCAGCTTGTCTGTTCCCCTTCCCCGAATTCCCCAGCGCTGTTCCCATCCCCCCAATTCCCCAATAATAAAAAAAAATCTTTAAAAAAAGCATTATTTAAAAAAAAAATTTCTCAGTTTCTCAATCTAGGTGCCCATAAATATCTTCAGCACACATATATAAAACTTCACTCACTATCTTTCCTAGTACCATGCCCAGTCACCTATTCCCCAACTTGCTCCCACTCCGCACCTAACATTCTACTGGATTCCAAATCCTATTGATTCTACAGAGCAATTCTGAGAGGGAAGTTGAACTTCCTCGATGAAAAAATTAACGAACTAAGGCACAGGCCAGTCAAGTAACTTACTAGAACCAGGAGGTAATACAACATGTAATTACGATAACCTAAGTTACAGGTGTCAGCCACAATTACAGGGTACCATTGGATCACCTTCAAATAATTATGCATGAATGCTCTGGGCCAGTACAAAAAATGATACACCAGTAATAAGATTATTAATTATACACATACATACACATACACTTATTACACACACATTCCTAGTAGGAAGCTGATAAATATTTGTTGAATACATGAATGGATATATTTTAAAAACACCATCTTGGTTATGTAGTCTAAGGGGAAAAGGGTACATGCTACTACGTTACTGGCTCCTACTTTAATTCACTCAACCTTTCAAATCCATGATATGTGCATGACATTACTGGCACATTTTGCTAAGCATCTATCATCTCTGCTGTTTAATGCCTGCAATGAAGTGAGAAATAAATAGGAAATGCAATAAGCCTTACTGATATATGGGTACAGTTTTCTATTTGTAACATGATGGTCTTCATCATTTAGCAGCTGAGTCGGTAGATACTATGATGAAAGCAGCTGCTGTTGATAGCCACACACAGCGCACTTCAGAAAACAGAACAATGCAGCAGCTTGGAAGGTTTAGCACCAGGTTAGTAACGGTCATCATTTTCTTTCTTTTTTTTGTTTTTTTT
>NW_017732242.1:61305-63784 GCF_001890085.2 Hipposideros armiger | reverse complement strand
TTAAAAACACACTTATTTTGCAAGATAATCCTATTTTGAGACCTAGAAACCTAATCTTTTATTATCTATTCTGAAACTATACTTTTTATCTTATTTTTAAAAATTTTGTATTTTATTTTATTATTATTATTTTTTAGCTGAACCATCCTGCCACCTGTTGGCAGCTCAGCGGCAGCTCAGCTCGGGCTGGGAATTGAACCGCTGTTGCTCAGAGCTCGCACACTTGAGAAGCTCTTAACCAACTGAGCCACTCGGCTGGCCCTCAAAACTATAATTTTTAAAGGAAAACAATTTAAAGAATACACGCTTGAAGTAGATTAAAATATTCTATTGCTGGAGCTTTTTATCTTGAATAAAATGTATGTCATTTTTTCCTATTAGTTTTTCTGTTTACATTTAGTGTTACTTTATATTACTATTATGTTTTCAAGTGTTTGTAATATGATTATATCTTTGTTAATTAACAAAATATATGTTAATGTTCTTTCTATTTGTACTCCTTCCAGCTGTTGCTTTATTTTGATATGGCATTATTATATATTTAAAATATATATTATTTAATTTTAAAGTAACAGAATACAAATAATTTAAAATATTTTATTTTTTTGCTTTTTAAAATTTATTTCTCAATTACAGTTGACATACAGTATTATATTAGTTATGGGTGTATAACATAGTGATTAGACATTTGTATGTGTCTACATTAATGAAGGGATCACCCTGATAAGTCTAGTACCCATGTGACACCACACTCAATTTAAAATATTATTGACTATATTCCCTATGCTACACTTTACATCCCCTTGACTATTTTTATAACTGTTAATTTGTACTTCTTAATCCCTTTCACCTTTTTCGCCCATCCCCCTAATAGCCCCCACCCCAAATCTGGTGAACAATTTGTTCTCTGTATCTATGAGTTTGTTTTTGTTCTGTTTGTCTCACCAGTTATATCACCACGCCAGTGTTATTGCCCCAGCCCATCCATCCAGGATCTCCCATCCTGCCCTCTAGTCACTTTGTTAGCTTCCTACTTACATGAAGATGGTCATGCAGTTGCATGCCTGTGTCATCCTTCTGCTATTTCTAAGCCTCCAGGGCTTTCGCCCTATCCGTCTACAGGGCTGTTCCTATGTCTTAGCTTTATATTTATAGCCCAGTGCATAGTACTGTGTCTCTTATATAATTGTGTTTAATAAACGTGGTCAATGAATAAACTTACTTATCCTAAGGTCTCATATTATAGAAAGTGCCCAAAATTTCTTGATAACCAGTTCAACAACTTTCAATGTTTCACAGCTCAAAAACACTAACACACAGTTGGTGAGTCTCCTGGATAAATATTATTAAATATTTCCCCCAAATAAATATATGCTTGCTTTGCCCTTTTGTTCTAAATATGGTATTTTTCATAAGTTCGCATTTATTGGGGTTTAGCCTTACTGACACTGCTATTAATTTAGATAATATTTTTGGATGAATTGTCCTTGTTATATGCCCCTTTTCATATCTTTATTCAATTTATGCTTTAAACATCATAAAGATCACAAAATATCTCCTTGTGCTTCCAGCAGGGAGAGTAAAAAAGTAGCCATTTTAAAATATGCCTAGAGAATTCTGTTCTCCTTAACGAGGCCTGCCCTCAAGGGAAACTATTTTACCAGTGCCTAAGTGACCTGAGGGACTGGTAATACTTTACACCAGCCCCCTCTAGCCTTCCTGTCTCACAGTCAGGAAGACGCACTTGTGAAGGTTACCACCCAGTGGCACAGGGTTAATAAAAGACTGAGCTCTAATCATAAGTCTATAGGGCACTTTCCCTTCCCAACACTGTCCCTACACATCAATAGGGCTCCTATATAACAGGGGAGTGCAACTGAAAGAAATGGATGTCTCAGACCCTATTTAAGAAGGAATCTCTAGGGAAACCCAAAGATAACAGGAGAGACAAAAAGAAGGATACCAGAGGAAAATTTAGTCGCTGACTAGTCTTCAAATTATATTTATAATTTCATCACTAAAAATTTCTCAGCTTCTTGGGCCGGCTGAGTGGCGCGATGGTTAAGAACTGGGGACGCCAGAGGGCCCTGGTTCGGATCCCACATATGAGGGCCAGTGACACTGCCCTCCGCAGCTGGGATGCTGAGCGACAGCTCGGCCTGGAGCTGGGCTGCCCTGAGTCGCCGGCGATGGCGTATGTTGCCGTGGGCTGCCATGTGTGGCCAGTGGCCAGCGTGAGTGGCCAGCAGGCGCAGTAATCGGCCGTTCAGGGGCTGGCGACTGATCTGCCTCGCCTGGGAGGGGCGCGGTGGTGGTGCCAACTTGGGCCGGTGGGGCGGCGTCCTCCACAAGTGGACTGAGGAGCAAGACGACAGCAGCTTGTCTGTTCCCCTTCCCCGAATTCCCCAGCGCTGTTCCCATCCCCCCAATTCCCCAATAAAAAAAAAATCTTTAAAAAAAGCATTATTTAAAAAAAAAT
>NW_017732242.1:52022-55625 GCF_001890085.2 Hipposideros armiger | reverse complement strand
GTCAGAACAGATATGTACATTCCTCCCAGCTACTTACGGCACTAATACAATATTTCTGAGGAACCAGTAAAGTGTTATAATACATACTGGTAAGATACTACTAGTATTTTTCATGTATGTTGAAAATGAATCCTATTGTAACATATGCAGGTGATATTGAAATAAAATGTTCTAAAAATTTTTTTTAAACTTTTAATTTCAATTAAGCTTCTGTAATAAAACAGACAACACATTAACATACATCAAACTAAGATTTTTCAGCCAAATGCTAATTTCCTACTGCAAACAGGATTTGAAACTTTTCATAAGTTCGAGTCCCTTCAGCCTGCTCAGTATTTCCTTCTAAAATAATTTATATATAGATATTTATTTCTCTTAATGTTAAGTAACTATTTTAATCTATAATAATAAATTGAATGTTCTTCCACACAGATTTCCCACTTTCTTTCTATAGGTTCTCTAAGAAAAACTTCTTTCCTGCTTTTAAATATTCTTATCTTTGAAGATGCTCAGAGATACAAAGCTATGCATTCAAAAAATTTATTTCAATCATATATAATGACATAATTAATTTTCAACTGTATAAAGGAAATGCACCAACAAAACAAAAAACCACTGAAACATCTCAAATGCTATTACAAATCCACTCTAAAATCATTACCATTTTTGTTTTATTCAGATTATCACACTCATCTTTAAAACTGATTGGATATAGGCTCAAAACATTTAAAAAAAAATTAGCCACATGGACACTATAGCAGAATAATATCAGAGATAGCAGCTTGATGGCTCACAGACCTCATCCTGTAATTAGGCTTACTGGGTGGTAACCTTGGAAACTTCTCTTAACACCAGTGGCCAATATCCAGTATTGGATGGCGCTATGAAAAACTCAGTGTTTCTTCCAAAATACCCTGCCACTATTTTTAGATTGAGAAATGCCAAATGTACTGCTCTCAGAGTTATTTCCTCTAGTACTAAAATGACACACATACCAATACATGTCAAGAAGTTTTAGCAAAATTTCCTAGCACCACTTGTACTTCCTTGGAATGTGACATCACACTATATCATCGACTACAAGGGAACAGATGTTAGGAACAATTTTTGGCAAAAATAATGCCTTTCTGTGTATTCTCTCTTCAAAAATTAAAGGGTTAGCATAAAGTGAAGAAATGGAGGAAGAAAGGAGAGGACCTTATAAAGATTGAATGTCACACATTCTTTACATGCTTAAAATATTCAACATTACAGGTACTTTGGAGAAATAGTTATGCATACTTGGTACCAGGGTTTGTGTCTGGTGCATTATGTATATTACCTTTAGCGCTCACCATACACTAAAGCACCTATTATCTCCATTTTACAGAAACTTCCATAATGTATAGGATTCTATTTCCAGTGAGACTAAAAATTTGTCCAAGTTCACACAGCTACTATGTGCCAGAGCTGGGATGTGAATTCCCATCTAGCTCACTCTCAGGCTACTCTCTTAGCGGCAGAATGACACTGAGAGTTTCCCTCTCAGAGGTAGTGAGCGGTGGTGCTCAGACTCAAACCCATGTCCATCTTGACTCCAGTCTGTGCTCTCTATCCATTACACTACGCTATCTCTGAGCAATGAAAAGAGAGATTCCTCTTAGTCATAATCTACTCTTACCATTGAAGGCTTATTGGGTTGTCGGAAAAGTCATGATGCATTGTTGCCAAAGGAAAACATAGAAAAAATACATCATGACTTTACTGACAACCCAATACTTGACTTAGGTAATTGCTCAATCACTTTTGCTAACAATGCAATATATATGACTGATATCTACCCATTTCTATAATTTATAGAAAAAGCCAAATGGGGTGAATGCTGCATTTATGCTACCAACAGGAAAGTATGTCATGATAGAATGGAAAAAAGTGAGAAAAAGCATAATAATAATGATGATGATGATAACATTAATAATAATTATCACTTACATAGCATTTGGTCTCTGCCAGGCACTGCTCTAAGTTATTTAGATATACTGGTTTATTTAACACAACAACCTTACAAGGTAGGTACTATTATCATTCTCATATAGAGTTAAGGAAACAGATACAAAGACATTGAGTCATGTTCCTAAGGTCACACAGCTGTAAGTGATGGAACCAGGATCCGAAAGCCAAGTGATCTGGCTCCTCATTCCATGTTCTTAATCACTAGGCTACTGGGTCTCTCTTTGTAGAAACACCTAGAAAGGGCAACTTTTTAAAAAGCAAGACCACTCTGTTCACAAGGTTACCAATGGTGGTTTCCATCATATTACTGTCAATAGATGCTTTGAACAGTGAATTTGCCATTCTGCTTAAGCAAATAATTTAGTTAAATTTGTTCTGATTGCTTACTGATGTTTTTAAACTTAGTTAAGTGGGGATTTTAGTAGAGCATATTCAGTGAATTCAAAATCGATGTCTAATCATAACCTATCTTTATAAAGTCTGTCTTAAGAATTAAAGAGAAATATAGACTTAATCTATCAATCTTTTTTGTAGACTTAAAACATCAGTTTTTTCTTCTAAATTATGTTTTAAGTATATGTCACATAATGCTTTGCACATTTAGTAAGTATGTTTGCGTGTGTATTAGTCTGGATTCCCTTTTAAGGACTTCCCATGACCACGTCCCATTTCCTTTGGGCAACAAGCACAGTTAGGGGACTCAACATGATGAAAAAGACATTTCTTTAGATTTATTTAGGAAAGACAACCCAAGTAAGTGCGCTTGGATTAAAAATAAAACAAAATACAGGTGTACTTCAGGGCAAAGTTTACATTAAAAACTTTTCTTTTTTTTTTTTAAAGTCACATTTTTCTTATAACTTTTCCTTCCCCAACAGGAATCATATGTGGTGACCAATTGAGTGATGAGCCAGGACAATGGCACTGAGCATCAGGGCGCTTCACATCAACAGAACGCACACTACTGTCAACAGTACGCAGACTTTACCTTTTCAATGCGGAGGTCCTCAAAAACATATATTCTTACTTTCCGATTTGATAAATAATGATTTATTTTAATGAACAAGCAGAATTATCACTAATCTATCTACACAATATGAAAACAGAGTCCCTCACTAATGTTTAATTGAAGCATTTACATGCGGAATTGAAAATGCATTAAATTTGATCGACTTGGAAATGCATAATCAGCATTCCTAATATATATATTTTTAGAACTGACCAGAGAAATTCTTTTAATCCTAATCAATTGTTCTCTGTTTACTTTGACAAGTTGGAAGTAACAGGAAAACATGTGTAGGGTACAAACACTAGTCTTAGTTTGGAAAACTACCTTCTTTGTTACTGTTCAACATCAAAAGAAAAAAAAAAAAGATAACTTGATTTTCATAAAGAATCTCCCAGAAAAAAGTAACATGAGAACTAAACTACTATTTGTTCATATAAAAATAATTTACTTTAATTATAATTTGACAAGATAGAAAGCTGGGTGATACTTTTAATTTTGGGGGAAGAGGGAAGAAGTTTTAAGAAAATCTAAACATTTTTGTTATTTCCTCAAAAGGATGATTTTTAATAACAGAGAAATGATAAGAGTATCAGATGCAGATA
>NW_017732242.1:31022-51977 GCF_001890085.2 Hipposideros armiger | reverse complement strand
TGGTTTTTAGGCAGATTTATCTCTTGGATGATTTTAAGTGTGTTTATAATCAGTAATCACTTTTGCCTGCCTAAAAATATAAAGAACAGCAATAAACTCAACAGAAGGGTTGGTGACAATGAAATTCTGTTGGAAGAAAATACAATTCTTCTACCTGAAAAACACTTTGGTTTCTATAAAATATAGTTTAGTTTTTTTCTTCCATAGATTGCTATATCCTAGGTAACCATGTTACTTTCATCTTTTCAACCATAGCATCAAAGCTTAGACCATAGTTGCATTCTATACGTAAGCTTTCAACTCCTAGATTTACAAGTTTCTCACTTGTGAATACAATGTACAGCTTAACTTACTATCATGCAGTGTATGATGCTGAGTTTCCCTGGAGTATGATTTGCCCTCCCAAAACAGTGTTTCCTTTTCTGCAACTGTCAAATTGTTATCAAGGAGCTATGGATAGGGGAGAGCAAGGTTCCACGTCAATTACATCTCTGTATGAACAAAGATTCTCAAACAACTTCCCAAGTGGTCTTTACTTACTATCAGCTAAAGATAAACAGGTCTGTCCTAAGCAAAAAGGCAAATATGGCACTGCTCCCAGCTCCTATGCCCTTGTGCTGGCATCACTGACATGAAAGTAAACCATGGTGATCTAGAACGATCCAGTTTTGTGTCTACCATGCTGGGCCAGCAGAAGAGGCAGTATTCAAGGGAGAGAATCCAGGGAGTGATGACTAGGCTCCAGCAGAAGAGATGCTGAGGGCTGGATGATTGCTTGTGCAAAGTGCTATAAGAATGTCTCGTTAACTTATAATAAACTTCATTTAGTGATTCCATTTATTTATATATCTATACCTGGTAAATCAGAGAAGAGAAGGATGCACTCATTAAAGCCATTAGCCAAAAGCCGGTCCCGCAGCTGCTGAAGAATTGCTACTCCAATACAGAATGGGAAAGAGGAATTCCCAAGCAGCAAGGTATCCCAGAGGTGGAAAATTTTGTGCAGTGGAAATACATCTGTAAAATGACAAAATATAATTACAATAAAAAACTAAATAATGAAAATTAAAACAATAACAAGCTGCTTTACTAGACATATGACAATTACCTTAGGGTCAAACTATTATTTAAGAACAAATACTACCGAACTGTTTTTATAAAATGTTTATTTGCCTTTGTAAATATATTGCTTTTTAAGCCATCTTAAAAAATTGGTAATCAGATTGGTCAGAGACATGACATTTTCTAACCTCCGTTATGAATCTTGGTATAGTTGTTCCTTCTATTTTTTCCTAGAATTTCCCAGTTATATTTATTCTCATAAGTTTATTTACCTAGATGAACTTTAGTATTATTTTATTATTTTTTGTTTTACATTTTTTTGTGTGTTTTAGCTGAGCCATCCTGCCACCTGTTGGCAGCTGAACGGCAGCTCAGCTCAGGCTGGGAATCAAACTGGCGACCCTGTTGCTCAGAGCTCGCACTCTGGAGTAAGCTCTTAACCAACTGAGCCACTCGGCCAGCCCCATTATTTTAGATTTAGTACTGTTTCATTTCTATTGTGCACTCTAAATAATTGCTTTATTAAACTCACATAAAAAAATCCAATTAGCAATTTTCTATTTTTTGCAGCTTTCTTTCTTTCATTTAACAATACTGTAGATACCTTTCAAGACCAATGAATGAAAATCTACTTCAAATATGTACTCCGTTTAGCATGTGTATATATTGAAGCAGGATAAGCACTGTATTAGTATTTGTAACTGATGAAAGTATTACACATTCATATAATCTGTGTAATTTCTAGAGGGGTTCTAGTTAAGGAAATAACAAAAATATTAGTTATTAGAGAATCTCTAAAAATTAAGCCTGATTTGGCTATAAAAGTTACCTTCCAAAACTTTATGTAAATACTATAGTTAATGTTAATTTCTTTATTGATAGAGGACAGAGACTTTATGAATGTCACAACATGTAAGATAGCTTTTCATCCTACATGATACTCTTTTTGATATTCAGCAGTCAGAACAATTGAAATTTTTTTCTACCCAACTCTATTAATTTAGAATTACATAAGGATGCGTATGTAATGAAATCTGCTGGTACTATCAAATATAATGTACTGGGAAAGAATGGAGCTGTCCTTTTGCTAATACAACATCAAGAGAAAAGGGAAAATTATACTTACGAGTAAACATGGTGAGAAACCAAGGGATGGCATAGAGCTATGAGTGGAAAAAGAAAGGGGTACAGGAAATGGATGGGTAAAGAGGAGAAAAAAGAGAATTAGAATTATTACATATAAATATAATGGTAAAGAAAATTCTATGTTTTGGTCTACTCCATTGATTAAAATATAAGAGAATGTAAATAATGATAATTATTATCGCATATACTCTATTAAATAATGATACCTATTACAAATGCCACAGATGACCCTTATGCCAAGGATTATTCAACAGAATGTTTTCAATACATCAGGGATACACTCAAGACCATGCCTAATCCAAACACAATACTAGCATGCTAATTTCAAGGGCGTCCTTTTCAGGTTGTACAAAAATATTTTTGAGATTTAAGTGGTCCTCATTAGATTTGAGTTACCCTTACTAAATGATTTTTAGACTGGATGAGATGATACTTAATGTCCAAAGTGTTTCAAAAAAGGTGTATTGAAGCATATGCTTTCTAAATTAATAGGAAGCTTCGTAACAGGTTAAAAGTCATAACATCTAGGAATGAAATAATTTGGTCTGTTAGCTGATTGACAAATTTATTTTCCTAAGTTTACTGTCTAGGAATAAACACACACACACACACACACACACACAAAAATTTAATTTTGTAAGATTATGAAAGTGAGAAATCATTCTTAATTTATAAAAGTAGAGTAAAAATTTTTGTCAACAGCAAATATCAAAAATCAATAGCATGGGGCCGGCTGAGTGGCATGTTAGTTAAGAGTTGGCTTTGGATGCCAGCTCTGAGCAGCAGGGCCCTGGTTCGGATCCCACACGGGCCAGTGATGCTGCGCCCTCTACAGCTAAGATGGTGAACAACAGCTCGACCTGCAGCTGGGCTGCTGTGAGCCGCCATGAGCAGCCATCCAATGGCTGGCAAGCGACTGCCTCACCTGGGAAGAGCGCAATGATAATACCAACATGGGCCAGTGAAGTGACATCCTCCACAACTAGACTGAAGGACAAAAAGGACAGCAACTTGTCTGTTCCCCTTCCCTGATTCCCCAACACTGTTCCCCTCCCCCAATTTCCCAATAAAACCTTAAAAAAAATTCAATAATATGGAAAAATCTGAAAAAACTCTAATTTTATTTTATTTTCAGCACCAACATAGCTACTATTAAACAAAGATTTTGGTACTACCTATAAAGTCTAGACATATTCTTTCGGTACCTTTCAATTATGAATTTATGAGTAGAATTGCATATATCTTTTCATTGCACACAATTTAGTATTTATACTACCTAAATGCCAGTCAAGAACCATAAGTAAAATACATCATACTATATTCAAAACTAAGTACTATATGTGAAATAAATCCCATTGCTCGCCACAAGATCATCATTTATATATGTTGATACATAGACAGTCTTTTTAAGTGACATTAAAAATGGGAAAATTGAGGAGTACAAACATAGTTGTCTTCACCGTAAAGAATATGGACTGTAAAAAACAATAAAATATAATAAAATTCAAACTCTTTAGCCTAATTTAAGTTTAAAAATAAAGTCAGTAGAAATTAGTTTCAACACTAATATTCAATTTTTATTTCTTTTAAGGATGTGAAATCGATCACATTTCCCTCTTCCCTCTGATCAAAGCCAAGTGTTTGTCATTTGGAGTCTTTCTAAATTATTTCAGCAACTAGTTAACAATTCATTTTTCCACAAACTGAAGAGGATATGTAATGAGGAAACTACACACAACAGGGAAAGAATCAGAGGGAAAACTTGTCAGGCTGACACAAAAATAGGAACAGTTTATCTTACCACAGGCCAGGATGAAAAGCAAACAAACAAAACAAACAAACAAAAATCCCCAGTAATAAACAAGGTATCAGCATACTCATAGGGTGTTGCCTTAGTAATGGAGCAAAATTATGCTCTAAAATTATGCTGTCCTGGTCTCATTTAATAAAACTTAAAAACAAGCCTTAAAAGGATCAAACTCTTTCAATGTTAATTAACTGCATCCCCAAATAAAGCTTAAGAGTACTTATAAGAACATAAAAATATATAATACCCAACAAAGTAAAATTCCCACTAGAAACCAATAAAACATACCAGCAGTGCAAAGCAACAGGAAGAAAAATGACCAAAAATGTGGGCCAAAATCATTCAATCAAAATGGATACAAAACTAACCTACATATTTGTAATTGTAGGCAAGGACATTAAAATACTTCTAATATCGGTATTCCATATATTCAAATATGAAGGAAAGATCAAACATTTTAAGTAGAGATATAGCAGATACAAAATAAAAATCAAATCAAATTCTAGAGATCAAAAATATGTCTGAGATAAAAAAATACACTAAATGGGATTAACAGCATAGCAGACATTGAGGAAGAAAAGATTAGTGAACTTGAAAACAAAGCAATAGAAAGAATCCAAAATAAAATAAAGACAGGAAAAGAAAAAAAGAAAAAAACCCAACATGTCTTGTGCATCAGTGAACAACTTCAAGCAGCTGAATATATGTTACTGGAGGCTCCAAAGGAGAGGAGTTAAAAGAGGGAGCTAAAAAAATATTTGAAGAAATAACAGCTGAACATTTTCCTAATTTGAAGAAAACTATATGCTAACAGATTCCCAAATCTCAAGAACCAGAAGCACAAGAACCATGAAGAAAACTACACTAAAGCACATAATGCTCCAATTTCTCAAAATTCTGTGGTAAAGAGAAAAATCTTACAATGTAGCTAGAGGAAAAAAAAACCATCAATGAGAAGAATGTTTTCTTGTTGAAAACAGTGAACAACAAATGACAGTGGAGCAAAAATTTCAAGTATTAAAAAGAAACCCAAATCTTTCAACTTAGATTGTATGCCTAGCAAAAATACCATTCAGAAACAAAGGTAAAATAAACTTTTGCACATACAGAAGCTGATAGAATTCATCACCAGCAGTTTCCGCACTACAAGAACTGCTGAAGGAAATCCTTTAGGGAGAAGGAAAATTATGAGATGAAAATCTGGATGTACACAGAAGAGTAAAGAGACTTGGGAATTATAAATATGTTGTTAAATACAAAATACTTTTATTTAAAAATAAAGTCTTAAAAACTTGACTCTTAAGGCAAAAAATAATTCATTGTGGGGCTTATAACACGTAGAATAAAATGTAGGACAACAATAACAAATGCTGTTGTATTTATAATACACGTGAAGTGGTAAAATATTACTTGAAAGCAGACTGTTAAAAACTTGAAGTGTAGTATAAACCATAATTTCTTGACCTCAAAACTAATCACGTTTTGGGTTGGACAACTCTTTCTGGCAGGAGTGGGGTGGTGGTCATTGCACTTGGCATTTTTAAGATTTCTTGTAGCAACCCAGCCTCTACCTACTAGATGCCAGGAGCACTCGCCTTCTCTTGTCAAAAATGTCTCTAGACATTGCCAAAAATCTCTGGGAGGCAAAATTGCCCATTTATGGACCACTGTATAAATCCTTAAAAAAATCAATAAGAAGACACAACAAAGAGTTATAGCTAATATGCTAACAAAGGAGATAAAATAGAATCACACACAAAAAATATCCAATGAATCCAAAGAAGGCAGATAAAATGGAAAAAAAGAAAAAAGGAAACAAAGAATTGATGTGGCAAATAGGATAAAAATAACCAATGGCAGATTGAAAGGCAACCATGTCAATCAATAATCACAATGGTTCTGTGATGGGTAATTTTATGTGTCAACCTGCCTGAGCCACGGGGGTGCCCAGATATTTAAACATTATTCTGGGTGTGTCTGGGAGGGTGTTTCTGGATGAAATCAACATGTGAAGCAGGTTACCCCTCTAATGTGAGTGGGCCTCATACAATTTGGTGGAAGACCGCTGTATAAATCCTAAAGAAATCAATAAGAAGACACAACAGAGTTATAGCTAATATGTTAACAAAGGAGATAAAATAAAATTTGGTGGAGGTCTGTAAGGAACAAAAGGTGGAGTAAGGGAGAATTTACGCTCTCCGCCTGACTGATAGGATGTAGCAGAGAACAAAGCACAGTTCCAGCCGGTGAGGGCCTACACTTCGTAAAGAGCAGTAGATGTTCAGTAAAGGTTCTCTCAGTCCACTCCAGTTAGGGTCTTGCCTTCGACCTTACCACCCAAACTGCTCTTGGTCATCGAAAATTTCCATATTGCTAAATCTAACGGCCAATTCTAATTCTCAGCAGAGTTTGACAGGGTTGACTACTCGCATCTCCTCAAAACATGCTTTCCCCTCAGTGAGCTTCTGAGACATCACATCCACCTGGCTTTCTTTCCCTTTCTGACTGCGCCTTCTCTTTCGCTGGTTCCTTTTCACCTCCCTGACTTAAACATCGGTGTGCCTCAGTTCATGCTTGGACCTCTTCTCACTTTCTCCAATTCATTACACACAGTGTAGGAACTCCCATATTTATAGCTCCATCCAGACCTCTGCCAGAATTCCAAACTCATATGTCCAAATGCCTACTCAACAACTTCACTTGTATGTCTGTTATACACACGACATGTCCCAAACTGAGTCCCTGAGACTTCTTCTAAAATCTGTGCTTCCAAATATAGACTTCCTAATCTCAGGTGAGGGCAACTCTAGTCTTCCAATTGCTCAGGTAAAAAATTCTGGAATCATTCTTGACACTTCTTCCCCCTGCATTGTACACTTATCACCAACAGTCCTGATGGCTTTATCTTCAAAATATACCCAGAATATGAAAACTTCTCACCACCCCTACTCTTAAATTCCTGATTCAAGCCACCATCATCTCTCGCCTAGATTATTTTACAAAAGCCCATTACTAGTCTTCCAGATCCCACTGTTGCTCTCCCTGGGTGTCTCTTATCATAGAAGCCAGAGTGATCTTGTGAAAATGTTTACATCTGAATATGTCACTCTGCTTAACAGCATCCAGTGGCTTTCTGCCACTGCCACTGAAAGCTAAGCCTGCCCTCTAAGACTCTCTGTAATCTGGCCCTGCAATGACCTCCTGACCTCATCTCCTTGGTCACTGGGCTCGTCACACTGTCTCCTGGCTGCTCCTTGCACATGCCTGTCATGCTTCTACCTCAGGGCTGTGGCACTTGCTATTGCTCCTGCTTGGATTGCTCTCTTCCTCAGTTCCTTAAGGCAATTTTTCAAAAGTCACTTTTTCTGTGAGGCTTTCCTAGGCTACCTTATATAAAATTCAATTCCTCCTTTACCTCAGCACTTACCATCTTGCTGCTTTAGTTTTTTATTTCCTCTTTAGTACTTACCACTCACTACCTAACATATCATGTAGTATACTTATCTTCTTTATGGTTTATTCCCCAGTAGATTATAGATCCCACGAGGACAGAGATGTGTCTGTTTTTGTTTTTTTTTTCACTGACGTACCTGGGGTCTAGGAGAATGCCTGACATATAACAGGCACTCAAATATGTTGAGATAATGAAGGAAATAATGAAGATAACCAAAAGGGATAGATTAAAAGATCCACCAGTCCTGAGCTTATACAATTTCTTGAGAAGTTTTCAAAAAATATCAAATAATGAGAAAACTAGTTAATCTTCCTTAGTTAATACATTAAAAAAATCCTTCATATTAAATAGTCAAAGTATTGAAAAAAACGAACTTGAAATTTTAAATTATATACCAATACTTTGAAAATTATGAAAAAGTCATTAAAAATAAATGAAATAAAGCATATTCAATGATATTTGAAAATAACTAATTCAAGTTGAATTAATTTCTTTAATATAACAACTCCTAGGTGCTCGTCAACACCAGTTGCCTCTTACCAACTAAAGTGAGATAAATAAATGGTAATTTGTTCTGTGAGACTGTAATGCCTGTTACTTATTCTTTCTATATTTCTCCCTTTTAAAATCTTAACTTATAGCTTCATCTTAAATAATTTCTTAGGATATTGGTACATCTTCATAATATAGTCTTAGACACAAAAAAAACCCAGCAAAAAAAGATAATATTGAATACTAGGCTGGTTTAGCATTTAATTTTTAAAATAGCAATTACATAATGAAATATTTTATTCCAAATATAAAAATATATAAAAATATCTTATCAAGTTACAGACATTATCAGCTATTTTCTGATTTAAAGTTAGAAACTGAAACCCAATGAAAAGAAATCATACATGCTTTGACTATTTTCTCCAGATCATGAAATTATGAGTGCTTGATTTGGCCTAGTGCTAGTGTACTAAGAGTCAGCTGAGTAAATACTGCCCCCTAGCAATATCAAGAAAGAATAATGATTTTATGAGGTCTTTCCCTGTGGGCTGGTAATGTTAAAATTAGAAATATCAATAGGAGAAACAAAGGCAGGGGGCTCGTTAATTTGATTGTGAAGAGCAGAAAATTATGACTCAAAAACTTGTCAATATATAAAAATGATTAAAAAAAGAAATATTTCTTATAAACTCTAGATGAATCTCTTGTCAAATGGATTTTTATTTACAAGCATATTGTGTGCTCTCTCTGTATATACATATAATTATTATTACAAAATTATTATAAAAGGGAGTTCCTTCTGATGGACTTTCTTAATCTACCTTTTTGAGAGCACACTATATTTTCTGTTTATCTCAAGTTAAATGTTATTTTTACATTTAAATCAATATCAGCCACCTCTGTAAAGAACATATTGATCATTAGTTTGATGCCTTGCAATGGTTCCCTGCATTAGGAAAATGTACATCTAGCCATTCCAGAAAAGGATGCCTAAAAACCAGCATGTTTTCAAAGCAGTAGAGACCATTCATAGATTTTCATAAAACTTGAAACTCTGGACTTCGTGATCTGGTAGTTACATATCTCTTCCAACCTTTAGGATACTTGTGAATATTAGTTAATGGATCTAAAGCATCTGGCAGAGGATGTGGTACATATCAGACATCAGTGTAGGAGTTATAATTATCATCCTTAAGAACAACCTAGAAACTTTTATAATAGCAAAGTATTTTAACAACCCAAAGTTCTGAAGTAACCTCATAAAGCCATCTAACAATTAAGGAGGGTAGGGGTAGAAGGTAAAAAGAAAAGAAGTGTCAAAGTGTGAGTGTTCAGATGATATCTTAGATGAATTCCCTCACATACAAGAATCAGAGTAAACAATAAGTTAGCCATTCAATGAGAAAGACCTCATCACACAATATTTTGCAACATAAACCTGGACCATCCTGTTTATAAAGATGTTGAGAGTAATCTCTGATTTATTTCTGCAACAAAATTTTATACAATTTTAGTGGACAAATGCCAAAGTTAGGTGTGTTTACAAAGTGATTCGAAGGAAATACATTGATTAGAAGGAAAAAAAATCATTAGTTTTATCATTCTAATTTGTGTCCATAAATCTAAATATGAAAATATTTTACAATTATGGGACAAAAAAAGTTTTTCCAACAAAGTTATAAGCCCTGTCAATCAATGTTTTGTTTTGACCACTCAAGTATAAGAAGAACCAGAAATAAGCCAAAACCTGTTAGAGATGTATCTGAAATCTGGAATCAGTATTTACAAGATAGGTATGCTCCGGGTTTATGCATGAAGATGAACAGTAAGTTCAAAGGATATTTATTGATCAGTTCACATATATCTACTTTCAAAAAGAGGAATATATATAATAACATTTTCAGTTTGCTATGTTTAAATTCTTACTGAAATTTTTAACAAAGGTACTTTTTACTATGCCTTTTTACTAATTCTACAAATTATTCAAAAAAGGACTTAAACATATAAAAATAATTATAATGGTTAGTTTTATTTTCCTTATACATCAAAGGTTATATTAATTACATCTTCTGCAAAATAATGATTTTCCTAAAACTAAAAAAAGGAATGAAATAAAAAAATAAGTTAACTGCATAAATATCTTTCTCTTATTCTTGACTTATAATATTGAACTAAAAAAACTATAAAGTAGAAATTAATAATAAAATCAGTTGGACAATTTAATGGTTCTGAGATCCATTAAGACTTTTGGGAAGAATTAGCTACACTTCCAGAGTACATTTCAATTATCTCATTGAATTAAAAAAAAAATTCATAATTTTCAAAAAGAAAATTAAATGTAATTTACTTTGCATAAAAGACTGTAAAACACTATAAAGCACTTTCTGAGAGATGGAAAAGTATCTTAAACAAGCAAATAAAAAAGGCTGGAATTTAAAGTGGTGAGTGGCAATCTTACCAACTCAGACAAACAAGAAAGTCTTTATTGGTATTAGTATCATATCTCCTCTGGCAAAGTATTCATTAACGGTGGAAGCAAAGTAATATATCCATTATAGCTTGTGATATAATGCTTTTCTAAATGTAAACCATATTAATATAACCAAATAAATAGTGCAATATGATCAGCCTCTGGTAAGTCAAACACTGCCAATAATAGTTAACCCCTTAACACTGTGTATTTGGAATAGTGTTGAACAGGTCATATGTATTATCTCATTTAATCATCAAAATAATCCTATGAGGTAAGATTTATTATAATCAACATTAACAATAAGAGGACTGTGGATAAGAGAAACTAACTTAAGTATTTAGCTAGTAAGCTGAAGAGTCAGGATTAGAACCCTGGTCCATTTGACACCAGCGTATAGAGAATGCTTACTCTCTATACCAGCTTTCTTAAATCGTGGTCACAGATTCCTGGAGCTCTTCAAGAGCTTTCACGGATCCACGAATTCAAAGCTATTTTCATAACAACACTAAGGTATTTTTTGCTCTTTTTTTATTATATTAACATTTGTGCTAATGGTGCAAAAAACACTGGTGGATAAAACTGTTGGCACCTTATCAGAAATCAAGGCAGTGGCGCTAAAGTCATATCCTTGTGAAGAAGTAAAACAAATGCATGTTACTAAGATCTTTCATGAGACAAAATGGGAAGACTGTGTAAGGCACTTGTGTTGTGCACTGAAGTACAATGGTTGGTTGTCTTGAAAACAAGCCCTTGGACAATCATTTGAGCTGTGAGTCAATGTGGGTACTTTTCCTAGAAATAGCACTTTTTACTTGAAAGAATGACATATAAAAGAATGAATTTTTTCAGGCTTGAATATTTGGCAGACATTTCTAAAAAAAATAAATGAAGTGAGCCTATCACTTCAAGAAAAATTTCTAGCTGATAGATGAAGATTGAAATTTTGGAAAAGTGTACCTGCCACTGAGCTTGGCAGCTTTCCCAATGCTTAATGACTTTCTGGATGAGATCAATGGTGATACGAATGAATGTGATTTTGTTGATATTGTATAATGAAATGTTTCATAGTTGAAAGATCTACATAATTCAGTGAACAAATCTTTCCCAAATAATCAATGCATGACATTACAAAAGTACGCACGAGTAAAAGAGCCATTCAAAGTACAAGATAAACTGATGGATTTGAGTGTAACAGAGTATGAAAATTTCATTGATATGACTTTAGATTGTACATTGCAAATGAGCTTTAAGAAACTACCACTGTCTGAAAAGGCCTATGCAACTACATGTCTGTGTAAAGCCAGATTTTCCACATACACTTCAGCCAAAACAATGTATCCCAACAGGCTGAATTCTGAAGCAGTAGAAAATCCAGCTTTCTTCTATTAAGTAGAGATTGCAAAAATATAAGACAATATCACTTTTTCATTACAGGGTCTGACAATTAAGTTTGAGAACTTGTTGCAACGATGTTGCTAACCTTTTTTGATATCAGAGGGATTATTCATTATGAATTTGTACCAATTGGACAAACAGTTAACCAAGTTTACTATTCGGAAGTGCTGAAAAGGCTGCACGAAAAACTTAGACGAAAACAACCTGAACTTTTTGCAAACAATTCATGGCTCTTGCATCACAACAATGCACCAGCTCACACGGCACTGTCTGTGAGGGAGTTTTTAACCAGTTAACAAATAGCTGTATTGGAACACCCTCCCTGCTCACCTGATCTGGTCCCCAATGACTTCTTTCTTCACCCAAAGATAAAGGAAATATTGAAAGAAAGACATTTTGATGACATTCAGGACATCAAGCGTAATACGATGACAGCCCTCATGGCCATTCCAGAAAAAAGAGTTCCAGAATTGCTTTGAAGGATGGACTAGGTGCTGGCATGGTGCATAGCTTCCCAAAGGGAGTACTTCCAAGGTGACTGTAGTGATATTCAGCAATGAGGTATGTAGCACTTTTTCTAGGATGAGTTCTCGAATTGTCAGACCTTGTATTTTTTGTTTTGGAGAGCAATTATTTTTTCAGAAAAATGTATTTTGTTTAGCATACAATAGTTTTATTATTGTCATTTTAAATACATAAATCTTTTTAAATGTCTCAGTAAAAATTGACAGATATAACCCACACAAACAAAAACTCCTTCGGATCCTTGATAATTTAAAAAAATGTAAAGGGGTGTTAAGACCAAAAAGTTCGAGAACCACTGTATAATGCTATACTTCACTTCCACTTATGTCTCAACCAGTATAAGGATGTATACATTAGATTGGAAACAGTGGGGGGATTCATTCAAGTGAGGAGTCACTGAATCAGGAAATTTGGATATTTAATGTATATGTTCTTAGAAAAACGGCATCAAAATATTACTTTATCATCTCCGTAGAATTAATAGGCCTTTGGTTTCTAAGATATGGGGCCTTTCTGAAAGGTAATTAAGCTCTATTGTAAGAAAGAGAGCTCAATAAGCCATAGGTACTCAAGAGCCTTAAAGAATCCAAGGTCAGTGGAATGGGGTGAGGACTAATGTCAGGGACACCAGAGCAGCAGCAGACAGGACAGATGCTGACTCTCTGCAGGCGGACTAGGACAGGTTAGTGGGGACTCCTGTTATGGAAGATTTTAAATAAGGTGCACTTTCCTAATGTGTCCTGTAACCGCATCTTGATAAAATCTGTAAAGCTCGTTCACTGTCAGCGGTCTCCTCTTCAGATTAAAATCTAAAATTGCTTTATGTAACAATAACATGAAGGCCAGCAATGAATGAACAAACGAATAAACAAGACAAACAAATACATACATACACATTTCTGAGCAATCCTTTCACATTTTCTGTTAGTACAAACTCAGATGAATATAAATTTTGAAAACGATAGTGGTCAGCTTTTAAGCAATGAAAAAATCAGTAGTCTAGGCATCCATTAAGACTGAAGTTAAAGGACAAGGACTTCGCCAGCATACTTGCTCATCGCTGAATTTGTTAGCTTTATCTTTGGCAGTGACAGTAGGTTCATAAAGCACATGAGAGTACTGAGATACTGTCCTTATCATTTCTCTTAAGGGCCACCTGACTCTTCATAATTTGCATGCTGAATGGTATTTGTAGCATTTTAGGAAAAGTCTCTTCAAGAATGAAGAAGGATACTTTCCTGTTCCTATTTCAAAGGACTAGTATATTTTCAGAGGCAGAAACATACACCAAGACAAAAATGATAGAAATCACCCTGGCCTCAATTTTGCCAAATACACATTACTCACCCTATTTATATGTAAATCACATAACAACCATGACATATACAATCTAAGCATCACATCAGTGCACAATATTCCGAACTATGCAAGCTTCAGCAGTGTTCACTATTCAGAGTTCTGTGACCCAGAGCAAATGGAAAGCAGCCAGAAGACGCAATCTTTCCTGCAATGAGAGCCTGCATTTCAATGACGGAAGACTAATGAGGGCTTAGGTGGATATGATTATTTACTGAGCAGGTAACTTAGTTTGGGATCTTATCACCAAAGTGCCTCCCCTTCCCCTTGATGAATTATCACTTGTGTTGTTAGAGGTACAGAAAGTCCCCTAAACAATTGTTTTAAAGGTAGGCAATGAAGACAATAATTCAGGGGGGGAAAAAAGGAGCTCTGCACATAAAAACTAATGAAATGTTACTAAAAATATGTGATTATAGAGTAAGAAAAATGTTAAAAAAATTCTCCATTTCACTACACCCTCACTTTCATCACACTCTCACACTGTTGTCAACAATCTCTACATTAAAAAATGAAATCTATTTTCAAAATTAAATTTCAAAAGTTTCAACATTTTCATATGATCTACAGACTGGAGGAACAGGCTAACAAAACAATAAAAAACAAAACACAAAAGATTTTCAAAAAACAATCTTCTTATTAACAATTTAACTGTCTTTGTTAAGTATCTTTCATTTGCCCATTCTCTGTGATAAGAAGATAGTTGTAGAAAAGGGAATTTTCTCCAAGTTCAGATATACTTTCAATCCCTTCATTTCTCTTTGTTTATTCTAGGATTTTCAGTAGGGACAGAACCATTCCCTAGAGGGTGTTTGGAACAATATGTAGAATCGTTTTTCAGAAACACATGCAAGCATTTCATTGTCACAATGATTAGGGGGCTACTGCCAGCAGTCAGTGTGGGGGTTGGGAGGCAGGGATGCTCAGAATGTGCCCTGTACTGAGCATTCTCATCCCACACAAAACCGTCCCCCATCCCACAGGACTTCTGAATGTCTCATGAGGCTAGCAACACTAGATATAAAAAAATCAATGTTACTTTAATAGTAATGCTGGTATTGAGGAGTTTTTACAAGAAGTTACACAAAAATACCCCAGTAATTATAGGAGGGGATCATAACAGTGAAGCATAAATACAATAAAGACATTCTATCAAAATTACTGGATTATTGGAGAATTAACTCACCTTGTGTGACAGCACATTTAACAAACACCAATGTATATTCCACCCAGATTTAACAAACATTTTGCCACAATTGCTTCAAAAAAACTAAAATCAAAATGATGTATTATCAACAGAATGGAAGGCTCCTTTGTAGCACTCAATTCAAATTCTGTCTTTTTAAAATTTATGTTGCACTTCCTATAATTTCTGTAAGAATTCCTTTCTAGAAAGGAATGATAAACATGACATTCCACACTGACATCTTCTAGTCAATCTAGAATTTATTTTTATGTATGGTGTGGGATTGAGCTTGGAGTCCCATCTCCTCTCCATAGAGTTACCTAATTGTATCAGGGCTATTTATTCAATAATCCTTTCTTTTCTAATTGATTTATAGAGCAGTCTCTGTCACATACCAAATTCCACATATGAAGGTGTCTGTTTTGTGTTTTTGTTTTATTGGTTTATATTAATATTGCTGTATTAATTTTCTTTTGGTTAATATTTACCTGACATATGTTTATCTCCTTTTTGGCCAATATCTTTACATTTTTATGTTTACCTTTTATATACAGCATATAGATACAGTTTTAAAAGTATCTGAAAATTTCCTTTATAAGGCAATCTAACTAGCTTATGTTCTTGTTCTATGTTCTTTCTGTTTTTACAGGATTGGCTAACTTTTTCCTTTGTTCCACATACACTCCTTCTATTGGTTTAAAAGTTATAAATTCTCTTTCGATTCTCTTAGTGATTACCATGAAAATTTTAATATGCATTCTTGTACTTCTGCATTTCTTCAGAGCAGAGACACTGACTGCCCTTTCTTCTGGATTATCTTTTCAAATACGATTGTATAAAAACAGCTTTGGAAAACAGAATCTCTCTATGCAACAAAGACAGGTTTCCTTACAGCCTTGAAAGAAAAAGATCATGTTTTTCTCTCTCCAGGGCAAAGGGAAGGGGTGCTTACTGCAAATTTTTAAAACACTCAAATTCCCTAAGCTCAGGGCTTCTCTCCCATAATGTAATCCATTGCATATGCAGGTACCACCTGAACTCCTACTTTGTCTCCATAGGACTTGGGGGCAAGGGGAACCAACACAAACATGCTCACGGCCATGCTGCTTGCTGTGCTGTGATTAATCAAGTCCTCTGTCTCAGACCCAGGAGCCTTGTGTTTTCTGCCAGTGTCCACGAAACAGTAACAGGCTCATTTTGTAGCTTTTAAGGAGGGTAAAATCAAGTCCCAGATCTGAAAGGATCCCTGAATTGATGTCTGATTAAAATGAGCGTATTAACTTTACCCACAAACAATGAAAAAAAACATTAGAACACTAATGTGGGTCGCTGAGGTCCCATCTACTCTTACCTTTTATGTCACTGTTATCTAGAACTTTATTTCCATCTTGCTATTAGCTTTTCCCAAATCAATTTTACATATTGTTTTATCATTGTTTAATTAGATTTACAGACTTTTGAGGATTAGGTGAGTGGTTTGTTTAAAGAGGGTGGAACAGTGCTTGGCACACAGTAAACACTTGATATGTGCTCACATTATTGTGTTTTAAAGATGTTTTTTATTCACCACTGCTTATTCCACCATTCAGAATTCCATTTTTATGAATAACTAAAGCAGAGATAAATTATTTTTCCTTTTGTGATTCCTTTCTTAATACCATCTATATTCATGAATATGTCTAAGGATTTAATAGACTGTCGTTATAATTTTATACATATTTTTCTACATAAATGTTTTCTGTCAATCTATAACATTGACTGAACCAATGTACTTTTCTGTTCAGCACTGAACACAACTAGGTACTTTCAAGAAAAAATTTCAAAAGTAATTATCCATTCTTGTAGTCTCTATCTTAGTTATTAATATTTTTTTCCTCAAAATCTAACACCATTACCAACTCGGCAGTTGGTATCTCTCTAATTTCTTCAAGTATAACCATAAGATTTAATATAATATTGTCTTGTATTATACCTCACATTTATAATGTAAAACATGAAAGTTAGGGCTATATAAAAATGAATACTTTATAAGAAAATATGTATACTGGTTAAATTTTTTACAAAGTTTTTCATCTGTGTCCATAATTATAATGGGGCTTGTCCTTATTTTACACGTTTGTTTTGTAATCTGTGTACATCATATTCTTTTGGAGCCCTCACTGAATAAACCATGTATTCAAATAAAAGGTATTTCTCCATAACCCTAGGAGCAAATGACAGTGAATATGTTAAGGGTGGTTGCTTTAGGCCTGATGATCACATCACAGCGAGTTACAGCAATGAGTAATGAACTAGGAGTGAGTACACCTATGTTTTAATCTCAGTTCTCCCAATGGAAGATGGACCAGACTGGCTGCAGAGGGTTGTCAAATGATGTAAATTAAATTTTGAGTTTTGTGACTAATTTTGTTATCTTCACAAACACTAAATTTCTTATCTATTAAACACTGAAATTATCTGCTTCATACACCATATAGATTAGTTTTGAAAATTAAATGAAATAACATTTATGAAAGTATTTTTAACTTCAAAGCACTCTACAAGTATTTGTACTGTGTTACTGTTAACAATTTAAACGTATTAATGGAATATTAATATAAACACTTTTCACCCTTAATCTTGACCATGGATATGCCGGTCTCTGGATATAAGCCTTAAGAGGAAAGGCATGATGAGGAAACAAAGAAGGTTAAGAGGGAGTAAGGAGATCTCCATCTCAAAAAGCATTTTTGAGGTTTATAAAAACACATGATACTCTATTCCAGCTTCCCCTGAAAAGAGGCTTGATTCCACAGATGAGTAACAGGCTAAGCCATACCCTGCTAACCTTTTCAAGTCAACTGACTTTTAGCTTAATATGGGCTACGGAGATGCCTATAAAGTAAGGCAAAATCTCGTAAAGCTCCCCAGGTAACATACCAAGCAAGCAAAACACAGAAGAAGCTACTTAAGAATTCATGAAGTTCAAATTTCATAACTTCTTAAAAAATAGGCCCAAGGATCATAAAATCCAAGTGAAAACCCACAGCACAGTTTCATGTAACAGTAACATTGATCGGTTTGTCAAAATAATTTGATAGTATCAAGTATGTTAAAAAAAATAAGACACTCTCCCTTTACTTAAGACCATGGAAGGTAGTCACACAGGCGTTATAACAGAAGGCTGTAATTAGCAGCAGGAACTTGTTCTGATATGTACTTCTTATGACAACAAAACTAAAAACAGCACTCTTTGTGCTGCCAATTTCTGCTTTATTTTTTATTTCATGTTAATTAATGCACCAAGTACTTACATCTGGAATAAATCCAATCTCATTGAGATGATTGCTCAGCTCCGGGTCATGGAATGCAATCATCTGAGAGAACACAGTCAGATACTCTGAAATGACAATGACGTTTATGACAATCATTTTTACACAGTGCCTCAAATACAGACATTAAATTCACAGAGATGAGTTTTATGTATATTTTGAGTGAAATTTAATTTTTCCATGAAGAAAACCTGCTTTAATAGGTTATGTTCTGCTTTGTTACCATTTGAATCACTTACTGCTAATTATCAAACAAATATACCAACAGACTATGATGCAACTTATTTTCTCTACCTTTGGAGTTATCAGTTCATTTCCTAAATCAAAATTATATACATGATGAATGAATATTTTCCTATTAAGTTCTACAAATACATTTTCTCTAGTGATATTAAATCTTGCATTTATTTTATGTTCAGAAAGTGTAACAGAAGGAACAACACTTTTTAGCAGTCATAAATAAAATAATTATGCCTCAAATTTACTTATATATACATATATAGGCATTTGTACCAGTTCTAATTTATTTTCATCTAAGACTCTGCATTTGGCATAGTAGAAATAAGAATTAGCATCATGTTACTTAGAAAATAGGCATACAGTAGGTAATTAAATATTGTAGATACTAATTCTATTCTAATTAATAGGGTTCAGTTGCATATGGGGAATATTTTCTTATTTTTTCCGTTCTTTCAACAATTTACTTTTATTGCCAATTTACTCACTATATACTTACGCTTGTAACAAGCTACTCAAGGACAGGCAAGTAACCACCATTTTTTTACATATTAAAAAATGAAAACGTATTTCAGTAACCTCAACTTTTTATCTTTTTTGAGACTGAAATGACAATAGCCCAAAGAAAGTTTTCCCTTAGTTAATAATTTTAACTCCTTCCTTCAATAAAGTTATAGATCTATTTTTTCAAAGCAATTATTTGCTGAAAATAACTTCCAAATATACTGTATGACTTTTTTAGTTTTTAAAGTTCTTTAGTTTTAATATATCAAGAAATAGTATAAAATCCTTGACAATCTGTTGGTACAAGAAGGCTTCTCTTATTTTCCTCATTTAAACTTTGCTTCTAATGACCACAATGTATTTTATAATTATTTACCTATAAGCAATGTCACATATTTTACAAAGAGGAACATCAAGTTAAAAAAAAAATGAAGAGGTACTGTATCCAATAGTGCAACAAAATCCTATTAATCCACTGTCCCACCTTTTCCTCTAAGAACAAAAAAAGGTACAATTTATATCAGCTTCAAGAGTTACAGATTAAAGTGCAGACCCAGGACAAACCCCAAGGCCCCAGGAAACTTTGGGGTTTAATTTTTCTTTACTTTTTTTTTCCTTCCAATTAGTGATGGTATGTTTGTGGTCATAATTTACCTAGAAGTCAGAAGTATGCAACGTCAACAATCATAAGAATTCAACTGTGTGTTTATGAAAGCATTTACTTATTAATTTATAAAAACATGCTTGATTTCAAACCAGAAAATCATGGCTCAGGCCATTTTCCACATCTCTAATTAGCTGCAGGAACTTGTTCAGATATGGATTTCAGCTCCAGTTTACTAAATATCATTCATATTTGAGCCTGATAAAAGGTAATTAATTACATGGCCAATTAAGGATCTACTGAAGAAATAATCCATCACAAAAACATTTTCTTTGTGTTTTGTTGAAAATTGATGGCTGGATTTAAATATGTGTTATAAATAATATACACAAATATGTGTATACATTTATTTTATATATTATTTAACATGTAAATATAAGTTAAAAGACTGGCATAAGTTTTGGTTGCTCAGGATAGGCTTTTAGAATGACTAACAGTATGGCTTGTTATATTCAGAAAAAATTTTTACTTTACAGGGGGATATGATAGAACTGAGGAAATCAGCACTATGTCATATTTCATTGTCACTTCAATAATGCATTTAAAAGTTCCCTAAAGTAAAAAAAAAGAAATGCATATGTCCTTTGATTTGTAAACCAACCTAATAGAATGTAAGCTACAGAATTAAATAGTCAGAATAAAACAAAGGATTCTAGAGATTTACACTGGCTCTTTTAAAATGTTCACAGAACACTCTAATTGTGATTTATAATAAAGATATGCATAGGGAGTATTTGAGATCTTACTCCCTGGCATATGTTGTCAGTTTCGCTCAAATGAACTCATAAAAACAACTAACTGACTAAATAAAAAATATATTATTTAGAGGCATAAAATAACCCCCAAAATAATATTTTCTAACTTATAGGTGACTTGTATAAGATTAAATGCTATTTTTTTTTCTTTTTAAATTAAGGTATTTATGAAATGCCCCCCTTAAACTTCCAGTGAAGTTTAATGCTGCACTGCTGTGCAAAAGCATGTCTAACGTAAATTTTGTTTCAATGACACTTTATATTTTTCATTTTTTGCAATGAAATATAAACTGAAAATACATTTTATTTTTTCCTTCTAGTCCATCAGCATTAAAACGCCAGAGGGCCCCGGTTCGGATCCCACATATGAGGGCCAGTGTTACTGCCCTCCACAGCTAAGATGCTGAACAGCAGCTCGACCTGGAGCTGGGCTGCCATGGGTTGCCGGCAATGGGGTATGCTGCAGCCCCTGTGGCAGTGGGTTGCCATGGGCTACCGTGTGTAGCCAGCAGCCAGCATGAGCGGCCTTCCAGAAGCTGGCGACTGATGTACCTCACCCGGGAAGAGCGCAATGATGGTGCCAACTTG